>NC_089276.1:16149679-16470077 GCF_963678975.1 Dysidea avara
GTATAGAGATCAGCTACAAACAAGCCAACCTGTAGAGAGATCAGCCACAAACAATTCACCCTGTAGAGAGATCAGCTAGAAGAAGTTACCTTGTAGGGAATTCATGCAACTATAGAAAGAGATAATTCAGCTAGAAGAAATCACCTTGTAGAGTTCAGCTACAAAGAAACCACAATGTAGAGAGTTCAGATACAAAGAAACCACCATGTAGAGAATTCGTTTACAAACAAGTCACCCTATAGAAAGATCAGCTAGAAGAAGTTACCTCGTAGAGAGTTCAGTTACAAAGAAACCACCATGTAGAGAATTCATTTACAAACTAGTGACCCTGTAGAGACATCAGCTAGAAGAAGTTACCTTGTAAAGAGTTCAGATACATAGAAACCATTCTGTAAAGAGCTCAGCTGCAAACAAATCACCTGTACAGAATTCAGCTACAAACAAATCACCCTGTAGAGAGATCAACTAGAAGAAATTACTTTGTAGAGAGTTCAGCTACAAAGAAACCACCATGTAGAGAGTTCAGCTGCAAACAAATCACCCTGTAGAAAATACAGCCACAAACAAATTGCCCTGTAGAAAGATCAGTTAGATGAAGTTACCTTTTAGAGAGTTCAGCTACAAAGAAACCACCCTGTAGAGAGATCAGCTAGAAGAAGTTACCTTGTAGATCGTTCAGCTACAAACAAATCACCCTGTAGAGAGATCAGCTAGAAGAAGTTACCTTGTAGAGAGTTCAGCTACAAAGAAACCACCATGTAGAGAGTTCAGCTGCAAAGAAATCACCCTGTAGAAAATTCTGCCACAAACAAATTGCCCTGTAGAAAGATCAGTTAGAAGAAGTTACCTTTTAGAGAGTTCAGCTACAAAGAAACCAATCTGTAAAGAGCTCAGCTGCAAACAAATCACCTGTACAGAATTCAGCTACAAACAAATCACCCTGTAGAGAGATCAGCTAGAAGAAATTACCTTGTAGAGAGTGAAGCTACAAACAAATCACCCTATTGAAAAATCAGCTTGTAGAAGTCACCTTGTAGAAAGTTCAGTTACAAAGAAACCATTCTGTAAAGAGCTCAGCTGCAAACAAATCACCCTGTAGAGAGATCAGCTAGAAGAAGTTAACTTGTAGAGAGTTCAGCTACAAAGAAACCAATTTTTGAAGTCGCATATCTCGGAAACGCGCGAAGCGATTTCACTCAAATTTGGAATGTGGAGTGCTGCAGTTGGGGGGCATATCCACAGCAAAAATCGTCTTGTTTCATCAAGGAAGCACAGAGCTACGGAGGTGCGAAAATTGCGTTTTCTTTCTTCCTGTCAATATACTCACGGGTGTTACGCGCCGGCTTCTTGGGCCGCACGACACACTACCGTGTGTCTTGATATGTTCTCTTTTTATATTATGAACTCTTGATATATGCATTATATATATAATTTGTACATTTACTGATAAAATCAGAATGAGTTAAAGTATTTATAAAATCTGCTTCATCTTTTTCTTTTTCCTGTGGTAAAGAAAAATATATAGGTTATAAAGCCCCAAAGCTGGCCATAGGCCGGCTTTGGGGTTTACAAATACAAAAAGAAGTGAAATCTAATCAAAAACAGCCAAGCTGTAAAATAAAGGAGTGCAGCCCTTGAAAAGGCTATGGTGAAAAAAGATGTGAAATCCAAGGTGGCGGCCAAGAAATGGCTGTGATGGTAGGTTAATGGTAAAAATTTTAATAACGACAATTCAGGTGAATTTTGTGCCAATTGACCAAGCAGCACTAAAATTCACCTGAAGTGTTGTTATTAAAATTTTTACCATTAACCTACCATCACAGCCATTTCTTGGCCGCCACCTTGGATTTCACATCTTTTTTCACCATAGCCTTTTCAAGGGCCGCACTCCTTTTTTTACAGCTTGGCTGTTTTTGATTAGATTATCATTAACATCATGCCACCTTTGATTTCACAACTTTTTTGACTCAGGTGTTTGAAGGCCGCACTTTTTTTATACAGCTTGGATGTTTTTGCATCAATATACATGTGTATCACCTTTTGTTGAATAATAAATTCCTCCGGGATGACCATAACTGTCAATACTTGCAAATCCATACATTATTGTTGTCATTAAGGCTTCTCTATTAGAGTGAACAATTCCAGTAAAGCCTTCTGATACTCTAACTTGTGTAGCATATGCTTCAGTTACATTGCTAACTACAATTGGTGCCCACTGTTGTGTGTCTAGTGACATGTTCACTCCTCCTGCTAATATACAGATCATGTGAGGTTGATAATACTGTGCAAGTACTATGATGTTAATAAAGTGTGTGTATCTTTGTGAGGGATTTCGGATTGTGGTGGTATAAATCTTATCAGAATAATGAAATGTAGCAGGAATTAGGGTCATCATTGAATCACCAGTAACACCATCATCAGATGATACATGACTAAACTGTACTACCAGTATCATATTGTTTGATTTTATTGTACAATAGTCATTGAACAAAGTGATCGTAAAAAAGTCACCTTTCCCAAGAGTATAAGATGTTTTGTTATCATTGCAGTAAACATCCGCAACAGTAAAGTTGTGTTCTGCTAATAGTTTAATAGTGTAGGATCTTCTGGTGGCCAATGGTACAACATAAAATATTGTACCCTATTCACTAGTTGGTGGTATTTGTTCTACCATGTGATCACAATCTCCAATATGTAATGGTACATTACCACACTCATGACCACTGAAAACGGACACTGGATAATTTGTAACAATTTCAGATGATGATAAGTCATTCAATGATTTAAGAAGTATTGTTTGTAGCCTGTTAATAAAGAGGAAGTACTGTCTACCAGGAACAAGGCTAGTGGTGTTGCCATCCATATTAATGGTGACCTGTTGTGTGACTGTCAACTTGGTCAGTGTGTTGTTCCTGGTACCAACTATTAGAATTGAGCTGTAATAACTGTTGCCATATAATGTTGTACTCCTAACAACTGACATTGCATAGTAAATATATTCTGCAGTACAAGTGTTGACAATTGGCAGTGAAAGAAACGTATCACTAGTTGAAGAGAGTTCATTCTGACCAATCACAGTCACTTTGTCACTACTAGTTTCAATGTATATTCCTTTGTTCTGATCATTGTATGACAAAGTTAGCAGACTAGAAGGAAAATTTACAATCATCTCATTTCTACCAGAAACAATTCCATTTGTAAAAAATCCCACACCTGGAGCTTCAATTGAATACTTCACCGAAAGTAAATCATTATTAATTAACAAAACAGACAAATGACCACCAACATAATTCCTGAAAAATCCCAAGTAGTACTCAGTGCTTGTAGTACCTATGATGTGAAATAACACAAAATTACTTGTGGTAGAAAATAAGGGAAACCTGATGCATGGAGATTACACTGGAATCACTGGTGATGTACAGAACTCAAAAGGCCATCTACGTATGACTTACTGCTCTACCTTTTTGTAGGTGAGTGGCTGGGAATATTCTTGGGTTATTGGCATGCAAGCTGTGCAGTATGTTAAATTATTATTAATGTATAAAATGTACACACCTGCTTAAGATCAAAACTGCATCAAATAGATAGCACAACTTTTACTTTTTGAAAAAAATTAATACTTTCACCAAGTAACCAAGATACATAACAATACCTATGAACCTACATTACTGTGGCAGTTGTAATAACAGCTACAGCTATTCATAATAGAAATACCAGCATGTCATTAATCCTACCCTAGCTCTTATCATTCTTACAAGTATAAAATGCCAATTCTGCTAAAAAGAATTTCCAAATAGAATTGCCAAAACAATGCCAATTCTATAATGATGCGTAGGAATATTAAAGTTTCTTTAACTCGTGTAAGAGAAATTGCCTACAAGGCTCTGGTGAGACCCAAATTAGAATATGCATTTACTGTGTGGGCATTATGGCAAAACTATCTTATCACTGATATCGAAAGAGTGCAGTGTCGCTCAGCTCATTATGTCTGCAATGACTATAATTATACCTCTTAGACTAGTGTAACTGAAATGATTGATGCACTCAGATAGGGGGCCTTAGAAGATTGACACTTTCAGGCTAGTCTACTTATGTTCTATAAAGTCTTTTACAACTTGGCAAGATTCTCATTTAACCAGTATGCTCAAATTTCTACTGTAAAAACTTAGTCTATAAATTTTACTGTGAATAGGGACTACAAAAATAAAAAAAAGTAATGAAGCAAATGAGGTCATCCACACCTGCAACCATATGCATATACAGTACTAGACTACTTCAGTCACACAGCCTGTCAATAGTATAACTATGAATTAAATGTCCACTAGTACAGCTGCGGGTGCAGATGGCCTTCCTAGTTTGTTGCTTTTTATTTCTATGATTCCCATTCATATGTAAAATTTCCATTTTTCCTTTATACATATTTGTTTACTTTGGTTACTGTTATTTAAGACTGTATGGTGAACCTGCCCTTACCACATCATGCAAAGGAAAGAATGGCCCCAGACAAGAGCAGTAGAAGAAATGCGTCCACAATTGAGTCACTCACCATATAGAAAACTATGGACAATTCTCATGATAGTCGGCACTGAAGCCATGATGCATGCGCTTCTGCAAATCAGCACCTATGTGGTAATAAAGAAAGAAATGGGACACAAAGGTAAGTCAATAATGCATGCATTGTAGCTCCTGTAGTTGGTAAAAAGATACATCTTGGGCTGAAGAGGCACCAAACAGTGAAGAAATCCAACCAGTAACCTTGAACATAGTCACTTAACGGCACGCAGTCATTAAAAAATTCAGCAGAATAAAATAATTATTTTAAATTCTCGTTAAAAGCATTTGGGGGATGTTTGGGTTTGCTTATGCCTAACTATATAATGCCAATTAGATGTGGAGGAAAAGTGAGACTAGTTTTGAGTAATAGGTTTTGACAAGTAAAGTCCAAACCTTCATGCCCCTGTGATACAGTACTACTGTAAAGTGAGTAAAAAAGAGACAAATCAAGTGGGTAAACCCAAATGATACCAAATTAATAAAAACTTTGCTGTTGTAAAAAAGTCTAGTCAAATGTGACCGGATCTGTGAAAAAGGGACATAATCGCACAAGCCTAAATTTACAGTATAAAGCATTGAATACATTGGGTGAAATACTTGCGTATTTTTGAAAACGTTCTGTAAATTCTTAACCCCTCATTCTTAGTGAAAGAAGGGACTAACAATAAAACCCTGGATTTCATCATATTCGCCTGCTCAAGAGGTGTTGGAAAATCTTTGTTTCATTGCAGTATACCCAAGGATGCGTAAGTTATGAGCGTTTGTTTACATCATGTTAATGCGATCATATGTGATTGATTTTTCTTCACGATTTTCGCCTTTGTATGCAGTGAAGAAGGGAGAGTAAAGTGAAAACGTACCCAGTAATTGATTCCTCTGTTCATGGTGAACACAATGGTGAAAATGTTAGCTCCGTACCTCAATCCGTTGGTAAGTTACAACCATTTTTGTAAGGGTTTGTTTGGGCTCAGTTTTACCTAACCAATACTGCCTCATCATTGTCAGGGAAAACAGAGGCTGTTTTTTTTTTCATGGGACTGACATTCCCACATCTTTGTGGTCCCTACTATACAGTACTATCGTACTGTATGATGCCTCACCAATGTTTTTCCTTGAATTTATAAATGTTATCATAATCATTGTAAACTGCTATTTCTCCCAATACCACTCTAGGCAAAGTCCCCCACTACAGCCACAAATTTAATTTAATTTTGTGATGTGATTGTAAATAAGGCTCATAGCTGATGTTTGCTGCACTCCTAGAAAAATTTTTTACAAATCTAGAACAAAAAGTAAGCATATAGTAATTTTACTCAAATTGGGTATGTGGGGTGTCAAAGGTGGAGTGAGTTTGCAGTGGCAATCAAAATCTGGAAATTATAACTGAATGGACTCCCAAACTATCTATTACCGTGGGCAGTTCAGCTACAGTATGTTCAATCTGTTAATTATACAGCATTACAAATGAAAAGCAATACAAGAAGCACAATCAGTCAGTCAGTCAAGTCAGTCAGTCAGTTAGTCAGTCGGTCGGTCGGTCGGTCGGTCGGTCAATCGGCCAGTCGGTCGGTCGGTCGGTCGGTCGGTCGGTCAGTCAGTCAGTCAATAAGTCAGTTAGGCAGGTGGTCAGTTAGCAGAAAATTCAATTAAATACACCAAGTTTTTTAAAATGTCATAATAACTTGTTGGGAGCTGTTGCCAAACTGCTATGAAGGAGAAGTGATGCTGGTTTTTTGGTGATATTTTTGGCAAGATAGCCCAAACCTTTATGATCCCCTACTTAGTATAGTACCACAGTACTATATGATGTGTACAGGTATATAGTCTATACATAGACTAACATAGTTTGTACATACAGTACTCTATACATAGTCTATAGAGTTATTTCATCGCGTGAACAACATTATGTAAATAATTCGACTCACCCACGCATCTGCCATTGTTGTGTACAGGTGTGCTGTGATTCCTCAATGTCGTCTAATTTGTCACCTGTGACTGTTCCTCTAATGTCTTTGTATTTCCAAGGATTGCTTGAAGAATACAAAAGATGTGACAAGGATAAGATTGCATTAGTATTGGAGAACAATCTATTTGGGAAGGTTGTGGGTGGGGAGCCTTTTAATGGAGTTGTGCCGGTCGACTTGTGTGATTTAGTTTCTGATTTGGTACTCCAGACTAGTTTCATGATGCTTGAGCAGTTCAAAGCGATTCGTAGCTGGATGGACTAAAGACGTCCCAACGATGGAAATAGCTGGAAAATACCTCACAACTGGTAAACTGGTAATGGATTCTATTAATGTGATTTGTGGTGCCTGTAGGTTTGTCACTCACAAAGGTTGAATGAGAAGCCGCTGAGTTGCTGGATAATTTTGAAAACCTTTGGAGAAGTTTGTTGTGCCCACTGTGACTGTATAGCTGGTCTGGGAGAAGCATGCAGTCATACTGCAGCCATCCTTTATTATTTGGAAACATTAGCCAGAATACCAGACACAAGAACATGCACCCAAGAAGAATTCCAGTGGATAATTCCATCATATTTAATAACTGTTGAGTACTTTCCGATTAAGGACATAGATTTTACATCAGCAAGAAGAAAGAAGAGAAAGTTGAATGAAACGATTGATGGTGCTAATAATGCACAATCCATTCCTAAAGTGGCAGTACGAGGAAAAAGATCTACAGAATCTGAACTGGTATCACTCTTTGAAGGGCTGAGTCGTGGAGGCACAAAGCCAGGTGTTCTGTTAACACCAGATTATTCTGATACATATGTGCCAAAGCCTATGTGTGATGGCATTCCTCAACTTTTAAGTTCCTTAAAGCAATTGCAATGCATGCCAATGAACTACTTGGAGTTGTAAGCACAGTGTGAATCCATTTTCTTGGAAATCAGTGGAGAATGGAGAAATGCAAAAGGATGAGCAATCAAAAAGATCTTAGAGCAGTTCCAAGCTATGGTTCAAATATTGTTGAATATTACCAAGATTTTTGAGAAAGAAAGCCAAGAAGTAGAGGTGGCTGCTGACTCTCTAGCAATCCATACACATCACTGTGATAATAGATTATAGATAATACGTAAAAAAAATTAAAGTGAGCTGAAGTAATAATTATCAAAGTACATGTGATGGAAGCACCTGATCCTCAGATATTGCAAGGTCAAGTACTCCGATAGTCACTGGGCAGCTACAATGAGACCTGGCTCCACGTAATCACTGTATTAATGAATTTATGCAATTTACAATAATTAATTAATCAATTTACAGCAGCAATTAATCGTTCAGCAGCTCTTCTTTTGGCACGTTAATATCTAGCATTATTATCTGGCAACTGCTGGCTCAACTGCTTTCACTTTGGGTGGCCAAAGTTGATGGAAGGGAGCCAGTCTGGGCTTGCTACATTATATATATATACAACGCTGTGTCTTGAACATACTCTATAGTCTGTCTTTGAATCATTTTCAACCACCTCAACTGTTAAATCGTCTCTTGAAATGGCAGCAAGAAAACCATCTCTTCACTCCCTATACAACATCCAGATCGCATTCACCATGTGTGTGTGTCATTAGGGATGGTATCTTGTAGTAGGATACATCCTTATCACGACCTGAATGGTTAGAGCAGTCAATAAACGTACACAGCACCATTTCTATATTCTGCACTTGTACACGGTATGGAGGATACATGGGCGAGTTGAATTTATTTACATAATGTTGCTCACGTGATGAAATAACTCTGTAGGTATATAGTCTGTTTTGTAAAATTACAAGTGTCTAAGTACCTCTGTAAACCCTCCAAGTTCTAACCAATATCACATTTGCAAACCCAATAAGTGCTATATGAAGAGCCAATTCCTTTCCTGTTTGGCTGCCCTGTTATATTTATTATTATTATTACCTTACAGATGGGAAAGAAACACCATAAGATTGTTACACTGCTAAAATGAGGTGTTACAGATGCACCCATCATAAAGGTGTTCATGTACACCCATGGTATTTACAACACCCTAAGGGAGTACTGTAGCACTAGGGGTGTTATTGAACACCACAAATGTCACTTTATTCCCCATAATAGCTAAGCCACTGTAAGGGTGTTTGCCTACACCTTGGTATATTGAAACCCACAATCGGATGCTTCTATTAAAAATTAGGTTATAAATACATTTTGTTAACTTCTATAAGAGTGACTTGGAAACAACCATGTGATAAGTATAAAAGTGTTGCAAAAATATAATTGTGTACTGCTAATGTGGTTTGTTGTTGTTAATCATTGTGTATAAATTGAAATCAACATGAAGGTTACCGGAATGTTATAGCAAGCCTACATTTCTTTTCAACAAAATGCCACCATGGAGAGCACTAGAACACCTTTAAAGTGTACTGTGACGCCTTTATAGCTATTCCTAGAACACCCTTAGGGAGTATTGTAACACCTTTGTAACACCTTTTAGTTGCTCCTAGAGCACCCCTGGGGAGTACTACAACTCCCTTCAAAGGAGTTTAATTTACACAGCAGTTAGAACTCCTCTAAAGGTGATTGGATTACACCCTATTTTTAACAGTGTATGATACATTAGCAAAAAAAATTAATACTACAGGTTGAGCCAGACAATAGTAACCATCACCTACAGCAGTACAACAGTTGTAGCTGCCAGTTTTACAGGAACTGAAGAATGTATACAGGTACATGTATATGTTGGATTTTATACTTTTCTGAAGTAACCCAAACTCTCCCTTTGACAGAGTTGTTTAGTGAGCACTTTACACAGTACTCTGCTCAAAACAGGACATTTTTTGATACTGTATAAGCATTTCAATGACATGATGAATAACTTTAGCATCTTTTATTATATAAGACATTTTGTTCTGAATAAGTACATTCATTGTCAATTCATAAGGCTACAACAAGTACATTCATGGTCAATTCATAAGGCTGCAACACTCACAATCTCCTAGCAACCAATTGACATTAATAAAAATTAAAATACACAAACTATCAAACAAGCACACCTCAACCATTCAGGCTCCATTTTAGGCTTTGGTCTGACCAAAATGTTGTATGACAACAAATTACTAACCATGCCATAACACTTCCGTGATTAGATAACTGAGGTGTCATGGACAAGAGGAGTTTTTTTACAATTACATAATTATATAGTAATTATTAAATTAGGATACAACCTACATACAGCTATATATATATTATAGTTGTGATAAGTTGTTTACATGTACATGTGCCTCTGGTTTAGTGTACATTGTGCCACATCATGAGTAGTAAGTCATATATAAATTTTAACCTATGTGAGTAAGTTAATAGACCAATTACTGATCCTATGTAGTTATGATAGTGGTTGGTTAAAATTTCTGTGGCAATTATAGCATTGCCTTCTAACACATACCTTACCATATAAACTACAGAAGACATGATGCAACTTACCTCTCGTGCTTGCTAATATGTACTAATGATGATCATAAAACATAAATCATACTTCTTACTACAATGTGTCTATCATGTACTATATTCACTCATACAGAACAATCATGGACAGTTACTATATCATAATAGCTAGCCGCTCGCTTAATAAGGTTTGAGTCAGAAGATGGAAGAAAATATATTATAGCTTATAGCTACTATTATGGATTCATAGTTGACATTATAATCTGCTTGTTGAGCTATACCTAGTTTTACAGCATCATGATGACATAATAATTTGACAATTACATGCGTGTACAATATAATTACAAGGGGTCAGGAGGGTTACCATGTTATTAAATAATTATATAGCTATAGCTCTGAAACCATCAAAATTAACGAGACAGCTTCAAGTTGTGGTTGGTGTGAATTTTAACATAATAATATACTTCTTGAACACTGCCACTAGTTGCTATATACAAACCTGCACAAAAGGGAGCGAAGACAAAGCACAACAAAATTAGTCCGAGTCGCTGCCACTTAAAGTATGTAGCTGTGGGAGACCTGTGCTCCATTTTGTAAAACACCTTAAGGAGAATCGAGATAACTACCGTTTCCACAAAGATTTCACCTGTGCTTGAGTCGCCTTGGCCAACTGAAAAGAACTTGGCAGCTTGTCTCTTGGTATACCACACAAGAAGCTAGTCTCGCCGGCGGGGCCTGCGAGACTAGGAAGAAGCATAGATAAATTATACAGATACGTATAGTCTACTGAGGCTATCCGGGATTGGAGTCATCCGGATTTTCGTATCGTTACCGAGGAAGTAGCAATATCTTCGAATTTATCACGCAGAAGACTAGTTCTACTCTTTGTGACTAGGTCTACTTCCTAAAACATGGGGTATGTTATCGTCGGTTGTAAGATTAGTTTCTTCAATATGGTTTTTTTTTAACCCGGGCTACCTTGCCACCACCCCCAGCACTAGGTGTTAAAGTGCTGGACAGCTGGAAAGAGCTTATACCAGCAATCAAACAAGGCCACTAGACTCCAAGTGACCCTTGGAGTAGGCCAGATCAATATTCGATGTTATGGGACGATGATTCGAAGAGCGATGACTCCTCAAACACATCACTGAAGATCTTAAAAGCGAAAAACAAAGCCTACATCACAGCCAGAATAAGCATTTGCTGTAATCATATCAAAACATTTTATTGGGAATTGTAAACCGAAGCAGTCTAAACAAAATTTTGCATAACATCAACAAGGGGGTGTCACTCCAATAAGCACTGTACTACGATCTGCGACCGCGGTCAAAGCCGGTAAAGATCTATTTTCGATTTTGACCGTTGACTTTCATCGAATTTTTGTCTTGACCATGGACCTGGTTCCGTTTATTTTAGCTATATTTTCGTGCACTACTTACTTGCGAAGCTTTGACCGTGCTGGGAAAACAGTTTGACCGTTGTTCGTGAAAAATCGGTCTTGTTCATTGACCTTTAGCTTTGACCACGGTCGCAGATCGTAGTAGCTACTGTGTATATTGGAGTGACACCCCCTTGCATCAAGTTTTACTATTATATCTTATGAATTATGTAATAAAATAGCTTAAAATCAACTCCATGTCATTTTAGTATTCATAGCTTAGTCAAACCAGTTGATTGAAAAACCTTGTTGGCAGCCATTATTTCTTTCCCCATGCAAAATACATGGATTTTCTACTAAATACAAAAAAATCAACCATTAGCACCCATAATCTCTACAGGATGTTATACAACAAAATAAAGCCCTTGAATTGCTCTACACTATTCCACCCGAAATAACCCTCTATTGCTACCATAGTAACAGTTATTTACTGTTGATTACAACATAATACGCGCCCCTATACAATTTCCTATGGAGAATTTAATTCCTCGGGTGGGAAAACCCCAAAAAAGCAATGTGTAACCCTCAACCAAATTTGCTAAACTTGGTATCATTCTACGTATCAACACTTGCTGATTACGAATCCGCCCGAAGTAAGTGCCTCACTAATTGTTGTACGGAATTACATTGCGAAACATGAAAAAACTGTTTTTTTCTTCTAAATTATTACGTATCTGAACACATAATCTAGCGATACAAGGTTCTATCCTGCCTTTTCTCTTAGTTACTTCACAAACTCCTATATATGTATCACTCGAATTAGTCTCGTCCTCGCAGACCCATTCTCCAGGGTAGCGCTTATCGATTAGAGATTATAAGCGCCCCCTCATACGTTCATTTACGGAGATCTACTATGGCTCATCAGAATCCTTAATCAATGGCGATTTGAGTGCAGTTTCGCCCTCGCAGACCCATTCTCCGGGGTGGTGCTTATCGAATGGGTCTGCGAGGACGAGACTACACTTAAATCGCCATTAGGATTCTGATGAGCGAGCTGATGAGCCATAGTAGATCTCCGTAAATGAACGTATGCGGAAATTATGGTGCCGTATTTAGCAGTCGGTGTAATTTTTGCGTATTTTTTTACGTTCCGGATTTTTATAATACATAGTAAAAGTTGACAAATGTTTTGATATGTTAATGCGACGCTTCTCAGCCAACATTGAAGCATAGATAATATATACCTTACCCGGGATTGGAAACGGAGGCAATCAACACCTATCAACAAGTTCACTCAGCGTTGTAGTATCGCGAGTTTAGTGTAACGTAATTCCGTAATTCAGTCCGTGTTTTATAAAATGGCGAATGCTGGAACTCGTAAAAGAACTCGTGCTAGAAAGAAGAGCTCGAAGCGGTGTCACAGTGATATATGTTTCCCCGGGTAACGTGTTTCCCGCACACATATCCCTAGGGATCCGTGTTTCCCCGCACACATATCACTAACTCGCTAGCGACCTACAAGTCACAGTGATATGTGTTTCCCCAGGTAATATGTTTCCCCTTTATAAAGTCATGTGCAACGTACGTAGTGTTATAGCATATAGCTAGGCGCGCATGCACTTTTAATAATCATAGCTAGCCATACCTATACAACTAATACTATAATTATACATGGTGATGGAGGAAATCAAGCCATTCACTGGCATTCAACTATAACTGCTAAACTGTGCTGTGATTTGGCTATGTAGCTATAGCATCAGTTTAATAAAACAGTAGCTACAAGTATATACATGTATATACAATAAAATACTATCTCTAGCTATATAGAGTAAATCATGTGATTGCAGCTATGTATAACTAATCAATGTAGCTACAGCTTTGGCATGCAGTCAGTCAATATCTACCCCCTTGCCGGTTCTATCTGGGGTTCCCCAAGGGAGTATTTTGGGACCCCTACTCCTCATTATTTACATGAATGATTTACCATCTTGTGTTACCATCAGTAAAACTTTACTATTCATTGACGACACCAAGATTTATAATACTGTTTGTAGTCCTGGAGATATTTCACTGTTTCAAAATGATTTAGACTCAGCAACTTTGTGGAGTACGAGATATAATATGTCCTTTAATCCAAAAAAGAGTGTCCACTTATATTAATGTAAAAGTCATCACTAATTACAAAATAGCTGACACACAGGTTTTAACAAATAGTTCACATAAAAATCTCGGAATTATAATATCATCAGACCTATCTTGGGATCAACACTACAAAAACATAATCCCTAAGATCTAAAGAATGCTAGGACTGCTCCATCGCAGCTTTAGCAAGCATCAAACAGTGGCAGCCAAGAGAACTTTGTATATTTCCTTAGTGAGATCGCAAGTTATATACGGTTCAGTGATTTGGAAACCTAACCATATTAAGCAGGGGCGGATCCAGAGAGGGGGGGGGGGGGCTGAAGCCCCCCTTCATATTTAGGCTTTACTTGATCAATATGCTGAGAATTATAATGAAATTTTGTCTTAGCATAATTATATGATCACTAATAATACAAATATTCATAAAACCACCTTATAAACATCTTTCCAAGGTATTATCAGTGGATTTATGCTAAAGTTTATGCAACAAGGACCTGGATCAGCATTGGAGGTGTACAAGATCGAGATACTCTAATAGAGCAGTCAGCTAACTACTCTAATAGAACATTCACTGGAAACATGTAGTTGGTTCTGTTATGAAATTTTTCCAAAAAAATCTGCCTACACCTATACATACAATGAAGTGTATTGGTCTGTTTAAAGGGCTTCATTCATCCACTTGTGTAGTTAATATGTATGACAATACTTAATTCAGGTAACTGCACAATTTCCATTGAAAATGCTCTCAGATTCAATCTTATATTGTTCAAATTTCCAAATTTTCCACTTTCAACATTATTATTATAACATGCACCTATTCAGTGTTGTGCAATTGTGAGAGGGGTGCATCATGTACTTGGTTGTCTGCACCTACCCAAACTTTTCCATTAGCAAAATGCTTCAGAGAACCATACCTATAATCTAAAGGCAGTATATATAATCTACAGGCAGAAAATATTATGAATTTTATGTGGGAATGTCTCCAAATTGCAGTATTTTAGCATCTATTTTTTCAAAATTTCCTGGGGGGGGGGGGGGCATGCCCCCAGGCCCCTCTAGTTCCAGCATGCTTTTGCTGGGAAGTGTGCTTTGCACACCTCTACCCAAGAGATTAGTACCTTGAGTTAGCCCCCCCCTTTATAAATCCTAGATCCGCCCCTGTCAAGGACATCACACTTATTGAGCAGGTCCAGAGAAGAGCAACAAAGTTTATTTTAAATGACTATAGTTCTGATTATTAGTATAGCTAGCTAGTATAATTATTGTATTAGCTTATATAGTATTAGCTTATATAGTAGCTATATATATAGCTAGTTAGCTAACTATAGCTATAATAATACATGCAATATGCATGGGTGTCTATTAGCTAGATATAGCAATATATCTACTGAATGATTGGATCGCGTACTGTCCATAGGACCTTGGAGTTACTGCACGATGGCTATATCTTAGTGGGAAACACGGATCCCTGGTGATATATGTGCGGGGAAACACGAATCCCTAGTGATATGTGTGTGCGGTGAAATATTTAAAAAATCGCTACGGGAAACACATATCACTGACAGCTTTTGGTGGGAAACACGGATCCCTAGTGATATGTGTGCGGGGAAACACGGATCCCTAGGGATATGTGTGCGGGAAACACGTTACCCAGGGAAACATATATCACTGTGACAGCGGAAGAGCGGAGAATCCGATGGAAATGACGATGCTGGTTCGTTGTCATTATAGTTAACAATAAACAACCAGCGCTGGTAGCAAAATTTGAGCATTTTTACAGCTTAAACATTCAATCACTGATGTGCCTGGCCTGGCCTTGTTTGTGTGCAAGTTATGTTGATGTAGCCATTCATTAGTTGTACCCATAGATAATATATACCTTACTATGCTATACCATACCTGTCTTTTTCTTTCAATGCAGGTCCCAAAGCAAAAGATGCTTTTGTGGAAGCACTCAGAGGCGTATTGAATGATGATTCATTTAAAATAATGTCCTCAGAAGCAATTGAAGTAAGAAAAGCGGCACAGATTCTGTTGGACTGGTGTCTTGATGCTGCCAACAATAACTGTTTTACAACATTTGTTTTGAAATTGTCAGAAGACCTGAAACAGGCAATGAGCTCTTGTAAGAAGAAATCACGCAATCGTGAGAAACTTTGGAGAAACTTTTTTCTGTTGCGCTCTTCAGAGAAATTTCGAGAGGACTGGGTAAATTTTTTGGACTCCGCTAATGTGGCTGCTACACCTATCCTGTATCAGCATTTAACTGATATTTTGTTCAGGGGATACATTGGTGATCATGTGACAGGGTGTACAGCTGAAACCAAAGTTGATCCAGCACCAGCTGTAACAAAACGCAAAGGCAATGCTCTTCGTTATGCTGCCGGCTATGTTTGTAGACATTTACGTAAGAAAATCGAACGCAGTAAACATGAGCTTAAGGAAGAGATGGTATTGTGCCTGGTGGCTTTAACAAAGGACACACCCGAAGAACATAGTGAATGTGGCAGTTCTGAAGAATGGACATTAGCACTAGATAGAGGTGGGCTATGGTATGTTAAAGAAACAACATTTATATTGTTTATTGCAATAGAAGAAGAAGTGAGAGAATGCCTAAAAATGTTACTTGGTAGCAACCCAGCAGCTGGAAAAAAAGAGGAGATTGTTGAAAATGTTATCTCTAGTGATGATGTTGAATTTTATTGGCTGATTTCCACTGCAGATTTCGAGATTGGTGAGAAGGAGGTACATAGTGCACTTCTTAAGGAAATAGTGCAACTTTATGTGACTATCCGTGGATTTTCATATGCGAGCTTTTGGATGGAGAAATTTAAGCAGTCAGCAAAAAAGAGTACACAGCGGTCAAAAAGCTTACGTAGAGACTTGTATGATAGCAGCTTATAGTATATTATATTATTAACATTTGCAATGCTATGCATAACACAACTTTATTTTGTGATTACAACAACTAGGGATGCGGCGATTATGCCGGCATAATTTCGGGCATAATAGGTATGTGTGGGAATCAGGAATTATGCTAGCATTTTGAGGTGATTATAAAGCTTTAACAGTAGGAAAATCTGCAGATTGCATAGTTCCGTTAAAAAAGATCGAGATACTCTAATAGAGCAGTCAGAAACTCTAATAGAACAGTCACTGAATATTATTTACTTTAATAAAGCAGTCACATTGAAATTAAATACTCTAATACAGCAACCAGTTAAAGAATTCAAGACTATTGAAGCTTAACCATCAATGAAAATAGCCTGATACAGCAATGAATTGGCATTATTAGCCAATTATGGTGGCATAATTTTGGGAATAATGGGCAATTCTCAAAAGCATAATAGGTGATTTTTTGAGCACTGCTCAAAAGCATAATGCTCAATTTTTGGAGCATAATAGCCTCATGCCTAACAACAACACAGTAAATGATACAAGCAAAATATTAATTAATTGATAATAAAAATGGAATTTAAGGCAACAGCTTTTGCAGAAGTAATTCTAATACCATTTGTCGCCTAATGCTAGCCATATCACATTGACTAAAGTTGAAAGAAGTTTTGTTAGCCAGGCACTGAGCAATTCTGCATACAAACACACCACAGTCTGAATTATTCGTCTGTTGTGGAACACCTTGCGAAGTAGAGCAATTCCATTCCGTGGTAGAGGCACAGTTGGATGATTTCTCTAAAATATATGATTTTAATGCTTCCAAACATGCTGGATTTGGTTCATGCAGCGAGTCATAATAAACAATCTGTAGGTCAGCTGTGCTTATGCTTGCTAAACACCAGTGTGCTCCAAGGTGCACTGGAACCAACAACAACCTCTTGCTAAATAAATCAGTTTCCTTTGTCCACCGACACACTGCCTGGGAACCAAAACGTACAAGCTTTGGATAGAAAAATGTGCTGTATACGTAGACATCTGTGTTGGCCTCAGCTACTAATTTCATGTAGCAGTTTATCACCTAGCAAAAGAAAATGGCAACACATAAAAAATAAGTACTACACCACGAATAGCCTTACTTGGTCATTTAACCATCCGGTATCTTTTAAAGTCCAGAAGTCATGACGTGTTAAAGTAATGGTACAACACCTTGATAGTTCTTCCTCCGCAGGTCCTGGTCCTAGTGCCTCACTAATCATATCATCATCAGTAGAATGGGCCTTCTGCTCAAATGATATGTCCATTTCTGTCACATCATTTCTATCGTGACTGCCAGCAAGTGTATCCTTTTCATCCATTTCAACAATGTCTACTTCTGCAGAAGTTTGCTGATGCTTATGACTTTTCACCTGATCATTCGAGCAAGATTCATGGGAGGCTTCTGTCACATCTGATGTTGCTTTTTCATTAAGTACTGGTGCTGGCACATCATTACTGTTAGGGTTATCGCTTGAACTGGCAGGCATATCAACAGTAACAACTTTCTGTACAGGAATATCCAAATATTTTGAAGCTGTAAGCAATTCTTTTCTTGGAGCAAATGACTTTTTTTTAACCTTTTTGGCTGCCAGTAACTTCAATTTACTTTTGAACACTCTTGGTGGCTTTATAAGCTTAGAATAAGATTTGTCCCTACATTTAGCCTTGCACCGTTTCTTAAGTGGCCTGCTCTCCTGCTCTATATCTATAGACTGCTTCTTGCCACGGCAATTTCCTTTTGAAATGCTTCCACAAACAGAATTGATTACTTTCAGTGCCTGACTATTCTTACAAAAATCATTGACATTTGGGTTTTCATGTCTCCCTCCACGTTGCCTTTGGCAGCCAAAGTAATTTTCAAGAGGATCTTGACAAAGCCTCTCACTCAAGAAGATTTTAACTCCTGGTATGGTGAATATGTATTTAACCAGTTCCACAAATGATTTAACTAAAAAAGATTAATTGATAATTAAAATAATATATTATTACTGCATGCAATACCTGTGACAGTGATGCCAAGACGAGTTTCCCTAGGCATTAACATCATTTCCTTTTGTTTTGGAGAAAATCCTTCCCTTTCATAGACACTTTTCTCCCAGTTCTCCAAGTAAGGCAAAAATTCTTCTTCAAGCCACTGCAGTGCATAAGCAAACAATAAAGTACAACATCTACTAAGTAGTTCTCTAAAATGGTCTACTGTCTACAAACAATGTCACACCCCAATGCATACATTATAATAATACCAATAACATACTTGCAAACGAAAATCCTTTTTAGAAGTGTAGGGATCTTTGAATGATTTCCTGCTGTGGTATCCAGTAACAGCATTGGATACGTTGAAGCAATCAAAAAACTTATCGATCATTTTAACAAACTTGACTGTTTCCTGTACTTCTTCACCATAATTCTCTTCAAGCGACTTAGCCACTGTCTCACTAAGAGCCTACACATGTATAATGCATTATACAGCATGCTAATCACATTCTTGTGAACTTACTTGTGCAGCTAAATCCACTCTCATCTTCGAAAACGTCGTTAAATAAACATGCTCGTACCTCAGCTTTTTCACTTGTCTAATAACTCCTCCTTGTTGGGGTACTGCTTGTGGTCCTCCTGTATCATCAAGGTAAAGTTGTTCTAAGTTCCCCCATGATATTTCTTTACCATTGCACTAAATGTAAAAGGAAAAATAACGTACTCTCATTGCAGCTATAGCTATCAACTTACCCATAATTTTCGTTTGTTACTGTTCCAGCTATTTCTAATTGTTTTTAGCAAATGAGGAGGATCAGATATGAAATGCAAGTCACGTGATCCCTCTCGTGCAAAAGGGTTGGGTACTTTGTAGACCATTTCATCTTTGGCATTGTGGAGTTTCCACAATCGATGATTTGGTGATGCACCATCACACGTAATTCCTAAAACATGGAAGCCCATTTTCTCAAGCCTTGATATTGCCTCCCACACAGGGTCAAACATCAACTCTCCACTGAGGTTGTTACAAGCAAACTGCGCATATGGGTAGTTCAACTTCTGAAAAATGCCTCTCACCATTAGCACCAACATTGAACTTGCGAGTTGTTGTTCATGTTGTGTCTCACTTAAAGCATTCTCAAATTCAAGCAGTCTATTGTTAGTGTTGCCTAGATTGACAAAGCTGATTAAAGAACCCTGGTGTTTATCATATACAAGGTCAGTCTTGATATGAACTTCATCCATGACTAAGAAGACATATCTGTTAAGCTCGTTACTCAAAAAAGCAATGTCGTAAAGCTCTCGATCTGTTTCTGCAGAGAAGCCGATGGTAGTTGATGTATAGTGGGTGTAATCACGCAGTGTTCTTTGTGAAGGCAGTTTGATGCACCCTGTTTTCCGCAGTAGTTCATATGATTTTCCAGATAAATGTCTGAGATACAAGCTCCACTTAATGACTAGTGGGTGCCACTTCATTGACCGAGAGTCCTTTATAGAGCATGCTGTTTGCTGTTGGTCCCAAAAAAGGCGTTGAAAAGATCCTTCTGGATACATAGAATGTACTTGCTTTGTGGTTGCATCCATCATAGCCTTCATATCATCATGCAGATCAACATTTAAGGTTACACCGTCTTGGGTAGCTGCAGTTGAAATCTTCTCTTGTAATCGACAAACACGAAGCTTTGCTTTTTTGCTCTCCTGGTGTAGATTTCTCAAGCGCTCATCTTTTTCAGACGCACTCAAATTCGCATAAGTTGTATGACTGCTGGGATGAGTCTTCTGATCTTTTCGGCGACGTGACAGCATAGCTGATAGTGTTTTCTTGTATTTCTTACAACATATGCACAGCCTGGACTCTTCTGTACTGTTCATCAATATTATCACACTCAACATGATAGATGGATAAGTTACCAGTCCTTGCGGTGTCCAGTGCTGCCACAGTGCTGGTTCCTACAAAAGTTATTCACATCAAAGTATCGTGAACACAACAAAGGTATGCACACATAAAACTTGTCATGCTCTATTGACTTTACATACAGTTAAATGTATGCAGAAAGGACAGATTACTTGAATTGTCTTTGAGTTCGCCATTCTGAATGTTTGGGAGCTTCAAGAATGCATCATCACAGTTGCCTTCGCAAACCTTGCTTGTATGTAGAATGTTGATAAAGTTTGATACATGTGAAACTACAGGAAACATAAAATTTCCATTGCATGTTTAATATCGTACAGCAATCCAACCAATACCTGAATTAAGAGATGTCGGAATGTCTTTCAAAAGAGCAGATGAGGGCTTCAGAGTTTCTCTTTTATAATTCACAATCCATGAGAAGTCTTCTTTAATGGCTAACGATCTTAAAACCTCAGTGCCAGTAGGGATGCGCCGATTTTGCCGGCAAAATTTCTCGAAAACTACGTTGGTAAAAGCAAAGAGCAAAATGCTGGAAAAATAGGTGAAAAATTGGAAAAATGGGCACCAAGGAATGGCAACTTGGCACATTTTGTATGATAAAGATCGAGATACTCTAATAGAACAGTCACGCATAGTATTAGGACAACATATGCTCATAGGAAATGGTGACTAAAGATCGAGATACTCTAATAGAGCAGTCACTACTTACGAAATATTCTAATAGAGCAGTCACACATACTTGTAAGCTAGAGATACTGCAATTAATTTTTACTGATGCTCAGCAAAATAGAAAAATTTAGAGCAAAATATTGAGCAAAATAGGTAAAAAATAAAAGAATTGCTGGAAAGAAAAATAGGTGGAAAAAAAAGCAAAATAGGCTCATCCCTAAGTGCCAGACTCAAAATAACCCAGTTGGAATATTCTTAATTCTGCATTTTGGATTGTATCAATCCACCCTGAAAAAGGAACGATTTAGCTAAGCATCTGCACACACTGTGTCACTATACCTGAAGGAATGCCATTACACTGTTTCAGTCTACTGTGCAAAATATCCAAACACCTGACTGGTGCATCAACAAATGAACACAAAGGCAGAGACACTTGAAATGACAGTGGCAGAGACACCTTCAGCACTGACACATCTCTCAAAGGAATTGAAACTGGTAGCCTCTTAGGTTTAGGCTGCCAGAGTTTGTTACTATGAAGTCTAAGCTTTCTGTGACCTCTCCTATCATTCATCTGTAAAAAAATCCAGTGCAAACTATAGCTATATGCATAATAATAAAGCAACAGTTCTGAAAAGGAAATACTTGCATTCACTTGAAGATTCAAGGATTTCGCCTACATCAGTACAAGTCAGCAGCCTTAAAACTATCTTATTTTGTTTGTATACATATGAATTACAGGAAATACTTAAGAAAGAAAGTTAGTAGCCTTTAGAAAATGACCTGTAGGCCTCAAAACTTATTACCTCAAAATTGCTTGTTTCGCAGTTGCGCTGCAATTTGATGGCATAAACGGTAAAACTAAGGGTTTTAAGTTGCATGATTTGGTCCGCTAATGTCTCAGCTTTCAAACAGTGTAGTTTACATCGAAAAATATCGCTCCCACACTGCTCTACGAACCCCAAAAGTCGAGGGTACGACTAAAAAGCCATTTTTTGCATAAACCGCGTCAAACGCTATTTGTTCAAAATTTCAGTTGACGATTGTATGCAAGTAATACAACAGTATTGTTCTTACCACCACGGTAAATCCTCTTCATGTTCACAACTAGTAGCTTATCTACCCGTTCTTTCCTTTCTTCCGTCGGCGAGGTGAAACCTTACATATCAAAGCGAAAGTGTTAATTATTACAATGCTGACGGCTCGCGATTTTTGTATTGAAGTGTGTCCGGTTTCCAATCCCGGGTAAGGTATATCAGGGGCGGATCCAGAGTTTCGAAAGAGGGGGGGCACCTTTCTGAAAAACAGTTGAAGACCAAAAAAAACTTGCTGAAAACCAGTTGAAGACCAAAAAAAAAAAAAAAAAAAAAAGGTCACAACAATAATAGCTAGTTATCCTTACCAACTATATCACGTCTGTTATGTAAAATAAAATTCTATTTGTAGCTTCATAGGTAAGCTACACTGCCTCATGAACATTATGACTGCTTTATTAGAGTAATTGACTGCTCTATTAGAGTATCTCGATCTTGTATGCAATTTCTTGAAGGGGGGGGGGGGGCATTTGCCCCAAATGCCCCATCCTGGATCCGCCACTGTATATATTATCTATGATTGAAGCAAGCTTCCTATAAACTGTTGTAGCAGTGGGCCCCATGCCACCAGTTGCTGTAAACACCAATGGCAAAAAGTAGACTCTCTCAACCTCTCTAACCGCAGTATGCTCATATAAGCCCAATGCCTATGTTTCGCTTCGAGAGACACACCCACAAACCAGGCCCGGCCGCTAATTAATCAGCCCCTTTCGCGAGGAAGTGTCACTGTAGTATGCACCTATCAATGTATTTCCCCACTGCCCCTTCTCAGTGGCATGTATGGGGCTATGGTGGGGATTTGACACCGCCAAATGTCAAATGCCCTGCATGGTAGGGCAAAGCTATCGTGTCAAATTCCCACCGTTGGCCCCGGGGGTATCACTCTTTTCACCCTATTTCATATCCCTATAAACTTAGACAAAAAGATAACCAAAAGGAAAACAAAATAATAGTACAATCCTGATCCTTTTTAAATTAACTTATTAGTACAATCCTGATCCTGGTTCGAACCCGGGACCACCAATGTGACAACCCAGTGTGCTACCGCTGCTAGCTCCCTTGCTTCCCTTCTTTTCTATCTTATAAATGTTAGGGTTGGCAATGAAAATGTCGACTCCCTTTGGATTAAGTTGTTACTTAGGGGATGGAGTCTACCGGTGGCATGGGACCTTCTGTCACAAGCCGGTGACTACACGTGGCAACTACTAGATGCGTCTGGATGCTTTTGAGCTTAATATTATGTAAGGGTTATGAATGGTTGTGAAAAGAATGAAAACCTCACAGTTAGCTACAATGCGGGGATTTGACATAGCATAAAAAGTCAGTACAACAAAAAGTTGACAATCGGTGTCAATAGCATTTGATGCATGGCGCTTATTGACACTGACGATTGGTATCAATAGCCACTGCTTAATGGCCACTGCTTATTAGATTGCTTGTTTCAATAGAACAAAAACTTATAAGGGTGGGAGGTGATTATTAATTATATCCCGACTTGTTATTCTCTGACTGCTCTATTAGAGTATCTCGATCTTGAAAGTTGCCAGGACTGTGCACTACATGCATCCTGTTGAACAAAAATGGAGGGACTGCGGGCAGTGATAGATTTTGGTCTTCACTACCAAAAATCCTAGAACTGCATTTGAGTCTAGTCGACATTGCAGGTAGTGTTTGAGGTCTCACTCCTAAAATTGTTGAGAGGTTGGTATCTCTGAATCTGGCAAGTACGAGACCCCATAGCCAACACATTAACAATAAGTACTTAATAATTACAATTAGCTGCTATTAAAGTGTATCAAAGTTGAGTGTTTGGAGCAGATGCTACAAGGACACGTATTCGTATATGTAATAGGATGGATGGCTGTGGTATTTGGGATGAATGGTGCGAACATTGTAAACAGGAAGGAGTAAAATAGTGCGAGGCGAAGCCAAGCACTATTTCCTTCCTGTTTACAATGTGAGAACTATTACTCCTGAATACCACAGCCATCCATGCTATTGCAAGTTAATCCGACAACCATAGCAACTGTTACTAGGCAACATAAATTCAAAAAATAACCACCGCAAAAGACCAATCACGCTTAGCAACCATTGCTATGGTCTCACAACGACTTTTACCTTAGCAGTGGTAACCTAGCAACCGTTGCTAAGCAACCATATTGTTGTTATGACTTGGGCATGTATCACTATGGTAACAATAATTGTCAAGTCTGACATTTACTTCTAATATAAATGCACCACACTATTTTTAGCCAATCAAATTAGTATTATAGATTTTTGTCAAGGGACCTTGACAAACAAGTGTAATACTAATTCTATTGGCTAATCGCTTGACGTATTTCAATATAATACGTCAAGCTGCTATTGAGAGTATTATACAGTAACACATTCAGTTGTTGGGTTGTACTATGTTTATATGCGCAGCTAATGCATTTACCTTAACTTGGTCACTCTGTGCCTCCTTCTATCATGAAACATGCTAATCAAATATTTATTTATTATTATTATTACTGGGCAGGCAGTGTTTACTGATTATGCCCAGGGGGGAAAATTACAGAGGGTGGGATTACAAAGGGGAACATAATATCATGTACAATTAGCTATTTACAAATGACTAGTTAGCTACAAATGTATCTAGAAATAATTTCTTATCAAAATTTGGTGTGACTACTTAAAAATTGATGCGGGTAGTAATGGGAAACAAGGTAAATAATAATGATGGCCTAGTCTAAGTGTATATTTTATTATTCTGCCTTTTTCAAAGGGGGCAACAATGATCCTGCAAACGAATTTGTATTGCAGTCAAAGAAACATGCTCACTTTCATGTGAGACATTATCAAAGAAAAATGAAATGTGTATGTACACAAGGCCTACAGCTACCTATGTTATAGTGTAAACAGACGCTGCTTTCATGTATGCTAACATTTACTAGCTATTAGTATAATAGCTATGCTATTCTATTAAACTTGTAGGGCATACATCCACCGATGATTGTCGTAGCCGAGTATCACGTGACATCAGACTGCTGAACCTACAAGAACTAACAGTGTAAATAGTTCATCACATATTTACAACAATCAGCTGGCAGTATAGCTTACAGACCAACCACCACAGCGATATGCAAGGTCATGCAGATGTTGACTTCAAACTACAAAAATCCCATGTGTTACACATGGGATTGATTTAAAGAAGTGTTCCCATGTGTTACACAACCAGTAAACAGCCTGGGCAAGATAACGTTCTAAATGCTTATGTATATACACAATGGTATTATTCAGGACATATGACTGTGGATCCGGTAATAAAACATTGTGCAATGAGGATAGTCTTTCAGATGTTATAATTACAAGCAAACAGCAAAGGTACAGATTACATTATGCATCAAGACACACGGTAGTGTGTCGTGCGGCCCAAGAAGCCGGCGCGTAACACCCGTGAGTATATTGTCAGGAAGAAAGAAAACGCAATTTTCGCACCTCCGTAACTCTGTGCTTCCTTGATGAAACTAGACAATTTTTGCTGTAGACATGCCCTCCAACTTCAGCACTCCACATTCCAAATTTGAGCGAAATCGCTTAGCGCGTTCCCGAGATATGCGACTTCAAAAATTGGCTCAGTTTCTTCGTGTTTTTTTTTCTTCTTATTTTTATTTTTCTTGTCGCACACTTACAAAAACTGCTATAAAACTCGAACGCCATATCCGATTGCCTTGAAATTTGGCACACAGGAGGATATAAAGGCGCATCTCAGTACCAACTTTGGCTGGAATACGATAAACAGGCAAAGAGTTATGAGCGATTATTCACGAAAAATAACACCAATATGTTGTCACGCCTACAGGGTAAACCGCGTATGGGAAGAAGCTGAAAATCGGTGGGTGAATAGGTTAACTATTGAACCTCAAACCTTTTGTGGTTTGAAAGAAATCGAGCTAAAAAACAGGAAGATACAACGAAAAAACTAACAATGTGTAACAATTACGCAATCGAGATTAGCTAATAAAAAAAACGACTGCTTGCCACGCCTACCAGATAAACCGCTTGGGGTAATGCTTTGAAAATCGTTGTACATATGGAGTAATCATCTTAGAAAGGCTCATCAATGGTGTAGAAGAATCAGACTTAAAGCCACGGAGTTATAACACGAAATCCAACTTGGTGCAGCAAGTTGGAGATCGAGATACTCTAATAGAGCAGTCATCCTACTAGAGCAGTCACCCTGAAGAGAATTCAAGAGATCAGCTAGAAATAAGAAACCTGTATAGAGATCACCTACATACAAGTCACCCTGTAGAGAGATCAGCTAGAAGAAGTTACCTTGTAGGGAGTTCATGCAACTATGGAAAGAGATAGTTCAGCTAGAAAAAATCACCTTGTAGAGTTCAGCTACAAAGAAACCACCATGTAGAGAGTTCAGCTACAAACAAATCGCCCTGTGGAGAGATCAATATAAGATGTTACCTTGCAGAGAGTTCAGCTACAAAGAAACCATCATGTAGACAAACAAATCTCCCTGTAGAGAGATTAGCTAGAAGAAGTTACCTTGTAGAGAGTTCAGCTACAAAGAAACCATCATGTAGAGAGTTCAGCTACAAACAAATCTCCCTGTAGAGAGATCAGCTAGAAGAAGTTACCTTGTACAGAGTTCAGCTTCAAACAAATCACCCTGTAGAAAGATCAACTAGAAGAGGTCACCTTGTAGAGAGTTCAGTTACAAAGAAACCACCATGTAGAGAACTCAGCTACAAACTAGTGACCTTGTAGAGACATCAGCTAGAAGAAGTTACCTTGTAGAGAGTTCAGCTACAAAGAAACAATTCTGTAAAAAGCTCAGCTGCAAACAAATCACCTGTACAGAATTCAGCTACAAATAAATCACCCTGTAGAAAGATGAGCTAGAAAAAGTTACCTTGTAGAGAGTTCAGTTACAAAGAAACCACCATGTAGAGAATTCAGCTACAAACTAGTGACCCTGTAAAGACATCAGCTAGAAGAAGTTACCTTGAGAGAGTTCAGCCACAAAGAAACCATTATTTAAAGAGCTCAGCTGCAAAAAAATCACCTATACAGAATTCAGCTACAAACAAATCACCATGTAGAGAGATCAGCTAGAAGAAGTTATCTTGTAGATAGTTCAGCTACAAGCAAATCATCCTGTAGAGAGATCAACTAGAAGAAGTTAACTTGTAGAGAGTTCAGCTACAAAGAAACCACCAAGTAGAGAGTTCAGCTCCAAAGAAATCACCATGTAGAAAATTCAGCCACAAACAAATTGCCCTGTAAAAAGATCAGTTAGAAGAAGTTACCTTTTAGAGAGTTCAGCTACGAAACCATTCTGTAAAGAGCTCAGCTGCAAACAAATCACCTGTACAGAATTCAGCTACAAACAAATCACCCTGTAGAGAGATCAGCTAGAAGAAATTACCTTGTAGATAGTTCAGCTACAAACAAATCACCCTGTAGAAAGATCAGTTAGAAGAAGTTACTTTGTAGAGAGTTCAGCTACAAAGAAACCATTTTGTAAAGAGCTCAGCTGCAAACAAATCACCTGTACAGAATTCAGCTACGAACAAATCACCCTGTAGAGAGATCAGCTAGAAGAAGTTACCTTGTAGATAGTTCAGCTACAAACAAATCTCCCTGTAGAGAGATCAGCTAGAAGAAATTACCTTGTAGAGAGTTCAGCTGCAAAGAAATCACCACTGCCCAAATTTCAAGGCAATAGCTCTTTCCAATCTGAAGTTATCAATTGTCAAAGTTGGCAAATTGGATGTGTGTGGAAGGCCCCTTTTCGCAAATCCGGTCACATATGTATTATATATATAATTTGTACATTTACTAATAAAATATTTAAAGTACATCTACTTCATCTTTTCTTCTTCCTGTAGTAAAGAAAAAAATCATAGGTTAAAAAAGTCCCAAAGCTGGCCATAGGCCAGCTTTGGGGTATACAAATACAAAAAGAAATGAAATCTAATCCAAAACAGCCAAGCTGTAAAAAAAGTGTGCGGCCCTCAGAAAGGCTATGGTGAAAAAAGATGTGAAATCCAAGGTGGTGGCCAAGAAATAGCTGTGATGGTAGGTTAATGGTAAAAATTTTAATAACGACAATTCAGGTGAATTTTTGTGCCGTTTCACAAAATTTACTTGAATTGTCATTATTAAAATTTTTACCATTAACCTACCATCACAGCCATTTCTTGGCCGCCACCTTGGATTTCACATATTTTTTCACCATAGCCTTTCTGAGGGCCGCACACTTTTTTTACAGCTTGGCTGTTTTGGATTAGATAGTATTATGAGGCTGGTTTCCAATTAGTATTCTTCATCAAAGGTTTATATAAAACACTATGATCCCTAATATATACAGTACTATTGCACCTCATGATCCTTCATGGTATTAATTACATAGAATTAAAGTTTACTTTGATGTGTGTAGGTCTCTTATTCATGAAGAGACCTAGGACAGCTGTTGACAACCACAATTCAACCTACAGTAATGCAGTTAGCGCTAACTCTTGTGGACGATTAGTATTTAACATGTAAATAAACACCAAGAGCAATTGCAAGCTGATTGTAACAAAATAAAATTGAACTCAGGTATGCTTTTATGTGTAAACCATTGCAGTGGTAGCTGGTTCACTCTTTAATTTCTATGTGACTGCCCATAGTTAAAACCGTGGTGTTACTTGCTGGTTTCATAGCAGGCAACTGGCTAAGTTTGTGGTCTTCACCATATCGCTCTGTGTAAGCCTAGACAATCATGCTACTCACTTTAGCCTCCATTCTCATGCATTGCTGGAGCCTCAAACTATACGCTGTTTAGCTATCAACTTTACAAACTTCTGTGGCTTTCTGTTACCTCATGCTCACCGTGAAATTCTCGTGTTTATGATTGGAGTTGTCTATTCTAACTTACTATTAGTGCACCATTGTCTAAACCAGTCAAGTCACCACATACTAGTGTCTTCAAGGTATAAATGTTGAATAAGAGGTGTGTTAGAATGACGTATATAACATAGAAACTGACTATTACAAAGAGAGCTAAAGGTTAGGCATTGTTTATTCCACCTGTCAGAAAATTTAAATCTGTAAATTGTTAGGAAATATTGTACTTGAACAATGTGTTTTGCTTACAAATGTATTGAACAAATGAAATGTTATACATAATTAATTGGTATATTTTGATATGTATATCTACATTGTACAGGACACATGACTCTGGAACCAGTTTTGCTTCAGGATTAACCATGGAAGATAGCTCATTTGTGGCAACTAAGCAGCAAAGGTATATATGCCAGTGCACAATGTTCATTGACATCAAAATGTTGCTATCATAGGAAGCATGTTTTAACTACTGTCTCAAACTCACTGTTTGGTGATCATGAAGATTGCATCATGGATGAAGAAGTTGCAGTAAATGATAGTTCTGCTGTCACAACTGCAACCAAAAAGCAAAAGTACTGTACAAGCATTCTATACTTGCAGTATAAAGATGTACTACTGTAGGATGTCAGATTCAACTTCATTGTATAAGGCTCCAAAACAATCTATGTTAGGAAGGAAGTTGGTGATGAAATTCATAGTTGACAAGATAAAGTGGTTCAAAGGCATCATAAACACTTATGATGAGCTAACAGGAAAGTATGGAGCGTACTTCCCATTTGACAAGGAAACAATATACATCTTTGAAAATGATGAAGATGTTAGATTTGTTGACTGGTAACTGACGTACGTAACACTTTTGTGGTAGAAACAATTACACATGTGATAGAATGATCAAGAGTATATACATAATCTGTTATGGTTATATCAGTTATTTCCAATGGACAACACATGGCAATGCTTGGGTGTTGTGTGCAGTAAAATTTCACTTAGGGATCACCTGTGGCTGTAGATTTTATTCCAACAACAACATACTGTGGAATGCCTTACATAACCATAATACTGATTTTAATGTACATCTTGCCTCCACAGCCAATGATGAATTGCTATTGTAGTAACTATTGGTAATCATAAAAGCTTGGTAATAAGGCCACCTTGTATATTTACACATTAATGAGGTTATATATCAGAGTTTATCATAGAGGGAGGGTAATAGGACCAAATAGTATAGTGGTATGATGCAAAAGCATGAAACTTGCTTTATTATACTTAAGTTTAAGCATTGTGCAGAATCTCCCTTTTCCAGACCTCTATTTTCTGGGCACCTCCATAGTTATGTGGTTTGATAATAATGAAGTTTGGGTTAGATGAAAGCCAAGTTGCTGTTTATGTGTTAACTAAGTAGCTTGTTTATTTTACTAATAATAACTACAACTTGGTTGCTAGGTGACGATACATTTTTTTACAGCTCAGGGGAGGGACTAGAATGCAGGACTGCCCACTTGGGGGGGGAGGGGGGGGGGGGAACTGGAGCATTTTGCCTTAGGCCCCAGCCTGAAAGGAGCCCCATGAAGGCTCCTTGAATGAAAGATTGATATACTCTAATAGAGCAGTCACTGTTTCAGAGGAGCATGTAGTAAGCTTATAAACAAGGAGTTATAGTTGGTGAGGGGCAGCTATTGTCATTGTCAGCATGCAATGACCTTTTCTTTTTCTTTTTTTTTGTCTTCATCTTACAGCTAAGCTAAAGCTGTGATTCAGAGTGGAGCCATTCTTGCCCTTGCAGGGCCCCACTTTAATTCTTAACCCTGGGCCCCTTAATTTCTCTGGGCAGCCCTGCCAGAATGCATTGTAGTTACTTACTACTTTGCCCACTGACTGCACAGCACTAGCTAATGGCATTACCTGTATTTTAAAGTCAATTACTTCAGCATATCAAAATGCGTTTCTTAGTTACAATCTTTGAGATACAGATAGTGGTAGGTACCTGACCGCCTGGATAAGAAAGGTTCCACTGTAACTGGAGGGCTTGTCAAAAGACACAACTTGGGTTTCAATGTGATGATGATGAGCACTTTCAGGGTCCTGAGATCTTCCCTGCAATCAACCTATATAATTACATTAGTTACCGCTGTGTCTACATGAAAAGCTCAGAATAACTAGTACCACTGAAGGTGTGAGTATAGAAAGCAAGGCGGAGCCTTAAAATTAGGGCCAAAATGAATATTCTAAATGAAAGAGAACGAATGTTTTTAATCAAGAACGAATAATCGAATATTCTATTTACAGTATAATACTGAAATACAGTGTATAGTTATGTGTTATTCTTATTATTAGTATTCCAAACATCATAAAAATTTGATATCTTAATAACTCCAGTAGCTAGGTGCATGGCTTTTGAAATGAAGTAGAAGTGTCTGATGTACAGTAGCTAGCTATACTAGAGGTGTACCAATAAGGATTTTTCAGTTGTACTGAAATCCAATTAATCTGTACCTAAAAGAGCTGATACTGATTATACTGATTATACTGATATGATTATTGCATATTCTGTGAAAGTGAAACTACAGTAGCTACTGCATGATGCATTGTTCTAATGATTTTTAGTATGAGAGAACAGAAGTGATGTAACTTTTGCTGTATAGCACAACTATATCTGGTTACCTATGGTGGTGTGGCCTCTTTTACACAACTCAGATGATTAAGCACCACAAATGTTTTAATACGTGCTCCCTTGTCCGGATTATTCCATGTTTTGATTAGTTACCAAGATGGCTGTTATACACAGATTATCAATTTATAGTTTTCCCGTGGTGCAGTTCTTATCTTAAAGTGTAACAGCTACTGTTCTGGGTAAGAATATTTTAACATTAATAGCAACACTGACACGCACAGTCGTATGGCTTCTCATAACTTAGTGTTTTATGGAATTGCAGAGAGGCTTTCTATTTGTTTGTAGTGAGCGAAAAGGCATTTCATTGCTGGTACTCATTTTTCCATGCAAACTACTCGATTCACAGAGCATTTGTAGAGACTGATAAAGATTCCTCATTACTAGTGTCTGCCATCCTTAGCTTCGATGTTTCGAATTGCAAAATTGTTTCGAACAAATTCAAATCGAATATGAATTCGAATATTCGGTGTATTCGTTTTAGCCCTACTTAAAATTACACAAAACCACTGAGTATAAAAGTACTCTATGACAGTATTTGTTATTGAGATGTAAAGGTTTTTTTCATTATCACAGTCCTAATTAGAAATATTGTTTGTAAATCAAGTCTAAATACACATATAATTCAGTAAATATAAATCTAGTATTTGACTTAAAATGCTCCCACATAATCATAGGTACTATCTAATATATAGGGTGCCTTTTAAGTATAAAGCATTTGACTTAAATCAATATATCCCATGTATTACACATAGTATGGTTTACTTAAAACAATCCCAAGCTGTAACTTCTAACTGTATATCTTCAGTTGCTGTGGCTCCACTTTTGGCAGTTCTACATACAAATGGATAAATGGTAATAAGTTCAATGGATTGAAATTACTTGTAAAAACTAAAATTTAATTATGCAATATTATAAGTCCAGTCATCTAAAATGCTTTGTTTTGTAACCAGGGGCATATTTAGCTATATTGTACTTTGCGTGGGAGGATCAAAGCGATGCCATGTATCATATTGTCCATACAGTACTAATCAACTGCATACCTATACAGTACAGTTATGCACTTAATTGGGCAAATACAGTACAGTTATGTGGAGAATTTATTTAAGGAATGTTACATAAACAACACACTGTAAATTGCCAAAATCAGCCAAAATATTCCTACAAGTTCGTTCTACAGCTAGGAATAGATTGTATCAACACTTACTGATTGTCTGATCATGAAGTTTTTAAAACATGACTCCACTAAGGCAGCATGATTGATCACATGTGTGATATTGTAAATCACATGTACTTTCAACAGCTCTAGCTAATACAAGATCTTCAAATGTTAGGGAACAACTTACAGCGTGATAAAAATTATCCTGATTAGACAAATGATAGCTATTGCATTTAATGGAATCTTGAGCAGAACAGCTAAATGGTGTATTGCCAAAAAAAAGAGTAGTTTGATAGTGGTCATGTCAGTAGCAGCTGTCTGCATGGTATATGAATTAAAGTACAAAGACAAATATATTTGTAGATAATGTCTGAGAGATATTCACAGTGTGATGACCGCTACAACTCCTCAAAATCAAATCTGATGATTTGCTCTAAGCAAATGCAGATGGATCCTACCTGCAGCAGTGCTACGTACCACATACCCACACTGTAGCAGCAGCTGAAATGTCCACAGTATATGAGTAGAGTGGACAACTATAAAAATGATGAGCCATTTATTTGTTTGTTTTAGAGACAGTCATGGAATTTTTTTCTTCCATAAAATTAATTGCATATGTAATTAATTATGTATCTTGTTGAGTTTTGTTGCTAGAGTTGACCTGGTTGTGGACTTCACCTAATTTTGTGCTTGTAATATGTATAGTGTGATTAAAAGTAGATGCAAATGTAGAGGTAACATTTCCACATAAAAATTGCTTGTAAATATTTCACAGCTCTTTAATTACAGTACAGTGTATATTATTACCCTACTTCTTGCTATAATTATGATGAAACTGTGGAAAATTGAAGGGGGTGCATACATGCACCACGTGTATGGTTTTCTCAACTCTTCCATTTACAAATATGTTGCAAAACTATACAGGCCACTGAAACTGAAATAGACTTCAGCTGGCCATGCCCACAAAGAGTTACCTCATAGCAATAAGGTTAGCTATACAAAACCCTTGTAGAGATTACAGAACCCACAAATGAGATTTGGAGATGTGGTACAAGACCAAAGGTGGAGAATACATAGTACGAAACGTACTCCAAAGGCTGGGGAAGCAGTCATATTGTACTTTTTATAGGAAAGGGTTCTGAAGTAGTATAGTGCTTATATGTATACCACATTACGTGTACATTACATCACACATGATCAGATGTTTGCCCTGGTACATACTATGAGTCTACTTGTGTATTAAAGCTTATGATCCATAATACTTTGCTAAAAGTGTGGTGTGCAACAAATATAATGGAACAAAGACATAATTAAAATGTGGCTAGCGCATGTGCTAATGTAGTAGTAGGTAGTGGTCTTATCAGCTCTAAAATCAACTTATTTGACTGATATAACAGTGTCACAGCTATACAGTGTTGCAATTTGATGTGACTTATTGGAAGACTTACTGTAATACTGTCCTCTGTTTAAATCAATATCTAAATAAATATATAATCAAAATAAATATCTTGTAAATATGATGGAGAATATTTGTGTATGGACTTAAGAACTTGGACAGCAGTATGGTATCATCAACACTACATTAAACTAAAGGGTAATCTGGAGGTAATATAAATGATGAAATTTTCTTAAGAACTTGGAATGTTCCTGCTAAATGGACCAATCATACTGGTCCATTTAGCAGTATAGTAGGACACTAAACAACGTCACAGTAACCAAGCAAATACATCACAAAAACAGTATAAAGTACACAGAGTACTGCTGGTGGCAGTGACCCATAGCGAAGTCGAAGAATGGAGGCAATTCAAGATCTTAGATCATCATAGTATTAAAAATGTGTAAAGTCTAGGACAGTGCAGGGTCAATTGTAACTCCTCAGAACTACTTGAGGCCAGTAAAATACCTTCAACAGCAATACATATAAACAAGAGTAAATAATGGAAGAGAGAGTATCCAACTGCCATATACTGCATTAAAAATGAGCACGTCAAGTAGAGAAGCCATCCTGTAGTGCTTTCAAAGAAAGTGTTGAATAAAGTAATAAACACCTTCTAGCTCAGACTGTTTGACTTCAAATCATGCCTGGGCACTTCAAACAGACTGAACTAGAAGGTGTTTATTACTTTATTCAACACTTTCTTTGAAAGCACTACAGGATGGCTTCTCTACTTGACGTGCTCATTTTTAATGCAGTATATGGCAGTTGGATACTCTCTCTTCCATTATTTACTCTTGATATAAACAACCCCTGACAATAGTGAATGATGTTTTCAACAGGTGATATATACTTAACAAGACAAAAGGCATTGTGCACAATTATACACTTTTTGGTAGTGTTTTGATGTGCTCTCAGGGTATGCATGCTACATAATTCAATACACAATAGAAAGCGATGTACAATACAGTATTATTCTAAACTTTGAATCGATTCACTGAGCATAAACAGTGGTCACTGAAAGAGAAAATACATTATAGCAATGTTCACAGAATGTTGCTGATGTTTATTGACAAAATCCAAACTAACAAATGCATTATCCAGTACATAACACATATAATCATATACATACAGGTCCAGGAGAGGAGATGCTTCACCCCACACCACAGCAGTACTGTATTCAATTTTAAAACCCTTGGTAACATGTGATTCAGTTAATTTATCAAATCACAGCACCTGCCATTTTGTAGACGTCAATTAATAATAATTCCATCAATATTATTATTTTATGCTTTGTCAAGGAATCAGGAATGTGATAGCTATGATTTGAGTTAAAACAATAACTTAGTGTTCAAGAAACATACAACCTAAAATTTTCCCCATCTATTAAGCTATGTTGGTGCTCACTACTGACCAAGTTTCAAATCAATGGGTTTTTAAAATCTTATGAATTCTCAAAGGTAAATACATGTACTGTAGATTCCTTTTTGCAAATCCAGTCACAAAATTAATATTGGTCTAACTTCATTACAGTATAAATGATCCAATTTATAAAATAATGGCTCTGATGCAACCCCTTGGTATGGACTTGCATGAATGGTTTGTACAAGTAAATAATGATAATTTACTGGATATACAGTTTATAATAATCATTAATATTTTGTTACTTGCTTTTTCCACTCAATGTAATAGATGAAGTAACTGTAATTCATACAGTCCGGCTTAAGTATTGTTTGGGGCTGCGTGTTAGTCATAGCTGCATAATGAGATATTACTCATTGATAAGGCAAGTCCTTAAGCTTGAGTGTTCTTCATCTGTCAAACAGCCATATACAGTACACTGTTAAAAATTATCTAAAAGTGGCAGACCCTCTTATAAGAGGAAAGTGTAATTATATGATGTGATGTATAGACAAGTTCTTACAAATCCTAAGACACCATCTTGCTTGGAGATTTAAAAGACATTATGTGATGTATGCATGCGGATTTTTTAATGTGCATGCATCTTGCAAGATTTTATACATGTATAATAAGATTAAATGATAATCAGTGGTCTCAGTCTTAAGGTCTCCTTTTAAGTTAATACTTTTGATAAGTGTTTTCATGTGTTGCTCATACAGCTGAGGATTAGAAGAGAAGAATAAAAGTAAAGTGAGATTTACAGTATCTAAGAGACTAACCAAGTAAGTTAGTTGGGAAGTTAATAATGTTAAAAATCACAGGGTCAGACCCAGTGACTGGAAATTGTGGTAAGGGTAGGAACACATTCAAGTTGTGAGCGTTGAGATATAGCTGACAACCAGTTTTGAGGGAGAGTAGCATGTTCTAAAGATTGGGAGTAAACTATTTGTAGTACAGGAGACTATATACGACTAGGATCAGCCCCTCAAAGACATTATTAGCTAGCTACCTTGCAAAAAAGCTAAACTGGTAATTAAGGCTATATACGACTACCCAGCATTAATAAATGCTAGAGACAACACTTTGGGTACTACACCTGTTCACCCTCATCTTACGCACACATTTTCACACTTCGTTAAAATCACGTGTTTAGGTTGTGGCGCATGCTGAAACCATTAATTAGACTTTGAGAAGATCAAAGAAGCAAATGAATGATGAAAGCAAACAGCATGGTGAAGTGGACAGAGCATAACAGGAACAACAGATTCGTAAATCCGCCGTCATTACCTTGGCTGTCTGAAATTTCTGGAGCCGTACACCTAGCGTTACCAAGTCTTACAGCAGGCAGGCAGACACTGCAGATGAAATGTAGGTGAATTTTTAAACTTTTAAAACTCACTGTACATCGAAACATTCGATTTTTCGCTCGTTTACTGGTACAGCATCATTATAACAGTATTAATGCATTCCAGGTGGTTTTTTTTCGGGTAAAACTTATTGCAAGGCCGTTTTTAAGGTGCAAAAATCCACGAAACCATACGATTTGTTACCAACCTCTACTATACAGTACTATCGTACTGTATGATTATAGTAGCAATAGTTAGAAAAACAGCACTCAAATCCAACATACAGTTATTATATATCTAATCAGAAACAGCCAAGCTATAAAAAAGAGTGTGGTCCTCAAAAAGGCTATGGTGAAACAAGATGTGAAATCCGAGGTGGCGGCCAAGAAATGGCTGTGATGGTAGGTTAATGGTAAAAATTTTAATAATGACAATTCAGGAGAATTTGGTGCCAAAATCAAGTGGCACTAAATTCACCTGAATTGTTGTTATTAAATTTCTACCATTAACCTAACATTGCAGCCATTTCTTGGCCGCCACCTTGGATTTCACATCTTTTTGCACCATAGGCATAGCCTTTTTGAGAGCCGCACTCTTTTTTTACAGCTTGGCTGTTTTGGATTAGATATCACTTCTTTTTGTATTTGTATTCCCCAAAGCTGGCCTATAGCCAGCTTTGGGGCTTTTAAAACTTTTTTTTTCTTAACCACAGGAAGAAAGCAGATTTTTAATACTTTAACTATTTCTGATTTTATCAGTAAATATACAAATTATATAATAATATAATCACATGCCAATTATTCCCTACAAAATAACTTGTTTGCAGCTGATCTCTCTACAGGGTTACTTTTCCTGGCTGATCTCTCTAAAGGGTGATTTCGTTTTTGTAGCTGAATTCTCTAAAGGTCACTGGTTTCTAGCTGATCTCTCCTCAGAGTGATCTGTTTGTAGTTGAAATATCTACAGGGTGATTTGTTTGTAGCTGAATACTCTACAGGGTGACTTGTTTCTAGCTAAGCTCTCTACAGGGTGGGTTCTTTGGAGCTGAACTCTCTAAAAGGTGACTTCTTCTAGCTGATCTCTCCACAGGGTGACCTGATCTCTCTACAGGGTGGCTTGTATCTTGCTGAATTCTCTACAGGGTGATCTGTTTTGTAGCTGAAATCTTTACAGGGTGATTTGTCTGCAACTAAATTCTCTACAGGGTGACTTGTTTCTATCTGATCTCTCTATAGGGTAACTTGTTTGCAGCTGAACTCTATGGGGTAACTAGTTTGTAGCTGAACTCTCTACAGGGTGATCTGTTCATAGCTGAACTCTTTGCAGGATGACTTGTTTCTAGCTGATCTCTCTATAGCGTATTGTGGCTGAACTCTCTATACAGGGTGTTTGTTTTGTTACTGAACTTTCTACAAAGTAATTTCTTCTAGCTGATCTCTCTTCAGCATGACTTGTTACTAACTGAACTCTCTACAGAGTGATCTGTTTGTATCTGAGCTCTCTACAGGGTGACTTGTTTCCAGCTGAGCTTTCTTGTAGCTGAACTCTGTACAAGGAAGTGTACAATGTTACAAACAATTTCTGTATACAGCGTCAACTTAACCAATACAGTATGTGTATAAATTCACTGAACCTGTATCTAGCAAGTGCTGTACTGTTAAAAATAAGGAGTAACTGTTACTCCCCTAGGGGAGTTCCCAGTGTAGGGAGGAGTTAACACCCCCATATTTTTGTGGAGAGTAACTAACACCCTGCAAAGGAGTAACAGGAACCCTTTGAAAAATCTATTGTAGGGAATTTTAGTTACTCTAGGAGAGTTCACATAAACATGCAAGGCATTTCCTTTACTCCATGAAATTCTGCAAATAACTCCGTATAAAATCTCAAATGATGTTAAAGACATACAGCAAAACTGTAACAAAATGTTTACAATATCCAGCTTTATAAAAGGCTTCGTCATCAGCAAATGATGCTTCACTGCCACTTCACTGGAGTTACAGTAACTGCCTGCATACCACATGACATGTTATCAGCTGTAGTAAATAGCAGTATAGTAAAGAAATATTCAACAATCACACACTTGTTACCTGTATGGCTGAAGGTACGTCACACACAGTTGCCAACAAAGTTGTAAAAACAGTTCTGCCAGATCAACAGCATTGGTAGTGTAAACTACAGTTGCTATCACACAAAACAGCACTTTTTTTGCCACCTGGAGTTCATCATTTTGTTTGTCTATTTGTTCACTGATTTCTTGCACCTGTAACATTTGTTTACAAATTGATGCACAGTCACTGTATGTTAACCAGTGTTGGGCAAGTTACTTTTTAAAAGTAACTAGTTACATATTACATATTACTTGCAACTGAACTATTTAGTTACAGTTACATATTACCCATATTAAAATGAAGTAACTATAATAATATTACATATTATATTACTTTGTGTCCGCAGCCTTAAGCTGTCATGTGTGAAACTACCACCTTATCACGTGACATGGTTGCATTGTTGGACAATGTGCAAATCTTGGTTATAAGTAAGAAGCTGGTGAATAAGCTCCATTCAGTAGGCTTCGTTACTTCATTGTGGCTAGGTGTTACTTAGAGGATAACTAACGAGATTAGTAACTTCGTTACTTGTAGTAATAATGTTATGTAATATTAGATTCGTTACAGTAACATATTACTTAAGTAATGCGTTACATTTGTAAGTAAAGTAACTTGAGTTATATTACCTGTTTTTATAGCATATTTCGTTATATTACTTAGTTACCACAAAAGTAATAATATTACGTAACGCGTTACTCCCAACACTGCTATTCTACATGAAGTATTTCCTTATTCCTTATAAATGAATATTCTATACAGTATTGGAAATGCTAGTAATGTGTACATACTCTACAGCCATTTCTTTTGTTATACAGTATGAATAGTCAACAATCCACAGAAAAATCATGGCCACATTGTGCTGTAATACCTGATGGAAAGCAAAGTAAGTCTTTACATTACAATTATGGCACAAATGCTTGAATATAGTGTAATCATTAACAGGAGATGAAGTCCCCATTTGTCGCGATCTATATAGGAATGTTGTGTCACAGTACGCAGCCCACTGGGAGGCTATTGGGGCTGAACTTGGACTGGAGCATTATCAAATAGCAAACATCTCTAAAGATCATCACCACAGAATTGAAGAAGGGTGTGCTGCAATGTTGACGAAATGGCTACAAATGGGATACACACCAACTTGGGGTACACTGGAAGATGCCATTAGCGAAGTTATAAGGAGAAAACAAACATTACCTGGGCCAAAAATTACTGTCAGATCAAAAATGAAACCTGTAGTAGAAATTGGAGTAAGCAATGACCTAACTGCTGACCTCAAAGATCGCTATTGTGTCACAAGACTCAGTATAGAAAAGGATTCTTGGCCTCCAGAACAGCTGGAAGAGTATACGACTCTGGTACTACTTCACCACAAAAAACAGCCTACAGAAAAAGAAGTCATTGGCTTAATTGAAGCAATAGGAACTGGTAATGTCGATCAAATTTTTGGTGCCAATGGTGACCATCCCTTACTTAGTGGGACAAATGAGAGAAATGATACAATAACTCTCACTGAGGACAGCAAATGCACACGTAACATTGCAGACATCCTTGTTCCATTGGAAGATGCAACAGAGAAAAAAATACGGACTGTTTTAATAGAAGGAGCTCCTGGATCAGGAAAAACTATTTTATTGAAACAGATAGCTTATGAGTGGGCAAAAGACAAACAGTTATTAAAAAGCCAGTTTGTATTTTTGCTACTTCTTCGAGATCCAGTCGTCCGAGCAATGTCTTCTGTCACTGATATTGTCAAGTACTTTTGTAAAAGATCACCAGAAAAATGCAAACTGTATGCAGACATAATATCTGAAACAAATGGAAAAAACGTCACTTTCTTACTTGATGGCTATGATGAACTACCATCTCAAGAAAGAGAAGACAGTTTCATAGCAAAAATCATTTACCATGAGGAGTTGTATTTCTCTGCTGTGGTAGTATCTTCTCGCCCACATGTCTCTGCTAGTCTGCACAGCAATGCTCTCTGTCAAGTTGACATATTGGGGTTCACTAAAGATGACCAGTTGCTTTTCTGTCAAAATTCACTCAAAGATCAACCTGCTAAACTAAAGGAGCTGCAGAGCTATTTTGATAGCCACCCTACTATTAGCAGTCTTTGCTGTATTCCTTTTAACATAACAGTGTTGCTGTGGCTGTTTAAACAAGAAATCCCTCTTCCTGACAGCTCTACTGAGTTATATAAATACTTAATTTGTCATACAATACAGCGCCATCTTACCAAACACAAAGTTAGAGTCTCTCCTCACAGTATCAGTGAACTTAACTGCCTTCCTCAACCATATAAGGAGATAATACAGCAGCTTTCTGTCTTGTGCCTTAAGGCTTTGGAATCTAACGATCTTGTGTTTTCATTGGAGCATATTAGATTAGCTTGTCCAGATATTGATGCTTTTCCTAATGCATTTGGATTGTTGCAAGCAGTTGAGCATTACAGTGAGCTCAATGGTGTTCCAACACAAACGTTTAGCTTTATTCATGTGTCTGTTCAAGAGTATCTAGCTGCTTATCAAATTACATGCCTTTCCCCAAAAAAAGAACTGCAGTTTATTAAAACAAATTTCTTTACTAAAGAATACTCTAACACTTTCACATTGTATGTAGGCATGACAAAGGGTCAGCGTCCTTGCTTTAAAAAGTTTTTGTCCTGCTATGGTAAAAGCTTTATTGCATCATTTTGCTCTACTCAGACAAATAAAATTGCTCATAAGTTTATTGAAGATAACATGACAACTCTTGTGTTATTTCAGTGCTTCAATGAAGCTAACAATGAGAAATTGTGTAAAAACATCAGCAAGAAAATGCGCAGCAGAAGCAGCAAGATTAATCTTTCCCATTCTGGAACACTGTTGCCTAATGATATACGCTGTCTTACACTTTTTCTGTCAAAGACAGTTATTAAGGTATGGAAGACCCTTGATTTATCTAACTGTCACATCGGAGATGCTGGATTGATAATGCTTCATGAGTCACTGATCACTAGTGGCATAACAATTGATAAAATCTGCTTAGAGGGTAATTCACTGACATCACAGTCATCAGAAATGATCATTGAAATTGCATCTTCTTGCAAAACAAAGGTATTCTTTATTCCACACAACACACTAGAAGATGGTTTAGACCTATCCAACAACTCTACACTTGAGGAATTATACATACACTATAATCAGATATCATCTAGAGGAGCTAGCAGGATATTTGCCACGCTATCTTGTAACAAAAACACAAGGCTGACAGTACTAAAACTGTATGGAAATTCCATCGGTGATGAAACAGTAACTGACATTGCACAATTCTTGGCAGGAAACAATGTTTTAGAACAGCTCAGCTTATTGTCCAACAGGTTCAGTGAACAAGGCATAGTAGCAATTCTTAGGTCATTGTATAACAACAAAAATCTTAAAGAACTAATAATTGGTATCCACAACGAGAATTCACAAATTATGATGGAGACAGAAATAATACAAAATAACAGACCAAAGCTTGGCATTTATTAACACTATCTAGTACAGTTAAAACACTAAATTCTGCAGGCTACGAATGTTCTTCACAGCTTTTGTATATGCATGTTGCTAGCATACACATCTATAATGACACTTGCACACTATACAATTCAATGTGCATCACATGCACAAAATTAATTGCCTTAAACCTTTTAAATGTTGTTGTACCACTCAATTAATCATATGAATGCAGGGGCGGATCCAGGGGGGTTCAAAGGGTTCCATGGAACTCCCCTTTTTGGAAGAGTCTCTTACTCGAGATACTCTAATAGAGCAGTCAAGATAGAGATGCTCTAATAGAGCAGTCACAGTATTCTTTAGAGGAGCAGTGTAGTATAAAGCTACATATGTAATTATAAATATATCTATAGCTGGTGAGGGGCAACTATTGTCAGCAGGCAATGACTTTTTTTTTGGTCTTCAACTCACAGCTAGGCTGAAGTTGCAATCCCAGAGTGGAACCCCCCTTTCAAAAAGTCAGGATCCGCCCCTGGAATGTTAGTAGAGTTGAGTGTTTAAATTTTTGGATGGGATGATATTGTTGCTTCTGATATTGAGGTGTGTAGCTAAGTATAACAGTTTACCATAATTATATAGATACTATTTGTAACTGAATAATTATAACAAAACCAGGCTTGCACATGTACACATACACTTCTTTGACCAACTGTCATGTGACTTAGCTGCTAGCATGCCATTAACCCACCATTTTATGTTGTAATGTAAATGTGGAGGTCCATTTGCAATGATCAGATTTTGTTATAAGCACCAAATCTACAACTATACATGCATAATGTTACAACATTACAAAACTACAGGTGAAAATTTAAAGCTGATGGAATATTCCTACATTAGGGTTATGATCTCTCAAAGTCCTAAAATTGGATGTGTGTGGAAGTCTACAGCTGATTTTGTCAAATGTGGTCACATCCATAGATTCCAATTCTCAAGTGCAGTTCTTCATGTTACATACACCATATAGTGTAAGATGTCATAAACTTCCTTAGAAAACAGCATGAATAATTCTTTTTGATGTTGACACAGTTAATGAGGTTATTAATACCACTTAGAGACCTGAGGTGAGGGCTCTAAGTTTCATTTAGAGACCTATTGTCACGTGAGACTGTTATGATTGATTGATTGATTGATTGATAAGTTTAACCTCTCAATGATCGGCACAGCCGCTCTTCCTCATTGGAGGGACATACATACAAACACATACATAAACATATACATACAAGCAAAATATACACAGTACAATCCAAACATACATAATAACAGAACAATACAACACACATGTACGTAAATTATATACAACAATTACAAAATCATTCAAAAGACAAAAAATAAGTATTGGTGGCATCATAAAAGTTTGTAAAAGACATTGGTTCCTTCAATCTAGGGGGCAGATTGTTCCATACTACAGTACCTTGATGTCTAGCATACTTCTGAGTTTGAGATAACAGGGTTTGATTAGAATTCGCAAAATATGATGGAGTTCTGGTGTTGTAAGATGTACGGTTTCCAAACTCTATTGGTGGTACAAACATGATTCCTCTGGCTGCATGATATTGATGGAACATTACACAAGCTAAACGAAACTGAATGAGCTGGGTAACCTTAAGCCAATGTAACTCTTGATAATAGTCAGATATATGATCATTCCTATTCAGGGAAAACACAAGTCGCACAGTACGGTTCTGAAGTCGTTGTAAACACAGCAGCTGATTCTGACTCAAAGATGGACCCCATACAGACAGTGCATACTGCATAATTATGAGACATAACTAATGAGTCCATCAGTAATTTAATCAAGTATGAAGGAAGGACATGTCTGTGATGATTAATCAAATAAAGGTAGTAAGCCATATTCTGACATGTACGTGAAACCTGATCAGACCAGCTCAATGTTGAATCAAACATAAGACCCAAATATTTCTGTTTGGTAGCAACTTGCAGTTTAACATCATCTACCATAATATCAGGGTAAGACTGATTTTTTTTTTGACGACATATGTGGAACCAAATTACACAAGATTTCTTAATGTTTAATTGCATCCTATTATCTACTAACCATGTCTGAACATTGTGTAATTGTCTATTCATACTAGTAGCCACAGTCAGAGGATCTTTGCCGCAACAGATTAAAGTAGTGTCATCTGGTACTCCATCAGAAACAGTTGAAGGTAGAGTATTAATGTATATCAAGAACAGCAATGGCCCCAAAGCACTGCCCTGAGGGATACCACCATACATCATCTTCCAGGAAGGTAAATTTATGGTAAATTCAACAATACTTCAAAGTTTTCTATGTCACTGATTTAATTAGTGGTTGTATGGTTAGTGAGATTTGGGTTTTTACCTTCATCAGCCATACCAGCACTTGACCAAGCTAGCCGTCAAACCGAATGAGCCAGCTTCTCGATACATATTACAGTTACTCCAACAATGTTTCACATTCACAACTAGCTAGCCATCAGCCGGTGAAATTACCGGTGTTGCCAAGTTTACAGCAAGCACATTTGCGTTCGTCTGCTTGTCAGCACTGTCGCCATTATGATTATGATTATGATGTGATTTGGGTTGAGGCTTAGAAGCCTGTACACCCATTCAATTACATACATATACATACATAAATTAGATGCAATGAACAAAAATTAACTATGAATATAATTATTACATTAACATAAATCTATAGTCATAAAAGTAATTATCTACAGCTGATTTAAAATTATTTAATAAAGAATTTCCTACAATATCACTTGTAAGATTGTTCCAATCATTAATTACTCTAGTACCAAAATAGCTGACCCGACATGAAAGGTGGGCAGGAGGCTTAAGTAAGTTATATGCATGACCTCTAGTTTGTGTATTGTGGGAGAAAGTAAAAAAGTTGGAGTGATCCAGATTGAAGTAATCGTTCAACATCTTGAAAAGAAATATTAAGTCACCACGTCTGTGCCTGTACAAAAGAGATGGTAAATTCATTGATGTCAGTCGATCTATGTAAGACTTGTCTCTTAAAGATGGTACTAGTTTTGTAGCACGCCGTTGCACACCCTCAAGTTTACGTTGATCTAATACATAATGGGGTCCCCAAATTACATTTCCGTATTCTAATATTGGTCGAACCATAGACCATCAACACACTTCAGCTGTGCTATTGCACCTGTTGGTAACATTTGTCACTCTGTGGCCAGTTATAAAGCCTGTAGCTTCGTGGCCAGCTGTTATAAAACTTGTCGCTTCGTGGCCAGTTGTAATACAGCTTGTCGCGTTGTAATAAAGCTTGTCGCTTCGTGGCCAGTTATTATAAAGCTTGTCGCTTCGTGACCAGTTGATATAAAGCTTGTCGCTTCGTGGCCAGATGTTATAAAGCTTGTCGCTTCATGGTCAGTTTTAATAAAGCTTGTTGCTTCGTGGCCAGCTTGTATTAGCTAGTAAACAAGTCTTGGAACTAAATAACAGCTGCTAAAACAACACTAACCTGGCCATGCACTAAGCCGGCGGCATAAGCAAACATGCTGTAAATGACCTCACTTACCTAGCGTGACTCTGTGCTTCTTTTGTCAGTGCTGGTAACGAGCTGCTTTCTAAATAGGTTAGATACCCACTGTCGGTTTTTAGTAGGTTGAAACCCTCGTGCTTGGTTTGGCACCTCGGCGGGAATTAATTAATGACCTTGGCGGCTGCGCCAAACCGCGTCCTTCGGGTTGTCAACCCTACTAAAAAACCTCCAGTGGGTATCTAACATACACATAATGTAAAAGAAATATTTATAAGACTACAACATTATAATGGCGTTACCTAGTCTGGCGTAGCCGACCCGCGCGCGTAGCGCGAGGGTCTGGTGACAGCCACATTCAGTACCTGTGCAGATGGAATGCAATTAAATTTGAAAATACGCGCGAAACACTTGGATAATTTCCGGTAACAGAGCGCGACAGCTACTGTACTTGTACTTGAATGACGTCTATTTCCTCTACAAACCCTTACATTTGTGCTGGTTGTAGAAAAGACATAAGAAGCTCGCCATAATCAGTGGCCAAATCGGAATAACGTCATAGAATGTTGTTAATTGGTCACTAAGCGATCTTATTGGACGCACCAGTTTTTCGTAAGGCTGGCACAAGTACTGAATGCGGCTGTCACCAGACCCTCGCGTTACGCGCGCGCGGGTCGGCCACGCCAGACTAGGCGTTACCTAATTTACAGAAATGGTATAAATGGGAATTTCCCATGCATTATTGTATCCCAGAAATATCCTGAAATCCAACAAATTATGAGTCCGCGTGGACAGTATTAAAATGCAACCTGCCCCATAACCTCACTTTTAAAAATTCTGTCTTGCAAAAATGTTGCACTCATAATGACTCACTGTTACCTTTCCTACACTAAATTGTAAAAGATTAGCATAAGGCCAGCATTTCTTGTTTCACGTCACCCTCCCGCATACCACTTTACTTTCCGAATTGGTAATTATTATTGTAATTAGTATTTAGAAATACGAAATATTTCCGTGTTCTTACGGTGATTTCTGCTATATGTTCGAGAATATTCTTTGCCACGTGGCTATGTTGTTTAGTATGGAAGGTAATCCGTGCCAAAAATGAACTAAATAAATAAAAGCATATTGTAAAACCAGGAAAGCGGCGCGAAACGCCGCTTTACCATTTCTCGACCATGTCCCAACAAGACCGGAGGCCGCTTAAAATCTTGAATAAAATAAATCTGGATAATGCACTCCTTGTGTTTTAGGTGTGAAACCGGCTTACGATTCACGAATCCTAAGTGGCCCAGCTAGTACTCAAGATGGCAAATTTAATGGCAGTGTTGGTTCTCAGAGCCCACTGTGAAATTCAAGAAGCCGCTGCTCGAGATATTTTCAGCTCGGCCGGTTTTAGAGTGTGAGTGATGACTGAGACATACAAGGACGCTCTTTGAAGGTCCCTAGAGTGAGGGATATAGCTTATAAGTTAACTAAACTAATATCGAGTGGAGAAAACATCCTTGACCTAATCTTTTCATCACACCCTGAATCAGTCACTAATTTGGAGATCATTCCTGGTATCTCAGATCATGAAGCTGTGTACTGTGAACTAATGCTAAACAACAAACAAGAATCTGACGATATTGTGCACCCAATATTTCTTTATGACAGGGGTAACATGACTCAACTCAGATCTGATATTTCAACCTTTCAGGCTGAATTTCTTTCCTCTGACCCCTACTCTAATAGTGTTCAAGAAAACTGGGACAAATTCAAGCAGGCTATTAATAATGCAATAACTACTAATATACCTCAAACAATGTCTAAACCTAATAAAGAATTACCATGGATAACTAGTAACATCAAGAAACAAATGAAACAACGTAAAAAATTATACAATAAGGCAAGACGTTTACAAACAGAAGAAGCATGGCATAACTACCGCAGCATAAAGAACAGCATAACTAATCTTATCCGTGAAGCTCATAGCAAGTATCAAAACAAGATGTTCTCTAATAATGGTAGTGTTAATTATAAGAAATTCTGGAGGTATGTCAAAACCATTCGTAAAGATACTCATGGAATTGCACCTCTTAAAGTGAAGGGTTCACTTGTGTACCATTCTAAAGACCAGGCTGAGATTCTCAACAAACAATTTCAATCTGTTTTTACTAAAGAAGACCTATCTTATATTCCTGAAAGCCCTGAACTTCCCATAACACCATTGCTTAATATACCAATCTCAGTTGATGGAGTTAAAAAGTTACTTTCTACCCTGGACTCCTCCAAATCGTGTGGCCCTGATAACATACCAGCTCGCATTCTTAAGCACTGTTGTGATGAAATAGCTCCAATCTTGACAGTAATATTCACTCAGTCCTTGAACTCTGGCAACCTACCAGAAGATTGGCTTACAGCCAATGTCACACCAACATTCAAAAAGGGAGATAGAGCCAATCCCAGTAACTATCGACCTATCTCCTTAACTTCCATATGTAGTAAACTGTTAGAATACATCCTCTACCACAGCATAATGGATCACTTGACTGCTTACCAAATACTTTGTGATAAACAGTACGGCTTCAGACCCAATCACTCTTGCGAGACCCAATTACTTAATATTGTAGAAGAAATCCAGCTATCACTGGATCATCATCATGCAGTTGACCTAGTGTTCATCGATTTCCGTAAAGCATTTGATACTGTACCACACCAACGCTTAATGAAGAAACTACACCATTATGGAATTCAAGGTAACATCTATAATTGGATATTCAGCTGGCTAACAAAGAGAACGCAAAGGGTAGTCATCAAGGGTCACAGTTCAACATCTATTCATGTTGATTCAGGAGTTCCACAGGGTACAGTCTTAGGCCCACTAATGTTTTTATTATACATCAATGACATTACTACCAACATCACATCCAGTGTCAGACTATTTGCAGATGACTGTGTACTATACCGTGTCATTCACTCAGAACAAGATCACCATCTTTTACAACAGGACTTAAACTACATCATCCAATGGACTAAGCGATGGCAGATGAGCCTAAATACCAACAAATGTGCTATACTCACCTGTTCTAGATCTACCTCACCACCTGAGTTCCAGTACTACATAGACAATGAAGTACTTACTCGTACAAATCAGCATCTATATCTCGGAGTCCTATTCCACTCATCAATGTCATTCTCTCCACACATTAGCAACATCACTAGTAATGCAATAAAGTCACTAAACTTTGTGAGACGTAACTTAAATAATTGTGATGAATCAGTTAAATCCGCTGCCTACCTGGGACTAATTCGACCAAAACTAGAGTATGCATCCTCAGTCTGGGATCCTCACTTATCTAAAGATATCCAAGCCATTGAGAGGGTGCAGAGAATTGCTGCCAGATGGGTAAAATCTAACTACAACTGGGAAAACAGTGTGAGCAGCATGCTTTCAGAATTGCAATGGCCTGCATTGAACATTAGAAGACAAATTTCAAGGCTCTCTATCTTATACCAAGGACTACACAATTCAGTTTCACTAGAAATACCTACCTATATTACAGCCACTACCACCACACCCTTCACTAGATTTCAACATTATTTTCACTTCAATATACCTACTGCTAGAACTAATTTTTATCATAATAGTTACTTTCCAAAATCCTTTCGTGATTGGAATTTACTACCCATTTCTGCTATCGAAGCTGCTACTCTAGATAATTTTACTAATCAACTACGTGAGTTATTAATTGTATAACTATATTATCGTAACTTTTCTTTTTTCTTTCTATTGTAATATATGCACTATAACTCACTGATTGATTATAACTAGCAATTATATGTATGTACTGTATGCTGTAACTTATTATTTATGAATAGTAATTGTAATCAACACATGCACTGTTTATTATTAGTAACTGTAACATACACAATGTAGCATACATACTTTAACTCATTGATTGTAATGTGTTCTGTGATTTACATCCTAGGCAAAACCAGCTGTGCTGCCTGCCTAGTAATTAATAATAAAGAATAAAGAATAAAGAATCGAGTACAAAAATCGAGCCAATAAAATGTTGGATAGACCATTTAATGTGCTCTCGGCTCTTCGGTGGAGAAAGGAGAAAAAACATCCATGACTGGACCTGGGCGGCCTCAAACCTGCAGCCACTGATCCGATTAACGCTCGAATGTTTACAGGAGTCTGCGAGGCGGTCAGCATGTTTTCTCCTTGTAAATTTCATGTATGTGTATCCAAGGAACTCTAGAGAGTGACTAGTATCCCATTTGGAACCTAATGGGTATTAGTTTATTTATTACGGCTTTACAGCACAAGTACTGTAGGACACCTGGTCCCACAGCCTAGTCTCGCGTAGCCAGACCCTTTTCTTTCTTTTGTGTGGGGGCGGGAAAGAAAAGGGTCTGGTGAACATACTAGTATAGCATCGTCGTTGGGCTATCCCAAGATTTTACTGTGCAGCTTCCAGATTGTTTGTGGGTGCAAATGAAGTGATCTGCATTTGCATCCTGTTACCATAGATATTTCAGTAGTAGCTATGGTAACAGGATGCTAATGTTAGCAAATTACGTCATTCGTGCCAAGCAACAATCTGGAAGCTGCGCAGTAGAATCCCTACAATATTGGGATAGCCCAACGATGATGCTATACTATGTTCACCAGACCCTTTTCTTTCCTCGCCCCCACACAAAAGAAAGAAAAGGGTCTGGCTATGTGAGACTACCTACAGCCTGTTTAAAGTTGTTACAGAAAGTGTGTTTGGAAAGGTGAAAAAGGGAGAAAGAAAAATCCATGACTGGATTTGGGTAACTTCGCACAACCACCCGATTAGCACTCTAACAGTCTGCCAGGCGGTATAGCCATCAGGGGAGTGGCACTGTGCATTTACGATCGTCTTCAGGCAGAGAGGCAAAAATAAGCTTTGACCTTTCACATCATCTAAAATCTGTATTGTGAGGGAAAATACATAAGGCCAACATTTATTAATTCCTTGTCTCCTGTCCTGACAGAACATTCAACTAGTGCTGGTGGGTGGTTATTATTAACTAAAAGTTTGAAAGCACTGCAAAACAAGCATGAGATAGCCAGCTGGATGCCTCAGTGAAGAGAAATGGACCATCCGTAGGGTCAAACCAAGAGTTCATAATGTAAGTAAGGGAGAGAGTATCCAGCTTCCAATATAGCTTGTACAAAGTCATTGTGTTAAGCTCAGTGAAGTTTACTTTTGATCAAATTAATACTTCTGGTAATACAGAACTCTTGATTGGTGCTTATTAGTGTTGATGAGGTCAAGGCTTTATTCTGTGAACAGGCTCAATGTGTTACTTGACTCTGGATGTATTCTAGTTAGATGCTCTCTCCCTTACTTGCATTATGAACTCTTGGTCAAACAACCTGCGAAATGATTAGCTTTGCTTGTGAAACTCCAATAAACAATCATATTTGTGTGCTGAGGTATGCTAACTTCATAGACAAATGCTGGATGTACTTAATATACAAATAATTTATATTTATTTATAAATGCCAATTACCATAACAATTACCAATGCAGGTGACAGGAAACAAGGTATTAACAAATGTTGGCCTAACAATTGTACATTTAGTGGTACCAAATTTGGCACAGATCACCTTACAAACAAATCTGGATATTGGGCCAATGCAGACCATGCATGCCCCTTTTGATAAGGCTGTGGACACAAAGTAATATAATATGTAATATTATTATAGCTACTTTATTTTATGGGTAATATGTAACTAACTAAATAGTTCAGTTGCAAGTAATATGTAACTGGTTACTTTTATAAAGTAACTTGCCCAACACTGCATATGATATAGAATTACAGTAATTTACCTGTTTTGGTATAGCAGATGCAAAATGCACTCTGTGTGCAGCATTTACATTGAGAACATTATTTCATGTATAACTTCGTATGAACGACTACAATATTAGACTCTTATCAGTTGTAAACTCATTGATGTTTTATGCAATCATGTAGATGCTCTCATTTACTTAATTTTAGAAGTGTTAAAGGTAGGGAAACATTCTATTTAAACCATAATTGCTATCCTCTATATATATTATCAAGAGTTTTTATTATTAACTCTTGATATTATGTACATATGGTCAAGGTAAACTTTACAGTAGTGTGTTAGTTAGACTGTAAGAAAACAATTGCATGTATATTACAGTGATAAACATAGCTATCTGGTTAATAAGGCCATTGGAAGCCCCACCCATTTTTAGATATACCACTAAAACCGTGAAAAGCGAAACAAATAATATGATGAACCTTGTACATGAGTTCTATAGTTTACAATTACTTACATATAGATTCTGTAGTTTATAATACTAATACCATATCTGTTTCACTGCCATACAAGTCCCTGTAACAGTGACTACCCCATACGTAGCCTCCTTGACAAATAGCTCCCTCTGTTCTAAAGCAGCCTTGGTTGGTGAGATCTGCAGTTCCCATTGTAAATTGTTAATGTCTGCGCATTTACTAGTCCTGTCATACAGCAGGACGTATATGACAAACGTCTGAATAATGTGTGTACCATATTCCATTGGATCATTTGGTGTATGATACAATAGTAACAGTGAGCTCTGGCAGTGCATTTCAGGTATTCCATGCTGGCCACACCCAAAAACCTGGAATCAGTGCCACAATCTGAATTTGAATAGATAGGCAATGGATTGCAAGGTTGTGTCTTAACATTGATCTTTAAGATTGGAACCTTCAAGTATCATGCTTACTAAGGCTAGCAGAAGGGGAAAAGATTATTTCTGAAAACCCAATGGAAACTCCGGAAAAAGATTTAGCTTTCCAAAATATATGGCCGGTTATGATCAATTTGACATCATTGTTTTGGCTGGTAACTAGCTACATTTGATGCATGATATCTACTGTCACAACAGTGTTCTCAGTAGAAACACTATAATACAGAGAGTACATTTTGGCCACATCTATACCAAAATAGGTAAAATAGTGTAACACCAAACTGAGAATTTAAATCAGCTTGAGTAGCAAGTGTCTTACAGTGATGATAAAGCAATGAACCAACAACATTATCTGTGGCATAGACTGCAGTATAATATCACATGCATCCTTGATCTATGTCCGTAGCATAGACACTTCTGTAGTCTGTTTGAGTCTATGATCCTGAACTACCTACATCTTGTATCCCCTTGAATATTTGTCTTTAGAGAGACACACCCAAGATGTGGGGGAGTATGAGGGCTTATCCACCTACACAATTTGTGTTTCACAGTTCTTTATTTAAGAAGTTTGTCAAAAGGCCAGGTGAACACTCCTCCCTTTTTAAAAATGAAGTCCTGTTAGTATTACAGAAACCCCCATTGTAGTTTAAATTGTTGATAGAACATGTAATCATGAGGTTTGTTTAATGAGAGGAGGGCACATACGCCCATGCCACACCCCTGGATATCTCTCCACTTTTGGGTGCATAATGTTATCTACAGTACTCATGGTTAGCTATAAAATTGAATGGCAAACAAAGAATGTAGATGAAGGATATAGCTGTTTAGGCGGTTGGATTTATATAAATTTGCTGCTGGTAAAAATTACCATTGAATATGCTATGAACTTGTTGTTTCTTGGATAAAGATCTTCAATTTGGCACTTAGTTTGAACAAATTGAGTGTTGTATGGGTGATATATAGACAAAGGTCACACTATTTTGAGCATAAAATGGGTGAAACCAATATCAATTTTAAAGACCACTTAATAAATGAATTAAATTATTCTTTAATGTGAAAAGGTCACAAAATATCAAAGTTGGAGGTGGCTCCACTTCTAAAAATACTGAACCTAAGATATGACTTGGTGTGGCCTAATTCATAAACTATCAATCATGATATGTACTTCACAGGAAATGAATGTCACTTGTCCAATTTGAAATTTGTTGCTTCCCTTTTGACCATCAATTTTAAAATCTTTATAAAGCACAATGTTTTCTGATATTGAGTCAAGTCATACACCTATCAAGGCTTTACAAACGAACAAGATGACTGCAATATTCACCATAAGCATGCCAAGCTGTGAAAAATGGTGCAGCCTTAAAAATCCTGGGTGAAAAAAGTTGTGAAATCAAAGGTGGCGGCCAAGAAACGGCTGCAATGATGTTAATGCTAAAAAAATTTAATATGCACAGCCATTGTTAATAAATTTTAGCATCAACATCGTTGCAGCCATTTCTTGGTTGCCACCTTTGATTTCACAACTTTTTCACCCAGGCTTTTTAAGTCTGCATCATTTTTTCACAGCTTGGCTGTTTTTGTGTTGCATATCTGAGCAAAATTCATGTTACAAAAGCTAAAAACAAGTCATGATTTATACCACAAAAGTAACTACTGGTAACTAGAGTACTTAGTTACCTTTTGAAAAGTAACTGTAACTAAGTTACATGGGATAAAAGCAACGCGTAACTAGTAACTAGTTACTTTTCTGAAGTAACTACCCCAACTCTGGATATATGCATACCATGACTCTCTGTGCTTCTTAACATGGCAAGCTAATGACCTGGATGGACACTTGACCCTTTGGCACACATCTCATGACATTTTGAGACAGATACATTATATAATAATTATGTAGCTAATACTAGTACTTGGAAGTTATATTATGTGACAAGTATACCCTATATAGCTATTATCTATAATACAATGCATGGGTCCAGTGTATACTGCATGTATGTGGCAAAATAGGCTATTTATTATAATGTATATACTCACAAAAAATTTGGTGTAAATTACTATACATGTATACAGTATGATCCTTTGAATGGCAGCTGGGATATATACATGGTGCAAACTATGCACTTAATCCCATGCGTAACAGGTGATTTCTATTTCAGCACTAGAATAATCATTCTGTAACTTGAGTCATTGAATAATCATTCTGTGTCAAAAATAGTCGTGAGTTCTCATCATGGAGTCTGATGAAAGGAGGAATTCCTCAAGGGAGTGATCTGGGCCCTTTACTTTTCCTGGTGTATATGAATTCGCTACCTTCTACCATTACTGAAGGGGTTTTACTGCAATATATATATACTGATGATACCACCTCAGGGCCTAATTCTGCTCAGGTTGCTGCAGAAACACCAACTAAAACTAATAAACACTTGGCTTTAACCGAATGCAGCTCAATGTAGGCAAGTCTTGTGTTGTGTGGTTTTGTTCACCCTGCATGTGGGACGTTATCTCATTCACTACCCAATATAACTATCAACAACATTACTTTGAAAGATACAGACACTCAAAAATATCTGAGGCAAATTTTTTGATTGCCACTTGACTTGGAAAGAACATGTTGTTAAAGTTTGTAAAAAGATGTCATATTATCTGCATCTGGTAAACTATAACTGGTGGGTGTTTCATCTCATTTACACTATGCCCTTCCAGTTTGGGGTACATCATTACACCACGGGTACATGCAACATGTTCAGCAGCTGCAGAATCATGTTAATTTTTAATCTCTGCAAGTTTGACCATATTACAGAGTACTTCAGTGGATGAAATTCTCCCAACTAGTTGAATTCTGCTGCATCTGTGTACAGCCAGTACACCTCTATTAGAGGTATTCTACTTCTTCCCCTATAATATCTGGAAATCACACCACTTATGACATCAGAACTCCAGTGTATTTGCGAATTCCACCCGTTGTCACTTCACTCAAAATATTTTCAGATATAAAGCCATTCAAATGAGGAATTCTTTGCCATCTAAGCTTAAGGAAAAAACAATTTCTACATTGGTGCTAAAACATTCATACTACAATCAATGAACTGATTCTTTAAATAATTATGATTAATGTTGTTCTTGTTTTTGTATTTGCTTTGTGCTGTCACTTAATTGTCTCTGTAACTGTATGTATATTTGTTGTAAATGTCTTTTTGTTACTCCAACAAGGAAGAACGGCTTTGCTGGTTGTTCAGGGGTTAAATTAATAATCAATCAATCAGTAATCATCATAAAGCCAGTAATTGTGGCATGGTGAGGTAATCATTGCTCACTTGCATATATAATTATAGTGTGGGGATCCTCTTACTACAAGTTACCTCAATTTATATAGTTAGGCAGATTTGTGAAAAATCATGTGTTTTTACATACAAACGTGAAAGTTGGTAGGATCATATAGCAAGTTATTTTACTAGTTACTTTAAAAGTAATCAGTTACGTAACTTAGTTACAAAAGTAACTAGTTACCCCCAGCTCTGCATAAATCATTAAGGGATGCTATACATATATGTGCTTAAAATAACAATTCTGTGGCAATTTTAGATCAGTTTTAATTATTGCTACATCTGTTATATACTCAAGCTGAATCATAAAGAACAGTACACGGCTTAATGTGGCTGTAGCATATATGGCACAAAAATTGAAGTGTTCTTGCTTTTTAAGTATAATTAGTTATAGTTACAATGTAACCATTGTAACTAGTTACCATTGTAACTTAGTTACTTTTCAAACAATTACTCCTAGTTACAAGTTACTAGCTACAAAGCGGATATTATTATGTCCAAAGACCTTTAATGCAGCCCTTTGTCTGCATTAAAAAGCATGTAAATAAGTAATTAATTGCTTATGATGTCATCTTCTATTTGTGATGTTGTAATAAGTAATTCTTTGTATTCTTTACACAATATTTAAGGATAATTCTGAAATCCTGGTAATATGTGTCAGCATATGATGGGTACTATTCCATTGTCTAGCTTGTGTTGCACTGCCTCACTAGCTATATGACACAACTATATATATATTCTGCTGTATGGTAACCTGTGTACAGATGACACCTCTTATATTCTGCGGTATAGTATGCTGTGTATCACAATGTCACACTATATGACATGGTGCCACCATGCATGTATAACATAAACTAAAAGTATTTTCGGTAACCTATATAGGTATGTATGTTTTAATTACCTAAAACTATAGCTAAAAATTATCTAACTGAAGAAAAACAGAATAATTTCCATCGCTAAATCTAAAAAGGATGACTAAACTATAACATAACTAAAATCAAAACATTGCTATACACTATAACTAAAACTAAAAGGTTTAAGTAAAGAAACAAAGAAGATAGCTATAGTTAAAACTGAAACAACAAAGAGAATATAACCATAACTAAATCTTAGTAGAGCGACTAAGCAAAAATATCATTCATTTTTTGATATAAGCATGCACCAAACTTGGTATAACATTTGCTTAATTCATACTATTTGATATTAGATACAGTGCCATTGAAATTACCAATCACATTGCACTCAAAGAATCTGACAAGTAAAATCAATAGAAAATGTATTGGGGAAGCTATAAAAGTGCTCAATAGTAAATATGCTGAAACTTTGCATTTGAATAGATGAGCAAGGGATGGTCATATCCAAAAGCTGATCAAGGGAGGTGTCATCCAGGTCATTAGCTTGCCATGTTAAGAAGCACAGAGAGTCATGGTATGCATATATCAAGCCAAAGATGGCCTGGATGGCTAAGTTAATGCTGTTTGGTATAGATAAAGCTGTATATTATAGGGACATGTGTGTGTACAGTATCTTTATAAAAGGTAAGTCTCATTTTACCAATACCAGTAATCTATTTACAAAAAATTAATGGTATTTCATAAGTAATAATATATGCAGTCGCTAAGATATTAGATGGTAACATCAATATTATATTTGATCATTAATATGATTCTAAATATACATATATATGAGTTCGCAGCTTGTCGTGACATTGGAATGAAGCTATATATTCACATTGTTCAATCAAACATTCTACTTAAAGAATAAGTTATTTTGTAGAAAGCTAGCTTGAATGTCAAGACTGCATGCATGGTTACACAAGCTGTGAACCATATATCATGCATATTAAGAAACTATCATATATTATAAAGACAAATACCACTTTTATATAAAAGACACCAAAGCTGCATGCTATGGCTTAATTCACATCTCAAATTACATTTCACCATACAGGTAATATAGCTATGTGAGAATTTCATACTTTTATCTGTTTTGCTGCTATTACATTGTCATACCATATACTGCATCTGTATGTCTTATCTACACACTATGCATGCATTGTATATTGCTGTGTTGTACTGTATTGTGCTCTCACAAAACAATTAAGTATAGTGCATGTAACAGAGTCCATTACACCATAGCCATGTTGCACTAGGGGGCACCATAACAAGTACAGTAAATAGTGTTATTTTAATATGAAATTTTAGTTAATAGTTTTAGCCATGCAATTCCGTCAATAAATTAATTATATTAATCTTTCTTGTTTTGTGGCTAAGCAACAAATTTTGATGAAATTGTTCACTTTGTGATAAAAGCACCAAATTTTCTGTGGAAGTTGAGTAAGGTAAACTAAATCATATGAGATATGGTGTCACATCAAAATGATTGCCTTAGGGCATGTTTTGAAACTTCAACTACGTAGGTTATAAACCTATTTCTAGCTGGTCAGGAAAGCATACAAGTGCATTCAAAATCTTCATTTTTTGCTTGCATCGCATGGCTGTATTTCATTTACAGGTGCAATCAGCAAAATGTGATAAAATACCTGTTTTTAAACACTTCTAATGGAGCCAATATTTTGATCAGTATTAAGGTACATGCAGGCACAATCCAATAGAAATAATACATTGCACATCTTTGGCTTGATGGTCACTCGCCTGTATGTATAATTTAGAGTTCCAATTTGTGTGGACTAGTATTATTATTACAGGCATTAGCTTAAGTATAATTATGTGACTTGGAAAAAGTTAAGGGCGCTGAGTTGAAAAGATTGAAATACTTTAATAGAGCAGCCAAGAATTCTAATAGAGCAGTCACAGTACTCAATATATAATTTCCAGGTTTCTTTGTCTACTAAAAGTTTTCATGCTGACTAGATTACCATTTTTCCTTCTGTCACTAGTAACCAAAGTAACTCACTAACCTTGTAGTATCAGGTTCAAATTCCCAACGTCTGACCACTTTTAAGTTTTAATGGATCTTCCTGCAAAACAAGCATAGCTTACACAGCCCTGTGACCAAGTTGTAGCTGTTTATAAAAGTTCTTTCATGCTTTGGCTTTTCAAGAGATTTATGGTTGTCATAACAAATAAACATCAATACATAAGTTATCTAGCTACTTGATTGCCACATGTTCTGGCTGCTATACTGTGAAACAGGTTACAGAATGATGTGTAGTGTGATTATTTGAAAATTAGTCCTGAAAGTGCCTGGTGGTTATAGCTACCTCTAAACTTATCTGCCAGTTGTATGCAGCCATGCAGTGTATGTTGTATATATAGCTAGTGAATATACCATACTTGATAAATTAAAGATTAAAACTTAATTATTGCCACTTACTGTATACAAACCTGTTAATACCAGCTGTTTAGCCATGGAAGCAATTGTAAGGTAAGCCAAACATTTAGGATGATATTTAACTTCCAATACAATCATGTCTCCAGCACTCAACTTAGCTAATGAAAGACATTCATCTTGAAGATCGTGTGCATATTTTTGCACACATGAGTCCAGGTTGTAGCTTTATGGAGTGATTCAGATCTACTTTTAAAGCAAAAAAGCAGATGCCTTTACTATCAGTATGCTTTGGTGCATGTACTTTCTGCAAGGAACAATCTCAAGCTCAGGTTCATCTGCTATAGAGCATTTTTTCTGCTTTCTTTAGCTTTGTTGCACTGAATTTATTGTAGCATGATTTGTGCCACATAACTTGATTATATATTATTGCTGCTTGACTGCTTCCATGCCATTTCCTTCATCCAAACGGTCTAAATCTACAGGCATTATTAAAAAAATAGGTGTGGCTATGACTGCAGTCACTTTACAACAGGGCAGCTGCATTAGATGTTAAAGATAATTGTGATCAAAGTGATAATTTTAATCTTGGCATTGCCTTGGCAGAATTGGTGGCATACATTGATGATATAAGAGTGAGTGCTAATGTGGCTCCAGTTTTTAAGCTATCAAACTTTATTTGTCTGCAACTTGGTATTTAACTAAATAGTCATACTCACAGTGCTGACCTCAAAAATAGCATTTTAGCTCAATTTCCAGAGCATGAAGCCAACAAGGAAAGACGATATGTGTTCCTTACTTTTAATGATGATCTGGGTCCAGTTCTGCTTAAAGCATGTGAGTTGGACTTTGACAATGATGCTATATGTCTGGCAAGAGCAGCCAAGATTGTACAAAGAAATGTCTTAGAAATGCAAGCAAAGTTTACTGACTCATTTGATCATGACTGCCAAATCAAGTCTATTTACTGACACTAGCAGATATGATTCACAATAACCCCAACATTAAGTCCAACACAGTTTGTCACATGCAGTAATTATAACACTTCTGTTTGCAAAGAGTACGAGTATTTATCAGAGCAGACTCCACTTCCAATTGAAGTGGGATTGTTTATGCATGCAAGAACACAGGAGTGTGATCTAACAGAGTCACTATTTGAACTGGGATTGTCCACTTCATATGACCATGTAATGGGAAATATCAATAGCAGTGAATGTGGGCAATATCATTCTGAAAATGTGTGTGCTCCGTGTGCATGTACTATGAATTTACATGAAGGAGTTTCTATTACAGCAGCAATTGACAACATTGACCACAACCCTAGTTCAAGATTCTTTTCACAATTCCAACATGCTAACTTTGAAAATGAAACTTGTGTCCACAAACAGGGTTGTGTGATTGATTAGTCATCCAGAACAAAGGCACCATTGGAACTCCCAGCATCATACACCAATGTTCAGCCATTGGTAGAATCGAAAATGGATGTTTCATTTCCCAAAGCTGACCACTTTTTTCAAAGTGATTTCAGTACCAATATTTTAATCAGGCACTACAAAAGATTTGGGTGAAGCTATTACAATCAAAAGCTAACTGCATTAGAATGTTGTTTTTAATAAGAAGCTTAATCAAGTTAAAGAAAATTTCTGAGTATTGATCAAGATTCAAAATAGCAACATATCTTGGGCTGCATATCATGCAAGTCAACAATATCCATCAGGCTCTTTATACCCACTACTACAGCTATGCAGCCATTATTCAATGAGGATTCCAAGTCAGTAGTGATGATAAGGCACTCCGTGGATGTCATTCAACAAGCTGTACAGAAATTAAATTCTGTTCAAGTACCAGTAATTACTTTAGACCAACCATTATATGCAATTGCAAAGTTGATACAATGGAATTGGCCAGAGAAGATTATTTTGTTATAACTCTTGGTGGATTACGTAATTTATTAAGATGACTGTACTCAAGGTAATTGGAGACTGTATGGTTGGGTAGAATCTCTTGTTCAAGCCAAAGTGGCTTCTACGGGAATCACTGTGAAAAAAGAGGAATATAAGATGGTATATCTAATGGCTTAAACTATACAAATAATCTCAGTATAGTCTTGCATTATACTAACTATCTTATAGTTTAGTATAAACCCCATCTTATATTATGGGAAACAGATTATACTTTAGTTTAATACACATTCTTTGTATGGTTTTGTTTACTTAACTAAACGTGACAACTTTTTTAGCTTCACCATCAGATCTCATTATTTTTAGCTTCACCATCTCATGTGACTTAAGATTTTTTTTACTGTACCAAACAAAGTCATGATGATTTTACAATAAGTAGCTACACTTCTGTTAATCACTATAGCTAGCTAACTAGCTTCAGTTTGTTGTGATAATTTCATACGCACACATTTTCATATAGCAAAGCATATAATACCAGAAAAATTGATTATTCAATCTAAGAGTCATACAAATCTAGATTTTCTTGCACAGTTAGCACACCTGCAAAAGTTCGTAGTAATGCTTGTTTAAAATTGAAAGGGTCAGTGGTGTGCGCATGCGTATTAGATGCAATTAAGTCGCCATCTTTGTCGCTATTGTTGTATCAGAGGTTGTAAATGTGAGTGATATGACGGTGTATCTCGCGGAGAGAGTGTGCGCTATCGGCGCCATCGTCCAATGAGCCACGATGATAGTTATGGACCACAACTGTACATCCCTGCTGGCTGTAGCCAGTGGCTCGGCCAGTGGAGAAGTGGCACGGCCAAGTGGACAATTCCTTCGATGGCAGCAATCAAAAACAGCTCTAGATGAGTAAGTATTAGACTAAAATGATAGCTTGTACGATAGGTTTAGCCGTATTAAATTGTTTATTGTGTATTGTATGACAATGACCTGTAAATGATTCAACTTTGGTGTTGCTGTGTAAGTATTACATGTTTTATATCCTGTTATCTCAGCTTATGGCGGATGACGAGTGGACACAGTTCATCAGCCATCAACGGTAAGAGTATGCATGGTCTGCTCTTATGATTTTGTATATTATCTCTTCAGTGGTACAGTTTCTTGTCGAACCTCTTAGTTCTACAGGCTGTCAGTGTACAACATCTGCAGTGTTAGTTTCCTTCAATGGCAGCTGCTTCCTTTAAAGAATCTGGTAGCGACCACATGTGGACAGTTTTGTTCTTTTTTCACGGAGTTGTTCAACGTCATCTTCTAATTATACTTACAGCTGTAAGTGCATTAAGCCTGATTGTGTTTTTATTCATTTTCTTTTTAATAGGGTAGGAATTACAGACTTGGTCTCAGTTCTAGGAAATTCTTCTTATTGCTAACATCTGTAAGTAAGTATACTGAGAGTGTCCAGTATACAATTTATATTTACCTTCGTTTAGGTTTGTGGAAACTGGTCTCATTTCTTCTGGGAACCGGTCTCATTTCTTCATACTTTTTATCAACAGCTGACGGCTGCTACCTCGTCTGGCACTGTAAATAAGTTGAGTGCTTTCAAGAACCTGTTCCATCTTGTTTGTCCTTATTTGTCCTTATTTCACTGACCATGCTCGTATTGCTAACAAAAGTAAGTTCACTGAGAGTATGCAAATTATATTATATTTAGTCTTGTTTCAGTTGTACTTAGTGATTACAAGATTCTTGGACTTGGTTATCAGTGTATCAGATGCTTCTTGTGAGCTTACATAACACGTTAGCCCAACAAAGTCACATACTAAGTGGCTATTTCATGTCTGGTTAGACTCACTGATAACAACTGTAAGTACACCAAATAATCCAGAATATGAATTATGTTTGCCTCCATTTAGGGTTGTGAGACCTGGTCTTATCAGACTTGTTTTAGTTGTACATGGATTGTCGGTCCCAGACTTGGCCTCAGTTTTAAAAGATTGTTACAAACTGTATACGTAAGTACAATGATTGTTCAGTATACGCATTATATTTACCATCGTTAATAGAGTTGTGGGACCTAGCTGCCATTCTACATGGTAATACTAGGTTTCCAGACAAGGTCTCGGTTTTATGAGATTCTTATTGTTACAAACTGTAAGTCCAACAATTGTCCAGAATACACAATATATTTACCATCTTTGTATTAGAGCTGTGGGACAGTTCTACCAAGCCAACTAACAGATTGTCACAGAGTTCTACATAGTGATGATAATACAGATAATTTGTAATGGAACTTGTGAATTGTATTTACTGTCGTACCTGCTGCAGTTGGATAAAGACTGATAAATGACGAAATTGATTTGATACTGTCATGGCCGGCCAAGGAGACATTGATTTACTAGCTGTACCTATTGTGGTTTTAATATATTTACAGAATTTAATTCATTACAAATATAATTATAGAAATATTTAATTAAGGTAGCCACAGATTATAGGAAAGTAAAAAAGTACAGTAGTATAGTAGCCAATATATGGTTGAAATAGGCTTAGTATAGTCTGATAATACACTGCACTATACTAGTGATTTAATCTCTAATATATGACTGTCTTAAATGTATTCAATAAACTTGTTATAGTAAAGTCCTAATCTATTAATATATGCTGTACTATTTCATTCTAATACTAACATAATAAGACTGTTATAGACCTTATTATTCTGAGCTTTTTTCACAGTGAATAGCTGATTCCTTCATAAAAGTTTCACATGTTATATACATGGACCAGACTATACACACCAAGTTACTGCTAACAGCTTAATTGTATATCTTGTTGAAGAAGTCTCACAGCTTATACGTTGAGTCACTGGAGTCAACAGAGCAGCAAGAATCATTTGAAGTGTGGTGGACAAGGAAGTCCTCAATTTCAGTTCTGGTGTATACAGTACTGTATTTGGAACTCCTTGTCTTGATTATGTAAGTCTCTTTATACAGCAGATATCTCTCTGTATATAGAATCCCTACACTATGGTTCTTTGGTTTGAAACATAGCTACCAACTATGTTCATATTCAAGAATGGTTAATCTCAACATGACACATCCTGCAACTGCTATTTTGCAGTCCACAAAACCAAGTGAGTATATATTTTCATTGGCAATTGACCAGGCTCATGAGCAACACAATGCTGCTGTACAAAGTGTGACAGTGGAACTATTGGTTTTAGATAAAATTCTGAAGCTCTCAGATGTTGGATGGTGACTGGTCCAGAGATGGTAAGAATAACTACAGAATTGAAATATGCATTAAAAAGGTACATGACATTGCATCATGATGTTGCATGCTTCACAAAGTTTGCCTATATGAGATGGTCACCGATCTAGATAACTAGAAGCCATTATGGACAACTTTTCCAGTAGCCAGCAGTTCATCCAAGGAGCTACTGAGTTGTGGATGCAAGAAAAGGTGCAGAAGACAGTTCAAGTGAATAAAAACAGCTCTACAATGTGCTGCCCTATGCCAGTGTGGTGGAGAATGCAATGATAACCTACGTTATCACTTGTAGAATGGTACCATTTTGTTTAGTATGATAATTGAACATGGAAAAGTAAGCATAACTTTTGAACAGAACAAGATACAGATCCGATCCAAACGTTAAATTGCTCCTTGTAGTGTGCCCTTCATTTCAATACCCACACTGATTGCAATTGTTTACAATTTCTAAACATCATTCTGTATTAATTAATTAATGTGCAAAGGTCAAAGTTGCATGGAGGTGGCTTTACTGCTAAACACTTACTAAATGAAACACTGTAATTCTTTCATGCTAGTACATAAAACTAAATTTGTGCACAAATCTGCCTAACAATTTATAGTGGTTAGCTGTGCAATGTTGAGGGCAACTTGTTCAGTTAAACATCATTGCAAAACCATTAACTTCAGCCAATTTTCTGCAGGTTTGCAATATTAATATTACTTGTAGTGGCTTGCCATATGGCTAATTGTGCATCTTGATAACCAACTGCAGCAACATTACATAATTTGAAGACAAGCACTATGAAGACTTTGTGCATAGGATGTATATGTAAACTTCACATGCACGAACCTTACGTGTGTAATCATTTTGTTTCTTAAATATGGTGATCCTCTGAACCTGTCACACAATTGTTCTGGCACTACCATTGATATATTCCATGTAACTGTGTTCAATACTAACAAATGTATATATACATATATATAATTTTATCTACACTGCATGCCTATAAGATATTTTTAATGGCAAAACGTGACTGAAACATAATTGCTATATATCTTGTGAAGGTATTTTTATCTTAGCACTGGTACCTGCCATAGCTGTACGGTGCAGGACTGGTATGTTATGTAGAGTAATATACTGTGACTGGTATGTGTCCATGTTTTATGTGAAAAATTTTCTATTGCTATATGGCTAATTACACTATTTCAGTATACTTAACTTTGTAGAATGCTAAGCTTTAAACTTGGCTCTGAAATGTCTAATACCCATTCAAAATGTATTCTATATACTGAAACAAAAGTCCATTGTACTGTCTACTGGCACACTATGAGTACACGCACAGTACGTGTATTTTGAATTATACAGCACAAGTATTTTGCAACTATATTTTACAAAATTAAGTGTCCTAGTTAGATTATATCAGTAAAGCTGCTGTACTTTACTTAAAGCACAGTATCTATAGACACATAGTTGCCAATAAAAAATTACAGTGCTAATTCATCATACTGTCAAACTCCATACACAATCAAGCATCAGCTTTTCAAAAAAAAAGTTTGTATGTAATTTTGTGCCTGGAGGGTAACAATATAGTGCTTTCCAAATATGCACATATATATAGCTGAATTCTTTTGCAGCCACAAGTAAAGAGCAGGTATCTGTTAAAGCAGCCATAAAGTGTTTTAATTGGTACAGGTTACATAGGGCTATAAGGTGATTTCAATAAACTTTATTTCTTATCTCCTACAACATAAAGCTACAGATTTCATTGCTACAATATAATATTATACAAATTGCTTAATAGCTACTCCAGCATGTACAAATGTATATGTGACTGGGCCTGCGAAAATAGGGCATGTGGGCACATGCGTTTTGCCTACTCTTTCAAACTTCCTTGACTCATAACGTTTTATACCAAAATGCTATGGCAATGAAACTTTTAGCACTTAGTAAGAATGTAATTGGCTTTATGACGCAAGTTACAGAATGCAAATATTCTGTTTCTGTACTGAGTTACAATCTTTAGTGTGACAGGGTGTAGTTTGTGCCCACATGCCCTGTTTTTGCAGGCCCGGTCACATATTACGAACATCACATGCAGCGGAGAGTTGGTTGACTTTATAATTAGATATTAGCACTTTAAAGTATCATGCTTGGCATGGCATAATATCAATAGTGTTTTTTAACTTAATGATTTCAGAACAACCATGCAGTACACATAATACCTAACTACACAATTTGGTACATTGTAACAAATTGTAGAACTCTGACATACAAATCCTCAGCATACACCTCAGACTCAGCAAGTGAATTTATCGAGGAAAGTAACAGATAGTAGGCTTCATCAGATAGTGGGCAAGGAATACGAGGAACTTGCACTAAGTTTACATCATCATTGTCAAGTACATGAGGACCTTCCCAGTCTATGCCATATTCCTCTTCATCCTGTGTAAAAATAATTGAACAATAATTATTTGGTATACAATATACCTAATTTAGTTGACTATTAAGCAAACTACATGACATACATACACACATAACACACACATAACACACACATGCACACAATTTTTGATCATTATTGTAGACAGATATTAGTAATCATGCCACAATTTGTACATGCCTAATTAGAGATATTACTGAGGTTTATACCAAGCGTCTTCAACATAGTGCTCTTTTGATCTGTTTGGAAATAGTGTCTGTTTAAGTTTTGTAGCAGTTTGTATTCATGGAAGCCATAGTGACATACTAATACTATGTATGCATGTACATCCCTATAAGGAGGGAATTTGCTTACGCAGCTATATTGTGACTGTCAAAGCTGCTACTGAACAGTATTGGATATGGACCCTAGTGAGAGGGGTGCCATCTTCATTGTGGTTTGCATTATGGGGTGATGTAATGGTTTATCATGGTGTGCAGTAATTTGAGTATTTGTTTGACACATGTTATTCAATGGAGTACGTCGTAGATAGGTCTTGTTTGATGCTGCCAACCTGTAGGAAATGACAACAGTACTATAGTATGCCAGTTACAAGGAACGTGTAGCTATTCACAAATACATTTTATAAAATTAATTATCCCATTTGGCATGTAACCACTGTATGGTAGTTGTCACTGGATTGTCTGCAGTCAGGTGATATAGTTAGAAGGTAGAAATGTAGCTCCTCCTAAGTGGGATGGGTAGGAGAATGAATGCTACTGAAGATCATGTGATCACAGACAGACTCAGCCACCTCAGCATGTACGATTGCCATAATCGCTGAAAGATGAGTTCGGTACACAACTCCATGTAAATGGTGTAGCTAACTTACAGTCCTATTCTTGAGAGATACTGTCCTCAACCAGGAAGTCTTACTGAAAGACTTTTCATCCTTATTATTTTAAGTGGCAGGACTCATCAGCTGGTAACCACTTTAATAACATATATTTATTTATTTATTAAGGCTTTACAGTACTAGTGCTGAAAGTCTGTAGGACACCTGGTCTTACAGCCTGTTTAAAGTTGTTACACAAAGTGTGTTTGAAAAGATGGAGAAAGGAGAAAAAATCCATTACTGGACCTAGGCAGCCTCGAACCTGCAGCCATCCGATTAACGCACATCAACCTACACTACACACACATACACATTACATTGCATTACACCACACACATGCACACGTACACTAGATAGAGCAGTAAACTACACAGAGCATTACACTAAAACACGGGCACTAAATAAAATACACCTAAAACCTGTGTACTACAAAATAACAGAGGTAACGTAAATGTCTGGTGCCTAAGTATGTAAACATGAACATGAGGAGACCTGCTATCATACTGTACGTATCACACTACACTATACTACACTTACTGTACGTATCACACTACATTACACTTACTGTACGTATCACACATTACACTTACTGTACATATCACACTACACTACACTTACTGTACATATCACACTACACTACACTTACTGTACGCATCACACTACATTACACTTACTGTACATATCACACTACATTACACTTACTGTACATATCACACTACATTACACTTACTGTACATATCACACTACATTACACTTACTGTACCTATCACACTACACTACACTTACTGTACATATCACACTACACTACACTTACTGTACGTATCACACTACACTACACTTACTGTACGTATCACACTACACTACACTTACTGTACGTATCACACTACACTACACTTACTGTACTTATCACACTACACTACACTTACTGTACGTATCACACTACACTACACTTACTGTACGTATCACACTACACTACACTTACTGTACGTACTACACTACACTTACTGTACGTATCACACTACACTACACTTACTGTACGTATCACACTACACTACACTTACTGTACGTATCACACTACACTACACTTACTGTACGTATCACACTACACTACACATACTGTACATATCACACTACACTACACTTACTGTACGTATCACACTACACTACACTTACTGTACGTATCACACTACACTACACTTACTGTACGTATCACACTACACTACACTTACTGTACCTATCACACTACATTACACTTACTGTACATATCACACTACACTACACTTACTGTACGCATCACACTACATTACACTTACTGTACATATCACACTACACTACACTTACTGTACCTATCACACTACATTACACTTACTGTACATATCACACTACACTACACATACTGTACATATCACACTACATTACACTTACTGTACATATCACACTACACTAGACAGATGCAAACAGCATCGTGGGGCGAGCCTGATGACTTTGAAGTATTGATGGCAGTGCAAACTACTATAGACCTTACGAGTTGTATGAATAGTTCATATTGCTCATGGATTTTACCTGTATCAGTACAAGCTTGATGCTTTTTATTGATAAGTCAACTGTAGGATCTTTGTGGGGAGGGCAGTGCATTTCTAGTTCTTTCAATTCTCCTCTGCTCCGCTGTCATCCCTGCTCTTCGCCGTCTCATATACTCCCTGTCTCTACACCTTCTTCTTTCCGCATCTTCAGGGGTTTCTCTATCTTTTCTGCGCCTGTACTGCTCTCTCCTGCGTCGAAGGCGTTCATCTGCATCCATTGCACGTGGCTGGGCAGTAACGAGGGCAGTAATCTACGCCGGTAAATGCCGTGATATGGTCCATTACACATCGCCAAATATGGGAAAGCAGTAATCTAGGCCGGTAAATCCCGTGATATGGTCCATTACACATCGCCAAATATGGGAAAGCAATAATCTACGCCGGTAAATCCCGTTATATGGTCCATTACACATCGCCAAATATGGGAAGGCAGTAATCTACGCCGTTGATTTATCGTGATATGAATCATTACGCTGGAGCAAGTGTAAGGTATCCGCTTTATATCGTAATTTATTGTCGTATTACGGGTCCATTACACATTGACTCCGTTTCTTATCGTAATTTTTTGTAAACGGGTCCATTACACCGTTGACTCGCTAGTGTGGGGCTCGCTCAGGCTCGCCCCAATTACACTTACTGTACGTATCACACTACACTACACTTCTAGTACGTATCACACTACACTACACTTACTGTACGTATCACACTACACTACACTTACTGTACGTATCACACTACACTACACATACTGTACATTTCACACTACACTACACTTACTGTACATATCACACTACACTATACATACTGTACATATCACACTACACTACACTTACTGTACGTATCACACTACACTACACTTACTGTACGTATCACACTACACTACACTTACTGTACATATCACACTACACTACACTTACTGTACGTATCACACTACACTACACTACACTTACTGTACATATCACACTACACTACACATACTGTACATATCACACTACACTACACTTACTGTACATATCACACTACACTACACTTACTGTACATATCACACTACACTATACATACTGTACATATCACACTACACTACACTTACTGTACGTATCACACTACACTACACTTACTGTACGTATCACACTACACTACACTTACTGTACGTATCACACTACATTACACTTACTGTACGTATCACACTACATTACACTTACTGTACATATCACACTACACTACACTTACTGTACATATCACACTACACTACTCTTACTGTACATATCACACTACACTATACATACTGTACATATCACACTACACTACACTTACTGTACGTATCACACTACACCACACTTACTGTACGTATCACACTACACTACACTTACTGTACATATCACACTACATTACACTTACTGTACATATCACACTACACTACACTTACTGTACATATCACACTACATTACACTTACTGTACATATCACACTACATTACACTTACTGTACATATCACACTATACTACACTTACTGTACATATCACACTACATCAAGACACACGATAGTGTGTCGTGCGGCCCAAGAAGACGGCGCGCCACACCGTGAGTATAATTATTAACAGGAAGAAAGAAAACGCAATTTTCACACCTATGTAGCTCTGTGATCCCTTATCCGATTGGAACCAAATTTGCTAGAGACGTGCCGCCCAGTTAGGGTAGTCTACATACCAAATTTGAAGAAAATCGCTCCAGCCATTTCCGAGATACGAGCGAACAAAATTTCGTTTTAATTTCTTAGTTTTTTTCTTCTTCATCTTCTTCATTTCGCACACTTCGCAAAATTCGCCATAAAACACGAATGCGTGCTCGGATTTGGCTGAAATTTGGCACACTTAAAGGGCTCATTAAGGCGAATCTCCGTACCAACTTTGGTAGGAATCCGATGAAGATTTACGGAGTTATGACCGATTATTTGCGTAAAATAAGGTCGAAGGTCTGTCACGCCTACAGGGTAAACGCCTTGGAGGAATCAGTTAAAATTGATATGTAGATGGAGCAACCATCGTAGGAGTGCCTTTTTGTGGTTTGAAACGAATCGGGATAAAGACCACGGAGATATGACACGAAACCCAACCTGTGTCAAAATTACGCGATCGATTTTTATGAATAAAAAAACTATTAGTTTTCGTGTGTACCAGGCAAACCGCTTAGAGCAACGAGCTGAAAATCAGTATGTAGCTGGAATAATCATCATAGAAAGTACTTGCAGTAGTACAGAAGAATCAGATTACAAATCACTGAGTTATGATTCGAAAGGCAACTAGGTGCAGCAAATGCGAGATCGAGATACTCTAATAGAACAGTCACCCTAATAAAGCATTCAGCTGCATTTATAATTTACTCAGTTATATTACATTGTAAGCTATTCTGTAGGGAATTCAGCTACAAACAAGTCACCCTGTAGTCAGATCAGCTAGAAGAAGGTACCTAATAGAGAGTTCAGCTACAAATAAGCTATCATGTAGAGAGTTCAGCTCACCTTTAGAGAATTCAGCTACAAACAAATTGCCCTGTAGAGAGATCAGCTAGAAGAAGTTACCTTGTAGAGAGTTCAGTTACAAAGAAACAATCATGCAAAGAGTTTAGCTACAAACAAATCACCCAGTAAAAAGTTCCGCTATGAACAGATCACACTGTAGAGAGTTCAGTTAGAAACAAGTCATCCTGTAGAGAGATCAGCTACAAGAAGTCACCTTGTAGAGAGTTCAGTTTCAAAGAAACAATCATGCAAAGCATTTAGCTGCAAACAAATCACCCAGTAGAAAGTTCCGCTATTAACAGATCACACTGTAGAGAGTTCAGTTAGAAACAAGTCATCCTGTAGATAGATCAGTTAGAAGAAGTCACTTTGTAGAGAGTTCAGCTACAAAGAAACCACCATGTAAAAAAGTTCAGCTGCAAACAAATCACCTGTAGAGAATTCAACTACAAACAAATCACCCTGTAGAAAGATCAGCTAGAAGAAGTTCCCTTGTAGAGAGTTCAGCTACAAACAAATCACCCTGTAGAAAGTTCAGCTACAAACAAGTCACCCTGTAGAGAGATCAGCTAGAAACAAGTCATCCTGTAGAGAGTTCAGCTAGAAGAAGTTATGTTGTACAGAGTTCAGCTACAAAGAAACTACCATGTAGAGAGTTCAGCTGCAAATAAATCGCCCTGTAGAGAATTCAGCTACAAACAAATCACCCTGTAGAAAGATCAGCTAGAAGAAGTTACCTTGTAGAGAGTTCAGCTACAAACAAATCACCCTGTAGAGAGTTCAGCTACAAAGAAACTACCATATAGAGAGTTCAGCTGCAAACAAATCGCCCTGTAGAGAATTCAGCTACAAACAAATCACCCTGTAAAAAGATCAGCTAGAAGAAGTTACCTTGTAGAGAGTTCAGCTACAAACAAATCACCCTGTAGAGAGTTCAGCTAGAAACAAGTCACCCTGTAGAGAGATCAGCTAGAAACAAGTCACCCTGTAGAGAGTTCAGCTAGAAGAAGTCACATTGTAGAGAGTTCAGCTACAAAGAAACTACCATGTAGAGAGTTCAGCTGCAAACAAATTGCCCTGTAGAGAATTTAGCTACAAACAAATCACCCTGTAGAAAGATCAGCTAGAAGAAGTTACCTTGTAGAGAGTTCAGCTACAAACGAATCACCCTGTAGAGGGTTCAGCTAGAAACAAGTCACCCTGTAGAGAGTTCAGCTAGAAGAAACTACCATGTAGAGAGTTCAGCTGCAAACAAATTGCCCTGTAGAGAATTCAGCTACAAACAAATCATCCTGTAGAAAGATCAGCTAGAAGAAGTTACCTTGTAGAGAGTTCAGCTACAAACAAATTCCCCCTGTAGAGAGTTCAGCTAGAAACAAGTTACCCTGTAGAGAGCTCAGCTAGAAGAAGTTACATTGTAGAGAGTTCAGCTACAATGAAACTACAATGTAGAGAGTTCAGCTGCAAAGAAATTGCCCTGTAGAGACAAACAAATCACCCTGTAGAAAGATCAGCTAGAAGAAGTTTCCTTGTAGAGAGTTCAGCTACAAACAAATCACCCTGTTGAGAGTTCAGCTAGAAACAAGTCACCCTGTAGAGAGTTCAGCTAGAAGAAGTTACATTGTAGAGAGTTCAGCTACAAAGAAACTACCATGTAGAGAGTTCAGCTGCAAACAAATTGCCCTGTAGAGACAAACAAATCACTCTGTAGAAAGATCAGCTAGAAGAAGTTACCCTGTAGAGAATTCAGTTACAAACAAATCACCCTGTAGAGAGTTCAGCTAGAAACAAGTTACACTGTAGAGAGATCAGCTAGAAACAAGTCACCCTGTAGAGAGTTCAGCTAGAAGAAGTCACATTGTAGAGAGTTCAGCTACAAAGAAACTACCATGTAGAGAGTTCAGCTGTAAACAAATTTCCCTGTAGAGAATTCAGCTAGAAACAAATCACCCTGTAGAAAGATCAGCTAGAAGAAGTTACCTTGTAGAGAGTTCAGCTAGAAACAATCCACCCGTAGAGAGTTCAGCTAGAAGAAGTTACATTGTAGAGAGTTCAGCAGTTTAGCTGCAAACAAATCACCCTGTAGAGAGTTCAGCTAGAAACAAGTCACCCTGTAGAGAGTTCAGCTAGAAGAAGTTACATTGTAGAGAGTGCAGCTACAAAGAAACTACCATGTAGAGAGTTCAGCTGCAAACAAATTGCCCTGTAGAGAATTCAGCTAGAAGAAGTCACATTGTAGAGAGTTCAGCTACAAAGAAACTACCATGTAGAGAGTTCAGCTGCAAACAAATCACCCTGTAGAAAGATCAGCTAGAAGAAGTTACCTTGTAGAGAGTTCAGCTAGAAACAAATCACCCTGTAGAGAGTTCAGCTAGAAACAAGCCACCCGTAGAGAGTTCAGCTAGAAGAAGTAACATTGTAGAGAGTTCAGTAGTTTAGCTGTAAACAAATCGCCCTGTAGAGAATTCAGCTACAAACAAATCACCCTATAGAAAGATCAGCTAGAAGAAATTACCTTGTAGAGAGTTCAGCTACAAACAAATCACCCTGTAGAGAGTTCAGCTACAAACAAGTCATCCGGTAGAGAGATCAGCTAGAAGGATCACCTTGCAGAGAGGTCAGCTACAAAGAAATCACCCTGCTTCATCTTTTCTTCTTCCTGTAGTAAAGAAAAAATGACAGGTTAAAAAGCCCTAAAGCCGGCCATAGGCCGGCTTTGGGGTATACAAATACAAAAAGAAGTGAAATCTAATCCAAAACAGCCAAGCTGTAAAAAAAGAGTGCGGCCCTGAGAAAGGTTATGGTGAAAAAAGATGTGAAATCCAAGGTGGCGGCCAAGAAATGGCTGTGATGGTAGGTTAATGGTAAAAATTTTAATAACAACAATTCAGGTGAATTTGGTGCCGCTTGGTCTTGGCACAAAATTCACTTGAATTGTCGTTATTAAAATTTTTACCATTAACCTACCATCACAGCCATTTCTTGGCCGCCACCTTGGATTTCACATCTTTTTTCACCATAACCTTTCTCAGGGCCGCACTCTTTTTTTACAGCTTGGCTGTTTTGGATTAGATTACACTTACTGTACATATCACACTACACTACACTTACTGTACATATCACACTACACTACACTTACTGTACGTATCACACTACATTACACTTACTGTACGTATCACACTACACTACACTTACTGTAGGTATCACACTACACTACACTTACTGTACGTATCACACTACACTACACTTACTGTACGTATCACACTACACTACACTTACTGTACGTATCACACTACACTACACTTACTGTACGTATCACACTACACTACACTTACTGTACGTATCACACTACACTACACTTACTGTACGTATCACACTACACTACACTTACTGTACGTATCACACTACACTACACTTACTGTACGTATCACACTACACTACACTTACTGTACATATCACACTACACTATACTTACTGCACAGATCACACTACAATAGGAGTTATACATTGCTATAGATTAGCCGTTGTTATCTAACACCTAACAATTGGTAACAATGGGTAAAACATAACAAGAAATAAAGACTTCAGTGACTGGTCTCCCCCTTGAAAGGGAAGACCTTTTCCAAAAATTGAACAAAACGATCAGATCACCAGGTGTAACAGAAAAGGGGCAAAAGTATTGCACGTTCAATATTTGCTCGTATCCTCAGTCCCATGCGGATCAGTTACATCATGTTTGCAGGCTATGTGCTGACTGATGACAGCTGGCAAACTAACAACGCTGTATAGATGGCAGTATTTTCTACTCCCCTTGGAGAGAAGTTTGAAGGATTCTATGTCAACGTGATCAGTCAAACCACGTTTATGTAGGCATTGTCTCTCATGATTACCCACTCCACACTGCTCCAGGAAGTCTTGCACCACACTACACTACACTTACTGAACGTACCTGAAGCAAAATTCCAACCACTGCGATTCATTCAACTGTGTTAATAGTCCACATCACAGATCCCATTCCACTCCCAAATCATACCCTAGGCTGATTCCATTTTAATGAGTTTACAGTCGGTTTCCCTCGTGTCACATTGTATCTTAATAAATTCAGGTGCTAATAGTGGACTCTGTATTGGCATTATCAACATCCATTCAATGTACGCCACTGTTACAAACTCTTTTAAATGCAACAATCTTGAGTAGAGCCGCCCAATGCATGCAGTGACAATCACTGCAATCTGTTTAGCACTGCAATCAGTAAAAATTAGCAGTTCATGCACTTTTTACTAACCAATCGCATGTTCAGTTTAAAAAAACAAACAAACAAGAAGCATGTAGCTGCATACCCACATCATTTCAGTATTATTACTGGACAGAGAGAATACCTGATATGTTCAGGGGACCAGCCTGGATTGCTACACATTTACTTAACTTACTGTAATACGCTAGTGGAGCACCCAAATCTCAGTGCATACCTCAGAATTTTTTAACGATCATATCTTAGTCAAGAAAGAAGATATCAGGCTCTAACCCTCAGGTATGGATGGATATAATACATTACAATAAATACGTAGAAGCAATTTTTGGGTGGTTTTCAAACTAATGCTAGACTGTTATTCGCTCAGTTACCTTACAACCATACCTGCAGGTTAGAGTTCGATATCTTCTATCTTGGCTGAGATATCATTGTTCAAAAATCCTCCCATACAAATTTTACGAAAGTCCCACAACTATCATGGCCATTTTTACATGTCTGACATCATTGCGGATAAGGTCCAAAGGCAACAGACTATATTATTAGTAACTAAAGGTGGAAAAAATTCCAGCTAGCAAGCCAGGTGAAGAATGAAGATGTATAATAAAAGTAAAACATTGAAATATAGCTACTCTTTACCTTGTTGTTCATGAGCAAGCTGGTATCAGCTGGTTGTTCTGTCAATGACGCCTGGGGCACATATGCTGGACTTAAAAATACAAACATTAAAACATACTTGTAATATTGTTGTTTACGTGTAAGGTGGCCTCTGGCTCTCCTGCAATCACTCAGATGTTTGCAAATTCTGAAATTAAAGCATGGGACATTATATAGAATTACATGTACATTAAAGTCATCAACATGAACAGGCATAATTATTATATGGTTGTGCCTTCATTCACAGACGAATCTATCCCCGGTTAGTTTATGTCTCCAGGCCTCATAGTTTTCTCAAACATTACATTATTATTTATGACATAATCTCGACTGCATTTCTTATTATTCTTAGTACTTGGTTGTATAAGTACTGTGGAGAAATCACAAATGATTATAATGCACAGATATAATAATCACTTAAGTTATTACAAAAACTATCCAGGGAAGGAGAATTAACTATGTAGGGAGGGGATTCCAAAGTTTAATCACTGAGGGGGAAAGGAAAATTTCTTTGAGTCAATTTTTGTCATCAGTTGCTTGTAGTATCCTTTTCTTAAGCGTGAATCATTAGGGGTAAAGTAATCTTTGGGAATACCAACAAGATCAATAATAATTTTATACATCATTATAAGTTTAGATCTCTCTCTTCTTTGTTGTAAAGGAGGTAAGTTGAGTGTGCTTAGCATGCTAGTAACACTAGAGTGACTTGAAAAATCATTATCGTCGATGGTGACCTCTAGATATCTGGCAGATGTAACTTCCTTAATGGGAGAACTTTCAATATAATATGTGTGCAAGACCATGTACTGAATTGATTTACAATGCATGCCACATACATGAATGCTGGGCCAGAGCACTATTAATTTTGTTAATGTGGAGAACATAGAGCAGGTACCAATATATTTACACAACAGACCTTATGTCAGCATGTATGCAAACAAAGCGCCTGTAACAAAACCCATCCCCCCCCCCCAAAAAAAAACAGACTCCCCGGCCCGTCAAATTTGATCTCGCCCAAAGCAAAAATTTACCTGGCCCTACATTTTGGCCAGGACATACTGAAGCTTCACCACCTTCACTCACTTTGTAAACGTCTCGGAAGGCGCAGTGCGTCTCGAGCTGTATCTTGGGATCTCATGGAGTCTGCTGAGCTGCAGGCCATTAATTCTTCGCATTCTTGGAAATCCCTTCACCTTTTCAAGAGCTGTAGACAGATGCGTAGAGAAACAACTGGAGCGCGTTACATAGATCTATAAGCGGCCAGTTCGTGTTTTGTTGGGATATGGTTAATAAACGGTAAAGCGGTGCTTCGCGCCGCTTTCCTGGTTTTACAATATGCTTTTATTTATTTAGTTCATTTTTGGCATCGATTACCTTCCATAGTTTAGTAAGACTATTATTGTTTACACAAGAAGTAGCATGTGCAGCATCAGTTGATGATTTTAAGAAATTGATTGACCAATATTCATCTAACACTATGTATAAATGTATGTAATTAGTCTACTTGTACTTTTTTTACCTGTTGATCAGGTGTAACAGGCTGTTTAGCCTTATAAATTACCTGTAATAAATAATAATAATAATAATAAAGAAACTGTACAAATGTACATAAACGTGTAAGTTACAATTGTATTAGGAAGGGTGATAGTTCCGTGGACTCAGTATTGTGGATTTCCACGGAGAAAACGTGACATTCAGTGAGTTCTTTTCTTGTATAAAGGCTGGACAATACCATATTGAAGTAACAGAGGAATTAAAGAGAGCGAGGTTACTAAAAACGTTTGTAGGGAACAAGATAGACGCTCTGATAGTGTCTGGAATTGACCAGTGTGTTATACCAGTTTGCTCACAATTTGGTATTTACGCCAGTTAAGTTTGCTGTAGAGTTAATATCGCCCAGCACCTCAGAAGAAATGATGTCAGTTTAATATTCTTGTGGATTTGAACTGATATGTTGCTACTGTGCAAAAGAGGTCATGTCAGAAGACGTTGTTAATCTTCCAATGTGTGCAGACTGTAAGGAAGAGGGGAAAACACCCATCAAGAAACCCAAGACTAAGGAACATACTTAAACTTGAGGAGAGAATTCTGTAGTTTATTGTGTGTAAGTAAAAAGGTGTGTTATAGAGATGTATTTGAAACTGGCTGTAAATTATTACTTTTCAGTGTATTGTATTGTATTGTAGATACACTAACTTGTGTTTTACCGCAGTTTTTTATAAGTATCATTTTCTAATGTTTGACAGTAGTTGTTAACAAAATAATAAAATTTTAGTTATTAATAATAATAACCGCCCGCCCTCACTAGTTGATGGGTTTCAAGGTGACGGGAAACAAGGAATCTTATTATGTTGGCCTAATTAAGATATTCAAGATCATATGATGACTATTTTACAATAACTTGCATATAGTGATAATATAGAAAACTGACTTTTAAAATTAGTATTATAGGCAGTTACTTCACTAAAAAAACAAAGTCAGCAGAATAAGCACAAAATCAAATTTAGAAACAGCCAAAATTATAATAAAGAGTCCCCCATAAGAGTATGGAATTTTTCTTAAAAGCTTGTTAGTCTTCAATGTCAGCATTACTGGTAAAAGATTTAGTGGCTTTATACAGTTCACTGCTGAAATAAGATCCAAATATTTGTAGGAGTTTCTTTTTGGAAGTTTAAGACATCTAAGTCACATCTTGCATGTTACTGTATAATTCTGGTCTACTATAATGCTTATTATTATTATATTTTTATTACTGTGCAAGACCTCAAAATAGAGTATAAAAGCACATTATAGTTATAAATTAAGTAAGGATTTAAAATGTTCTACACTTGATGAATTAATTACAGATTCCAGAAGATTGTTCCATTGTTGAATTGTTGAAGGGAAAAAGGAGTAGTGGTAGGAGTTGATTCTGGTGCTTGTAATGGTCACAAAATTCATGGTATGCATATTGAAGACAGATTATTGTGACTATAGCTTTAAATTAATCAAATCATCAGTGCATGATCGCTCAGCACTAGATATACATATAATCAGGGGCGGTGGAGCAGGCCAAAGAGTGAGGGGGCCAGGCCTGCTGTAAGTCACTACCTGCTGACAATAGCTGCTCTCCACCAATTATATCTCCTTATTTATAAATGCACATACGTAGCTAAGCAGCTTACTGCACTGCTTCTCTGAATACTGTGACTGCTCTATTAGAGTATCCAGACCCTGACTGTTCTATTAGAGTATCTCCATCTTTTCTTGCAAACAGTGACCCATAAAAGTGGGGGGGGCATGGCCCCCCGTCTCCACCGCCTATGCCAGGGGCGGTGGAGCAGGCCAAAGAGTGAGGGGGCCAGGCCAGCTGTAAGCTGCACTGCTTGAAGTTTCTTAGTTTACTAGAGAGGTATGTCCCCAGTATATGGAACAGTTAATTGTTTGTTATTTTAGTAGTTTTTCAGTAAACCCGCATCCACTGATGTTTTACTGAGAGTTTAAAACTTAGTAAAACAATTATGTTCCATATACTTAAAGTTACTGGCATTTTACTGTCAGTGTAACTACAGTAAAGCACCTTAACAAATTAGTAAACTAAGAACCTTCAAGCAGTGCTGAAGACTTAAAAAAAAGGTAACTACCTGCTGACAATAGCTGCTCTCCACCAATAGACGATATGCACACTTTATTACTCGAACGAAAAATGATCAATTAAGCGTAGACGGCGCAAAACTCGACGGTAACTTAAAAGCGGAAGTTCCATACAAAAGTATGGAAGCAAATGCGGCTCGAGCAATAACTCATTACTCGAACTAAGGACAGGCCATCTCACTTGCCATAAACTTCTTTCCGTACAAAAGAAGTGTGTGGCAAGCGAGATGGCCTGCCCTTAGCTCGAGTGGTGAGTTATTGCTCGAGCCGCATTTGTTTCCCATACTTTTGTATGGGACTTCCGCTTTTAAGTTACCGTCGAGTTTTGCGCCGTCTACGCTTAATTGATCATTTATCGTTCGAGTAATAAAGTGTGCATATCGTCTATTATATCTAATCAAAAAAAGCCAAGCTGTAAAAAAAGGTGCGGCTCCTAAAAGACCATGGTGAAAAAAGATGTGAAATCCAAGGTGGCGGCCAAGAAATGGCTGTGATGGTAGGTTAACGGTAAAAATTTTAATAACAACAATTCAGGTGAATTTGGTGCCGAAACACAAATTCACATGAATTGTTGTTACTAATATCTTTACCATTAACCTACCATCACAACCATTTCTTGGCCACCACCTTGGATTTCACATCTTTTTTCACCATGGCCTTTTAGGGGCCGCACCCTTTTTTACAGCTTGGCTGTTTTTGATTAGATATCATTTCTTTTTGTATTTGTATACCCCAAATACCCCAAAGCCGGCCGCTTTGGGGCTTTTTTAACCTCTCCTTTTTCTTTACCACAGGAAGAATAAAAGGACAAAGCAGATTTTTAATACTTCAACTGTTTTTGATTTTATCAGTAATTATACAAATTATATACATATATTTGTTACATGTCTATTATTCCCTACTGGATAACTTGTTTGCAACTGATCTCTCTACTAAGGGACTTGAAATGTAGCTGAACTCTCTACATGGTGATTTTCTTGTAGCTGAACTCTACACAGGATTCTCTCTAGAGGGTGAATTGCTTCTAGCTGATCTCTTTACAGGGTGATTTGTTTATAGCTGAACTCTCTACAGGATGATTTGTTTCTGTTGATCTCTCTACTGTGTGATTTGTTTGTAGTTGAACGCTCTACAGGGTGATTTGCTTGTAGCTAAACTCTCTACAGGGTGATTTGAATTCTCTACAGGATGACTTGTTTCTAGCTGATCTCTCTATAGGGTAACTTGTTTCTAGCTGAACTCTCTACAGAGTGGGTTCTTTGTAGCTGAACTCTCTACAAGGTGAATTCTTCTAGCTGATCTCTCTATAGGGTGACCTGATCTCTCTGCTGTATAGCTGAACTCTATACAGGGTGATCTGTTCATAGCTGAACTCTCTACAGGGTGATTTGTTTGTAGCTGAAATCTCTTGTTTCAAACTGATCTCATCACTGTAGGGTGACTTGTTTGTAGCTGAATTCTCTACAGGATCTAGGATGGTTTCTTTGCAGCTCTACAGAGTGATTTTTTTTTGTAGCTGAACTCTATATAGGATGATTTGCTTGCACCTGAACTTTCTACAGGGTGATTTGTTTATAGCTGAATGCTCTGCAGGGTGATTTGTTTGTAGTTGATCTCTCTACAGGGTTTCTTTGCAGCTGAGATCTCTACAGGGTGACTTCTTCTAGCTGACACTGTGAAAGAGGTGGGATATAAGATGGTATTTCCAGTGGCTTATTGAATACAAATAAGCTTAATATAAATCTTGTATTATACTCATCTTATACTTTAGTATAATGCATACTATACTATTGCATGTATGGTTTCAGTTTATTTACCACAATACTTGAAATAGCTTATATCTGACAAGTACACGAAAAAATTTGGAATATTCAACTAGTAGGGACGACAGTACATTGATAAAAAGTACTGAAACAAGTGCATAGGGGTAGTGAACAATACTAAAATACAGTTAAATAATAAGACGTGTTATATCCCTACTGTGAATTTCCATTATGGCGTCTTAAGCACAGTAGGGATATAACACGTCTTATTATTTAACTGTATTTTAGTATTGTTCACTACCCCTATGCACTTGTTTCAGTACTTTTTATCAATGTACTGTCGTCCCTACTCTAGTTGAAAATTCCAAATTTTTTCGTGTACTTGTTTGTTAACTTTTTTTGTAAATAATTTTATTATAGCTGGTGACCCCACGCATACCGCATCTGAAAAGGCACCACTTGCCCCAGCTATATCAATTATCATGTGAAAAATGAAGTTACCATTACACTTCGTTGTCAGCTATGTTCAACCCGTTACACAGCATTTTAATCAAGAACTTGTTGAAAGCATTTCGGGTCAATCTGAAAGCTTGTTTGGGTTTAGTTTTACCTCACCAATACTGCCTCATCGTTGTAAGGGAAAATCGAGCTTATGTTTGGGTGATATTATTTTGTGGGCCATGCCTACTCCTAGCTTTGTGGTCCCTACTATACAGTTACTATCGTACTGTATGATAAGCCCTACTCTACCTTTTACACATTCGTTAGCTATAACTTTGTTAACAATGATGTTACCAAATAAGCTATGCTTTCTTTGTACCTGTCATAGGTTAGCTATACAGTACACATTGATCATTGTAGTGGGAATATGGTGGAACACAACAAGTAATTGTTGCACATAAGGACGATGCTGCTGGAGCGACTGACAACTGACAAGGAATTGTGACAAAACATAATATGCAGGGTTTCTATGAGATTATGCACTTAATACATTATTATTCATGCATTGAATTAGAAGTTTTGTATATGCATTTTACACTTAATAGTGTTAACAGCTTTAGATAGTTATTTGACTATTCCAATCATGTATGTATATGGTTTTGCTGACTTGTGTAGACAATAGTAAGCACATGCAAGGATACATAAAGAAGTGTTAATACTGTAATAGCGAAGAATGTGTTAGTCGCAAAGAAATGCGTTTAGAAATGCAAGCAGTTAAACCTAGCTGCTAAACAACAAACACACTAATACTAAACAAGATGTCTTACGCGTGTATCTTGTCGACGACATACGATAGGTCCTGTATAAACCAAACGTCAAATCACAAATGTATTCTAAAAGTTTGGTGCGATAACACGTGTATTCACAATGATTATGGAAGCCCTATTGATATGGAAGCCCTACTGATGAGCAATGGCCATGATAAAGAAGGATCAAAGGAAAATCAGTAAGCAATAGCGCATACATTGTAGGATATTTAAAATACTAAAAGTTTCATCTCCATGAAATTCGAAGCATTTCCACCAAAGAAGTAAGGCTGTAGCTGTAGCCAATTTTCCGCTACGCTTGACTGAACGCATCAGGCAGACAGGCAGGCAGGCAGTGAGGCAGTAGAAAATTCGCGAAAATATTTTTTAATTAAATTTCGTAGCACCTAATCGAAAATGCTTCTGGTCGTTCTGAAGGCATGTTTGAGCTTGGTTATACCTGACCAATACTGTCAAGTGGCCGTGAAGGATTTGCAAAGATGATTTTGGCTTGATTTATCTTCGTAGACCACGCCCACATCTTCGTCGTCCCTACCATACAGTACTATCGTACTGTATGATATAATGCCCACACTATACCATCACATATATGGTTTCAGTATGTTTAACACATTAACTAAAGCCTTATGTGGGATTGTTAGTATAATACAGGTTGGGAATTAGTAAAACGCGGAATACGGAATAACGGAATTGCGGAATAACGAAATATGCAAAACTTATCTTTTGCAGATTGTACAAATAGTTATATGCTTTATAGTAATTATACTTTATTTACCTTGTAACAGCTCTGCATGGCGCACCACGGCGATGGATAGAACAACAGTTGGCGAGCATTAAATGGGACAACACGATCTACCTGCGCTAACTTTACTTATCTACACTCTTGATTCAAACCTGAAGAGTTTTGAAATCCATTTAAAGACACACAACCACTGGACTTTCCTACTGAACTCTAGTGTGACTCTAATAAATTCGGTCGTATGCGCATGAAGGGCAGCTAGTTTAACCTAAGAATAGAACTAGGTCTTGGCGTTTTGTAGCTATATCAACTAAGGAGTATAGATAAGTAAGTTTAGCGAAGGTATATCGTTCTAGGGTGATTGGTTGCGTGCTCGCTCGTCCCATTTGATGCTCGCCCAGCTGTTGTTTAGCTATCCATCGCCGTGGCGTGCCATGCAGCGCTATTGCAAGGTGTAAATAAAGTATGATTGCTATAGAGCATGTAACTATTTGTACAATCTGCAAAAGATAAGTTTTGCTTATTTCGTTATTCCGAAATTCCGTTATTCCGTATTCCGCGTTTTACTAATTCCCATACAGGTATACAGGTCATACCAAGCTTTTTTGTATTCAATAAGCCACTGAAAACACCATCTTATATCCCTCTTTTTCACAGTGTGAGCTCTCTCTTGTTTCTAGCTAATCTCTCTACAGAGTAACTTGTTTGTATAGCTGAACTCTTTACAGGGTGGTTTTTTGGTTGCTGAACTCTCTACACGTTGACTTGTTTGTAGTAAAATTCTCTACAGAGTGACTTGTATGTAGCTGAATTCTCTACAGAGTGACTTACTTGTAGCTGAACATTGTACCAAATTTGATGCTAGGATTCGCCTTTGGATTCCCTTTCTGTGTGCCAAATTTCATGGCGATCGGAGTACGCGTTTGCTTGTTATAGCAATTTTTGCAAGTGTGCGAAAAGACGAAGAAGAAAAAAAAACCAAGAAAAAAACGAAACTTTGGCAGCTCGTATCTCGGAATTGGCTGGAGTGATTTCCTTCATATTTGGAATGTAGACTCCCCTAACTGACGGGCAACTCTGTAGCAAATTTGGTTCCAATCGGATAAGGGTTCACCAAGATATAAAGGTGTGAAAATCGTGTTTACTTTCTTCCTGTTAATATACTCACTATGTGGCGCGCCGGCTTCTTGGGCCGCACGACACACTACCGTGTGTCTTAATCTCCTTATTTATAATTACACATATGTAGCTATGTAGCTTGCTACACTGCTTCTCTGGATACTGTGACTGCTCTATTAGAGTATCTAGATCCTGACTGTTCTATTAGAGTGTCTCGATCTTTTCTTGCAAACAGTGTCCCATAAAAGTGGGGGGACCATGGCCCCCCTGTATCCATCGCCTATGAACTATATCATTTCAACAATGATTAAATACTCAACATAATTATGTAGAGTAGATCCCTTATGCTTATTATTAACAAAAATAATGTTATTAGCTACTCGATCTATGTTTAACAGCTAGCACTTTTGACATCAAGAATCAAGCTAAGCCTATTTAAAATAACTTACCCATATATTTAAACAAGATATACAGTGCATTATAAAATAAGAAATCTCATAAATCCAGTAACATCTATACAGTTAGTAAGTCCTACCAAATAACTATATGTATATAAAATACATTACAATCAAGTGCCTGCATGCATGCACAGTTTAGAAATCTTGTAAACTTAATTAGCACACTTTCACACAGGTTGGTGGAGAAAGGTTCTAGTTACCATCTGTACATATTAAAATAGGTGGCCCTTGGATAACATAACAAGGATTGCAGTAGAACACAGCATTGTTTCTGCCATTAAGAAAGAATAGTGATCCATTTTCTGGTGGTGCTAAGGATGGACATGGTGGAGGTGGTGCTAAATATTAAAAATAATAAAATTGTTCCCATCAAACATTAAAGCATCTTACGTTGAACAATGACAGTTATGTTAGCTTTAACCGTGCGGATCTCACCACCAGCCTTGTTTCGTGAGACACAGGTGTACACCGTAGTGTGAGGAGAAGTGGTTGGGACATAATATACTTGTTCTGATAAGGCAGCAAATTCTTTGATAGCTTTATCACCTAAGAACCACTGTACAGTAGGAGTGGGTACTCCTTTAGCACTGCATAAGAACAGCACAAAATCACCAATACCAACCCTATGAGGTGATGGTGGAGAAATGGTAATACCTGGCACATCTAATAAGAAACAAAATAACAACACTATACATTGATCAAATAATTATAATCTCACATTCAACAGTGAGGTTAGTTTTATCCTCAGTGTAGCAATCATTATCATTGAAGGCATGACATGTGTATTCTCCACTATCAGTGTGGTTAACTGGATCAAACAATAACACCTGACCAATATTTGGATCGGTTGTGTTATATGCAACTTGTGTTTGCCTTCTGTTTTAAGTTTCAATCCTTCAGAATTGTACCATTCTATAGTAAGCGGGGTGACAGCATCAACATCATTGGTTGCAATACAATTCAAATTAACTTTACTGCCTTCAAATGCAACTGTGTTATTTGTTATAAAGTCAATGACTGGTGGACCTACGTATAACACATAGATTTGCAAGCACATAACAATTGAGAAACTTACCATAAACAGTAATTACTGCATTCTGAGACACTACACTTCCATCATGATTGGTAGCAACACAATGATAGACATCTTCATCTTCTTCTGTGATCACACTAAATATCAGTTTAGGTGATGTGATATTCACAGCTCTACGTGATGGTCTTATCCAACTATTACTAGATGACTGGTACCTCTCCCATTTGTACTGAATATGGCCGACTCCAGTAGCTAAACACTCCAGTACACAGTTTTTGCTGCTCATCTTGCATATTGTGGAAAATGACTGCTTGACAATAACTGGAAGAGCTACAAACAATATGAAAACAATATCAACCTGTTAAGTAGTTTTTACTTTTAGAGTGGACCATCACATGACATGTGGTCATGTCTACTTATAACTGTAAAGCTCCCTTTCATCAAAATTTACTTTCAAATAATTCACCAAATTTACTACACTGTTAAAATTCAGGTGTTGGTGTGACACCCCTATTTTACTACAATTGTATAGGGGTGTTGTGATAGCACTCATGAATAGTGTAAAGGTGCTACAACTACACCTGTTGGGTGTTCTCTAATGCATAACACCCTAAAAAATGTGTGTGTGTGAACACCCTTTGTGCTTCTCAACACTTCTGTGTCAGGGTGTCATGAAGACACCACTCATGGTAATCTATTATATCTGGTGTTGCATAATCCATAAGCCTCATAATGATGTGTTCAAGCACCCTCTTTGTAGTTCTAAACTCTGCTAGTTCCAAATTTCAACAGCAATCATAAAAACATCCATTATGCTGATTTGTAGCTAAAATGTATGAGTCACTAATATGCAAGATAAACACTTGCATGAGTGACAGAGGAAGTTGGACACATTCACGTGAGCTGTACTTTAATCGCATTCTTTGATTTGGTATTTTATGTGATCGTTAATAGTCGCAATACAAAACTGAAAAATGGTGGGGATCGCTAGGGATCATTAGATATTCAGATTGTCCTTTGTGTAAGCTTCAAGGCAATGTACTTTGTTTTGTAATCAGTGCTTGAATTCCAGGTGAAATTAATAAGTTGCGGTTTGGTGTACACTACTTCACCAGCCTTCACGTACATATTCTATTGACAAAACATGAAATGACTCAGTGTGTTATTCTGAGATCGTGATATATTAACCTCCTCTACAAAAGCGATTTTGTGTAATGGCGCTTAAAGCGTGTCCAACCTCCTCTGCATGAGTGATTATATATTTAATGTTGTGTGTTGAGTAAACTTGGCATTGTTTACTCTTGATTGTGATAGTATATTAAGTGCTGTACTTTAACTCTGAAGGGGTGTAGTGAGAACACCCAGAGTGTCAATAGGTGATTCTGTGAATAAAATCCCACAATTAATTATTTTTGGGTGGTTACATTATAAGTACAAATTGCTACTTGCATAAAGTGTGTAGAGAGAAGCACGTAAGCCTATCTGTATTCTTGTTTGATTACTGTAATTCACAGGTTACATGTATTTCCCAATTAACCATGCATAACATGAAGGCCAAGGTGAAAAGAGCTCCACCCCCATGAAGCTTCGGAAATTAATAGACAAGTGCCTAGTGTTATTGTAACACCCCATAACTGTACCCATAGCTCTCTAGCAGTGCTGCCTAACACTCTAGTTGTACCCATAAACCTTTAAGTAGCACCTCAGGGTTCTATTTTTAAACATGCAACTGAGCACCCTTAGTACAACACTCATATTTTAACAGTGTAGCTCCAGTCCTACTATTCATTTTTAAAGACTGGTCTATTATTATTCATTTTGTCATCAGGTATTCACCTGAACATAAACATAGTTATTAATGCAACAATTTTCTAGTTGATTGAGAGAAACATATGTGTATGTACTATTCCCTTCATTCTTCTATCATACACAAGTACACTGTTAAAACAGGGGAGTAACAGTAACTATGGGGAGTAAAATATTTTACTCTGAAAGGGGAGTTCAGATTACTAGGAGAGTAACAGTAACCCACTAAGGGTAAAGAGAACTCCAAGTGAGTGAAGGCACCAAACTGAAGAGTTCCCATTACCAGCTAGCTAGTAGCTAAGGTGAACTCAGTGAGCCAGTATACTGAGCCTACAACTGAATGAGCCACATGCAAGTTCAGTATAGCTTTCTCACTATGATATTTTCTCCATTAATTAGCCAGTTCAATTCTAGCCACTCAATGTAAGAAGGAAAATAATTATTTAGGCTTCCTTTTCAATGGCAGCCATTTACTCATGTTTTATTTTTGCAGACTAACCAAGACATAGTGAAGGAAACAGACAGTACGAAAGCAGGAGGACGAATTGTTACTCAAGAATCAAGAATATTTTGAAATACGTATGTATAATTATTAAATACCATTTCTACTACAAGCGCATTATTTAGAATGAAGAGTATTACCATAGAAACGGCTTCTTTAACAACAGAGCCGTGTTGAGTAGTTGAAAGCGGTTTGCTTCTCTGAGGAATTGTAGTGCTTAAAAGGTGATACTAAAGTGTTTACTTGTTCGTGAATAATTACTGGACGTTCACTATCTCGTTCATTGTTTCTTCAGGTACGTTTGACCTCATATCTGCGTGAGTCATCTCATGTGACACGCCGGGTTTATTAAACTGGCTCCAATGGAATTCACCACTGCTCGTGAGGGTATAGGCGCCTTATCGTGACACGACAGAAATAGTTCAAGACTCGGGGAAAGAATAAAATTTGGCGGACTCAGTCGTATCACTGCCAGCCCGGACTAGCAAGTATTCAGCCCATCCTAGCTCACCGATAGCTACTAGTATTCAGTGTGTAAGAGGTTGAAGACTTGAGAGAGGAGAGGAAAGCCACCTAGCTTAAACATGGCGTACATATCATGTCCGTCTGCTTTCAGCCTTTACGTTAGAAGCCGGACACAATGATATTGCCTGGTAAGGTCAGTAGCCCGTATCATTGTCATTGTCTTTACATAATTACATGCAGATTCACTGGAATTAACTAGTAAGGTGTATCGTCTGCAGTTAACAAAAATCTCTTTATGATACAATGTACATTGTGTGTCTTCGACTTCATCAACTTTCCAAGTTAATCTTGACCTGTAAGGAGATAATGTTTATAGTTACATAAGCACATATTTACTTTTTTAGCACGGATACCTCAATGTCACTGAGAACATAGAATTTAAACAACATCCAGTAAGTGTGTTAACATACAGTGACTGTACATCAATTTTGTAAACATACATTACAGGTGCCACAAGAAATCAGTGAACAAATAGACAAACAAAATGATGAACTCCAGGTAGCAAAGAAGTGCTGTTTTACGTGATAGCAACTGTGCTTATTTTAGTTTACACTATACCAATGCTGCTGGTCTAGAAGAATTGTTTTTACAACTTTGTTGGCAACTGCGTGTGACGTACCTTCAGCTATACAGGTAACAAGTATGTGATTGTCGAATATTTCTTTACTATACTGCTATTTACTACAGCTGATAACATGTCATGTGGCAGGCAGTGACTCCAGTGAAGTGGCAGTGAAGCGTCGTTTGCTGATGATGAAGCCTTGCTACTGATCTCTTTTTTCAGTGACTTTCCAATATTATAAAGCTGGATATTGTAAACATTTTGTTACAGTTTTGCTATATGTCTTTAACATCATTTGAGATTTTATACGGAGTTATTTGCAGAATTTCATGGAGTAAAGGAAACACCTTGCATGCTTATGTGAACTCTCCTAGAGTAACTAAAACTCCCTACAATAGATTTTTCAAAGGGTTCCTGTTACTCCTTTGCAGGGTGTTAGTTACTCTCCACAAAAATATAGGGGTGTTAAATCCTCCCTACACTGGGAACTCCCCTAGGGGAGTAATGGTTACTCCTTATTTTTAACAGTGTAGTTAGCTAGTACCAAGTACACTTTTGAAGTATCCAAAGCATCCATCAAATCTGTCTATGATCTATGTGTAAAATTACATATTTACTTAGTTGAAACTTCGGAACTTGCAAGATTATATGGCTTACAGAACTAAACAGTTACACTGTATCTTGGATTTTGATTTTTTTGTAACAGCAAGCTTAAATGCGTTCTTTTAAAGTTATAAGGTACACAATAGAAAATTTTTCTATAGCATGAAAATTATCAAAAATTTTAAGATTCCATGATATGGTAGTATAGTGTGGTATATAAGTCATGCCATATTGGTATCTATAACACCTCAGTATCTCTTACCAGAGGCATAGCCAGGAATGTTTCAAGAGGAGTTTCTGACAGCAACACTAAAAATACAAGCAGTGGCGGTATGGAGCACAGCACCTAGCCACTGAGAGATCTAATGGTCCAAAACTCAACAGATTGCTATATTTCATATATGAATCAGTACATTAATGTGATAGTGAATCAGTTATATTTGCAACTCCTAGGAAACAGCTAGCCAGTGGGCCTACACACAGGCATGAATCCACTGAATGACTTATGAAAAATCAAAACATTAAGTTTGATTTCTAACTATTTTTTATACCGAAGTGTATGATATAAATACAGGAGGTCTATACCTATTACCATGAATGACCACTCTATAAGAGTATACTTGACTGTTCTATTAGAGTATATCACAATCTTTTTCAAAAGGGTTCATGTAATATCTATAGTCCCCTGGGTAGACCCTACCCTGAGAGATAAATAAAAATTTTAAAAATGTTACTATTATAATAAATGTTGTACTGCATGCTGTTACTCACTCCCTTACATGCTGCCAAACTTATCCTGTGAGGTTCCTGCTGAAACCTTAAAATTAATGTCAAAGGGGGGTTGCTGAACCCTTGGAAACCCCTACCTACATTACTGCTTATAACTAGCTGTAACAAACACACATGTACATAAGCACATATATATACTTAACACCTCTAAGCAGCACTTTTTGGTTCCACCTTTCAAAACTTTTAATCTTCAGGAATAGACACTGGATGGTTACACTTATTATTAGGCTAGTAAATGCATATTATAGCTTTTGAAACAAACGTACAAAGACACTGAGTGTGGAGAACCGATTTCAAGTACATGCAAATTGATATGTAGCAATTACAGCACCACTTCCACAATCACAATAATAATGGACCTACTTGCACAACACATACAGACTACTATCGTAACTCAATCACTTTGAAAACACAAATAAACCACATAATCACATTGGCCAATTATTCCATCCATAGCCAAGAAGTGAATTATAAAGGTCCACTTAGATGGAAATCTCAGGCACCATTTAATTTTTATATACCATAGGCAGCTACCATAGGCAGCTACAGGGATTTAGGTGACTAGTTTCTGATCTAGGCACCGGCCTATTATGCCCAAAATTTTACCTATTATGCTTTTGAGCATTGCTCAAAAATTAAGCCTATTATGCTCAAAATTATGCTTTCAAGATCAAGATTATGCTCTAGAACTGACTGTTTTATTAGAGTATATCAGCTTTTCCTGACTGCTCTATTAGAGTAAGTGACTGCTCTATTAGAGTATCTCGATCTTATTTCTGAAAAGTGTGAATAACCAACAAAGAAACGGTTTAATAAGTTATATTACGTGTTTTTAATTATAAAATGCACTAATAATACTATTAGCAGTGAATATTTGCTTTCTTTCAGGCGAGCGTATTGCGCATTTAAGTAATTTTTCAAACATCGTCCCTATTATGCTGGCATTATGCTTGATGCTTTTGGTCACCTATTATGCTTTAAATTATGCCGGCATAATCGGCCGGTGCCTATTCTGATCCAGACTCTTTGCAATGCCAGAACCAAGCTTCATAGCATTATAGCTATAATTATGAAGATAGACACATACACCTGTACATACAGCCTGTAACTAAGAGTGAGAAGCATACTATTTGGGGGGGTCTGAGGGCATGCTTCCCCAAGGAAATTTCTAAAGCTAGATCCCTGACATTGAATTTGAGAGAGACTTCCAGCAGTTTATCAAAACTAAATGCTTGAATGTTAATAAAAAGGGTGAATGTTCTAATAGTGTATTTTACTCTTGCTTAACCAGTTTCTAGAACTACAGAAACCCCCTGGAGCTGCCCTATTATGTAGGTTGTCTGTATTATGCAATGCACAAAAAAATGTTACGTTGGGATACATATTAAGCTACAAAGTCATATGGTTATGAACAACCTTAAGCTAGAAACACTGCCATTATTATGAACATTACAATGAAAATAATGTAGATGGTGATACCTAAGTCTCCTTTTTTAATAATATATATATAGCCTCTGAAGAGCTGCTAAATGCATGATAGTGCAGAGTCAATTATTACTGCCTGACGTAGGCCATTTGTCAGGCAAATATCATGCATGGCCGACCACAATGGAACCTGCCTGACAAAATATCAGATTAAAATACAAAGAAGTAGTCCAAGGTTTGTAAACACACTAATGAGTGTACCATTATACCAAGCCTCTTATTATGGACTCTTGATTATACATACTAAGCTTAAGTAAATCTATTGATGTATTAAATTCCCTGAATGCCAAATTGTGTAAACAGCAGTGTATCAATGTCAGGTAAAGCTTTAGTTTGCCTGACATTTTCACTGGGGTTTTAAGAAAATTATGATTGTCTCTGTAGTGAACTTGATGCTGTAATATCAAAACTTATGGTTCATTATGTGTATCTCTAGTGAGACTGTTTTGGTGTATTTACAAAACTGGATTAGCAGGATATGCCATGGAATAAACAATAGTACGATTACTTATGTACATCACCTGAGAGTGGCACTGTCACAAGCGTTTTTCTATGTATCTGTTATATTACAAAGGATTATGTACTCCTAAACATATTAAAAACAGCCAAGAAACAAATGTGGGTATGTCCAACTAATATACTCTTGAATTTTCCAGTCCCTTTCACATCACCATTAGACTAACTAACCAGGTTTGTAACTGGCTGGAGTACAACCGTATACTACTGTGTGTAAGGTTATTATTGTATTGGAAGTCATTATGGCTATATAGTAGTAAATTGAATTAATTTGGCTGTACATGGACACTTCTAAACATGTCACGATGTGATATTCATGGCACAATTTGGCTGACTAACCTTAATGTACTAAAATGCATTTATTGAACAAAACAAATTTGGAGTAAATCACATGCACCAACTTATGCATAACAATATTCCAAGTACTGATTACAGCCAAATGTATTTCAGTGGATCTGTAAACTGACCATGCGAGTACACAAAAATATCTGTACAGACAGTAGCATATGTAGGGCACAAGAGGAAACAAAAACATCACAGCCTGCTTATAATAGCAGCCCTCCAGCAACTATAATTATGTTATATTACTGATGAAGTACTTACTACATAGTTGGCTACATTGCTGCTCTGAATAGAGTGACTGCTATATTAGAGTGATTGACTGCTCTATTAGAGTATCTTGATCTCACATACTAAAATTCTTTGGTACAGCATAGGACCACCCCTAGATATGCCACTGCATATGTACAGAATAATGATAATGATATAAACTTACATTTAACAGTAAGGGTTGATTTATCTTCTGTGTAGCAATCATTATCATTGAAGACATGACATGTGTATTCTCCACTATCAGTGTGGTTAACTGGATCAAACAGTAACACTGATTGTACCTGACCAGTAACTGGATCAGTTGTAGTAAGTACTAGAATGTGTTCATCATTTGATTCAAGTTTTTCTCCTTCAGAATTATACCAGACAATGGTTAGAGGATTAACAGCATCTTCATCATTAGTAGCATTACACATCAAGGTAGTTTTGTTCCCTTCAAATACAACTGAGTCATCAGTGATGTGTACAATGGTTGGTGGACCTGTAGTAGCAAAGACATTACATCGTGAATTGATTCTTCAAGCTAACATAAGTGAACAATCTATATTATTTCATGGCATTGAAGATTCACTATTTATGAACACGATTAATCAACCTAAAACTTACAAACATGCAGAAATGTTTAAAAAATCAAAGATTAGATGGATGGACCCTTTTGTATAGCCAAGCTGTTTTCACATTAAGGATATTACTTACTTTTGTGAATCAAATGCATTACAATAATAGCTTGGCAGGAGTGAATTTGAGATGTTTGCCAGACTTTACTTGCCTTTTGGCTATTTTATATAGTTCAATACTGGCTGCATAGTAAATTCATCAAACTGTCATCTGTCAAATTGCTCAATATGCTGATTTGCCAATCCTTTGTCGTTTATGGTAATTGTAGTAGTTTGATGTATGGGTGCCGATTGTTATGACTATTACCACATTTATCTGTATAGAAGCCCTGCATGGCATTTTTTATAATCCACTCTTGAACCAGCTGAAACATTTCATCGTTCCTTGTAGCAGCTCTGTTAAAATCCTTGTGACAATTCATTGGTATCATTAGACCCTTTTGTGGTGGATTTTGGAGGTGTCTAACTAGACCCTTCTCATGTTTTTATGTAGACCCTTTTCATGTTTATTACGTACATCTGCACTAATAGTGCTGGCAACACATCGCCATTTGAAATTAAAATTTTAAAACACATAATTGTTGTTATGGGTGGAGTGATGGCTTGCTTCTACTAATTAACACTACATTTCTCTGTTACAAGCAGCTGTCAACAGTGTCAAAGTACAACAACTACATAAAGGGCCTAAATAAGTTAGACTTCAGACCACAGGGGTCTAAGTAATCCTCAGGCCCTGTAGTAGCATCTTCACTTCATTCAGGCACCACGACACAGGGTCATCAGGTTACTAAATTACTTAGACCCCTGTGGTCTGAAGTCTAACCATTACTTAGTTTTAGCAACCAAATTAATTAAGCTATTGTTATCTTGTGCCTGCCCTTACAATAAAGTAATACCCCTGGCCTTCATTTAAGACTTGGTGTTTCATTGAGCCCAGCTTTAATACAAATGAATACAATGCTTGTGTTGTCAGCATGACATTCAGGATGTGTCACTGCTAGATACAGCTTGTGTATCATTGTGGCAGCCAGATAACAAACTTATAACCAAATGATTTTAGTTATAGTATAATAATGCACATTATGAACTCTTTGACAGCAGATTTTAGTCTTGGAATGCTTAAGAAAAATTCAGACATTATAAGCTCTGAAAAATGCTGTAGACTATTTCATTGTGCAACTATTCTTGTAGAGAAATTAAGTAGCAGCTTATGATTGTAAAGTTGTTGACTGCTCTATTAGAGTATTTGAACTGTTGCACAAGCAGTTACCAAAATTCACCTTTCCACACACTTATTTATGTCTGAAAAATCTCATAGTTGACATTACTAACCTGGTACACATATCAGCTACTTCCTGCACACCAGCCTCAGGCTCTTGACTACATCCAGTACTCAAATATGTTTATACATGTGGAGAAGAATTATTTAGCTTTTCCAGAAACAATAACTTTGAATGAAACCACTTAGATAAAATTGATATTGATTAAACGTTGCCGGTACTTCAAGAAAAAATTATACTGTTTTCTGGTGAGCTTTTTAGAAGATTCAAAAAAGAATAAAATGTGATGGCTACAGTAATTGGCTGGATGTGTAGGACAGAAAAGCAACACCTGATTTCCTTCCTACTCACATTAAGTGAGTCACTTAATATGTATACAAATATTGTTTGTGTCTGATATCAAATTGAAAGTTTATTGTATCTCCATGAGCTCAAAGGTTAAAATATTAAGTAACATGTGAATTGCGGTGAGGATTATGAAAGCATTGCTACATCTTCATAACTCACAGTAGTGACTCGCTCTTATTTCTGTGAGGCGTATGCCTTTTACTGTCTTGATCACATGACTCACTACCATGATTTTTTATACCAACACCATTTAATTAATTCTTTCCACCTATTTTAGTATATACTCACCATATACAGTAATAGTGGCATTGTTGGACACCACACTACCATCATGATTGATAGCAATACAATGATAGACACCGTCATCTTCTTCTGTGATCACACTCAGTAGTAGTCTTCTTGACATAACACCCCTTGCTCTTTTAGAAGGTCTTACCCACCTATCATCAGCTGACAGGTATTTTTCCCATTTGTATTGAATATCACCTGTTCCATAATCATGGGCTGAACAATGAAGGAATACTCTCTTACTGTCTTTTTTACTCACTACAGATGTTGGATGTGTTACAATTACTGGAGTGGCTAAAAGGTACCATACAATGAAAAACCTATTGACATTCACCATTCTGATTACTCACTGTCCACTTCTAGCCAGGCACATTCCTCCACATCTCCACACTCATTAGTTGCTACACAACAATACCATCCTTCATCTGAAGGTTGTGTGGTGTCAATGGAAAAAGACACTTTGATATCTTGTGTACACTCTGTAGTTTTTGAACTAGATAGCAAACTTGTAGAATTTTTCTTCTTCCAACCATATTGTAATGAAGTATGACTATAAGCTAAGCATTCAAATTTTGCAATCTCCCTTGGTAATGTTGTAATGCTAAGTGGAGCTTGTATTATTTCTGGACAAGGTACTACATAGAATAAACAGACGCATAAACATAAACACATTTTTATTTTGTAGTACAGTGTATACTGAACATACCATCAACACGTAGTTCAGCTTTAGAGGAGTTAACCTCACCAAGTTCATTCTTCACAATACAGAAGTAATAGCCTTTATAATGATGGATTATCTTATCAATCTTTAATAGTACACTGGTGACTCCATTTCGTGATTTATCAATAGTTGTAGTAGCTAATTGTGGTAACTTTGTTGACGCAAATTTCATCCATTGAATTTGAAAATTTCCATACACCTTAGCCTTACACTCAAAAGTGACTGATGTGTAAATATCTGCTAAAACACTCTTAGGGTGTTCAATGACTTGAGGTTCACAGTCTGTGTATGTATATGTAAGAATTATACCCATTTAAGGTTTAATAGCCAGACTTGCATTTAGCCAGAGGAGCTAAATTAAAACATGTATGCAATACAATATACTAACAATTAAACTCTATTTAGGTTGTTTTGGGTGGGTAATAAATCTCATATACTCCACCTTGTTTTCTAATATACTCCATGCCTTCAGGCACAATATAACATATGCTCAAAACTAGGTTTATCCAATCAGTCTGCATTTTTCACATGCAGTGATACAACGAGGGTGTTTAATTGTGTTGTGTGAGCATGCATAGTTGCCATGGCATTAGTATTATCGCAAGAAAACCAGCTGCTTTTGCCGAGCCTACAGCAGAAACAGCCATGGATGAGGTAAGTAATTTGAGTATAATGTAAAATACAGTTATATGGACATAATGTGGAGTCTATGAACTTTATAAACCCTCAGTCTCTTAGTAGCACCCTCGCTTCGCTCATGCATTACATCCCAGGCCTTCGGGTTTATAAATTTCATAGACTCCACATTGTGCCCGTATAATTATTATCTAAAACTTCTGTCATCATTGTACACATCTGTACATCAGAATGTGGGTAAAACAAACCCTAAAGTCAGTATAGGCTGGATTTGGGGCCATACAGAGTATGTATAAATTGGGAATTAAATTCACACATAAACAGCCAAACTGTGAAAAGATGTGTGACTTTCAAAGTCTGGGTGAAAATGTTGTGAAATCATGGGTGGTGGCAAAGACTTGGCCACATTGATGTTATTAATAATAGCTTCTAGCTACCATGGGATCTCCTAATTATAGCTACCAAACTTGCATTCCTGTAGGCTCAGACAGCTAATTTTCAAAAATTCCCTATAATGTAGTCACATGCTTTTCAACAGAACTCCTCAGATTTAATCATGTGGGACTAAACATTTCTTAAGAGATATCCAACCAGTTTCAAGTGTGATTCATGCATCAACACAAACCTGAATTGCAACAAGTTATCTGCACAATGACTCAGCCTTGAGTAAACATTAGCAACATAGTAAAGACAATTGCTTTAACTATATAAACTTTGTAAGGAAAGAATAGATTTCATCTCTCGAATAATATTATAATATTATTGCTCTATCTGCCTCACAGTTAGGATAACTGATGGTTTTTGTTAATACAAACATTAAAACGTACCTAAATTGCTGGTGGGATAGTAATTGATGAAACAGATTCCAAAGCAAATAAATGTACTGTTGTGTACATATTTTAGGACTACAACTACTGTATGTGCACATGCCTTTAATAAATTAGGAGAACATGCACTTGTAGCAAACACTAACATGGCCATACATAATCTTGCAGTTGTAGGACATCAACTAGCTCTTTATGAAGACAAAAAAATAGATCTTACAATTGATAAACACATAATCTAGTTGACTTACCACTGTGGTTGAATTATAAAGTTTATTAATATCAGTAATGGATGTGCATAAGTATAGCGATACGTACATATTTCTTAGATTCTTATCGCATGTCATTAGCCCATATATGTTCCGCTTCAAAAAATGGAAGGAAATAGTGGACCCACTTTTGGATGTTTTTTACTCTGTGATCTATCCTTCCAATATTGGATGGAAATAGCTCATTTCCTATATAGTGACAAAAATCTACAATAAGGTTCCAAAATTGGATGGTTCTGTTCATCCAGTTTTGGAATAATCTGTACCAAATTTATAATCATCCAAAATTGGATGGTTCTAGTCTTTCAATTTTGGAATAATCTGTACCAAATTTATAATCATCTAATAGTGGATGGTTCTAGTCTTCCAATTTTGGAATAATCTGTACCAAATTTATAATCATCCAAAATTGGATGGTTCTAGTCTTCCAATTTTGGAATAATCTGTACCAAATTTATAATCATCCAAAATTGGATGGCTCTTGTCTTCCAATTTAGGAATAATCTGTACCAAATTTATAATCATCCAAAATTGGATGGTTCTTGTCTTCCAATTGTGGAATAATCTGTACCAAATTTATGATAATCCAAAATTGGATAGTTCTAGTCTTCCAATTTTGGAATAATCTGTACCAAATCTATATCCATCCATAAATGGATGATTCTGGTAATCCAATTTCACCATTAGCATACCTGCAGAACTAAATGCATGATCTCCCTTGTTTCATCACTTTATTTCTATGATCCAAAGTGAAGCTTAAAATTCTTGTACTTGCACTCATGGCGAATGAGAAGTTAGAACAAATTTGCTTACGTCTACTGGTTTAAGGCATGGTACAAAATTACAGATGGTTTTCATTTGCAAATGAAACCATTAATTCACTACTGTTAATCAACACCTTATACTGCCAGCAAATAGAAATGGGACACAAATAAAGATAACTCCATGATGCATACATTCGTGTCATCAAATTAATTTTGCATCTGAGTGTGCGCCCCAATGATCAACACTATGCTTCATTTTCAGGCATGTTCTGCCTGTTACACAACATTACAAATGGAGAGAAGTGCCTCTGTAATTATTCCAGCTACAGGGGGTTGTGGAGAATATGGGTAATTACAGATAGGGAAGCCATTACGTGCTACCAGGAATCGACACCTTAAGCTGTCAATGAAGAGAAATGGGGCAAAAAGGATCAGAGGCAACTTAGTTAAGCCCATGATGCATGCATTGTACTTATTGTCATATTCCAAAAGGCGCCAGTGGGGGCGCGCTGAAGTAACATCAAACAGTGAAAAATCAAGCTTGTAGCCTTAGCCATTATTGAGTTACGAGGAATTAGTCAATCAATCGATCAGCAGAAACTTACACTTTGTTGTAACTTATTGCAAGCATTTCAAGTCACACTTTTAGACTTTGTTATACCTCACCAATGCTGCCAAGGCACTATGAAGGTATTGTGAGGTTGGTTTCTGGTCATTATTTTTTTGTGAAAACATCCTTAATACACTGTACTACCGTACTGTATGATAGTGAACAATGATATATAAGTTGGATTGCTGCAATTTTTTATTTTCAGACTGTAAATATGAACCCCCCCAAAAACACCTTTGCTGTAAAAAAAAGGCACGTCCAAGAAACTACAAGTACGTATCTGTAACCCCATGTAAAAACAGATAAGCTGTAGAAAAACACTCCATGAAATCAATGGGTAACTGAAAGAGCTGATATCTAGAGCGGCCAAGAATCAATAATGTTACTACAACTGACTATGATTACCAAAGAATACCTTGGCTGTAAAACAGGCAAATAAAAGTAACTGGCAACCAAAATAGCTGATATCTGAAGCGGCCAAGAATAAAAGTTAAGTTGATACAACTTACTACAACTATCAACTTGCAACACATCCTAAATCAATTCTTTGTAACTCTAATTGGCTTGTAATTTGGCCGCCTTTTTCAATAGTCAGAGTAAAGAAAAAAAGGCGGCTAAATTACAAGCCAATTAGAGTTACAAAGAATTATTTTAGGATGTAGCAAGGGTGAATGTATTGTTGAATGATTAAGATTCAATGTTGTAAGTTAATAATTGTAGTTAGTTGTATCAACTTAACTTTTATTTTTGGCCGCTTCAGATATCAGCTATTTTGGTTGCCAGTTACTTTTATTTTCCTGTTTTACAGCAAAGGTATTCTTTGGTAATCATAGTCAGTTGTAGTAACATTATTGATTCTTGGCCGTTCTAGATATCAGCTCTTTCAGTTACCCATTAATTTCATGGAGTGTTTTTCTACAGCTTATCTGTTTTTACATGGGGTTACAGATACTTGTAGTTTCTTGGACGTGCCTTTTTTTACAGCAAAGGTGTTTTTGGGGGGGAGGGGGGATATCACTAATTTTTGTCAGTTATATAATTTACAGACCCAATGTTCAAGCCATGGGGGGTGTATGATGAATTCTGCCTTGTAGAGGTGTTGCAACTAAACACAAATCTGCTGATAGGTGGTGAGCATATAACATACATTCTTATAGTAGCTGTTAATTTTTTTTAGAACAAGGGCCAGTGGAAATTAGTGGTCATGCCAATTAATGGCTACAGTCAGGGTTACCAAAGATGTGTGTAAAGCACTTATTTTAGGTGATCTTGGGAAATGCCACCATCTTGAAATAGCAACTCTCAGATTGCATCTGGGAACTGGGAGTTTTTTCAGACAGAGATGTAAATATTCAGCTATATTGTTCAATGACTGTTCTATTAGAGTAATTTTATTGCTTGACTGTTCTATTAGAGTATTTATTACTTGACTGTTCTATTGGAGTATATCAATCATTCTGTACTTATCAATGAATAAAACCTGCTATGGCCACTGCCATAGTGTCCTGAGGACAACTTATCCACTTGGTTTGCAACTCATAGAGCTAAATGCTTTGCTAAGGGTTATGAAAGAGATCACAAACATCATACTATTATTTTTATTTCACTACATACAAACACACGCTTACATCATATACAAGCACAAGACATACATAAAATGTACAAACACTATACACACGTTCACAAACATACACCACATATTGGTTGTAGTTAATATCATATCTCTTGTGAAATGCTCTTGTAGGTGAGATGGTAGTGCCCTTACTTGGTGCTAAAAAGTTCTTGCAGAAAAGAAAATTGTGTTGTAGATTCTGTTTAGTGCCGGTTAATTACACATGTCACTCCATAGTTAAGCCATGAGGATATCCAAGCAAGTGTCTTTGGTGTTGTGACCGATGTTCCAGGTTATTAGTTGCATGTGTGTTTAATTTAGTTTAATTTTTGTACAGGTCTCACTTAATTTTGTGTCGTCGTGCAGACATCTGAATATTGTGCAAGCTGTGTGGAATGACCCCAACTCATATACACAATCATTGGCAAACCATGAACCACATTCAAGCAATCTGTTACAAAAGTTGAAAGCCACAACACAAGCTCATACCGGCAAACCACGAACCACATTCCAGCAATTTGTTGCAAACTTTGTTGCACCATGGTATGTGCATAATGATCGATTAATGAAAGCCACAACACAAGCTCCATGGTGTATTAATGGAAATAAATAAGTTCCACCTGACTGACAATAATCACGCGACCTATTTATGGGATATCCCCTATCCCTATTTAGGGGATATCCCTTGGAAAGTCCCTGCACAGTAACACTTCAAGTAAAAGTGAACACACTTGATACACGATTTATATTATTATTGATGGCAGTCCATATCTTGAGAGGAAGTATAATATTATTAAACACTAAAATACATTAAAGTACGAGTACCGCATTGTAGAGCCATAACCAAGAACAAGTTCCACTCCGACTGACAATGATCACGTGGCCTATTTAGGGGAAATCTCTTGGAAAGTCCCTGTAAAACCTCAAGTGAACACACGTGATATGCAGTTTACATTAATTATTGATGGCAGTCCATGTCTTGAGAGGACTGAATACTACTAAATATTTGTTATATTGTAATGGAGTGGTGAAGCATACTTTAACAAATACGTACACCACTTGAAGAAGTCGAATGGATATTAAAGCCGGAGTTGCGAGAATACCGATGTATTCAGCTCTTCGTGGAGGTGGAGGTTCAGTAACGAAAAGAGGAGTGGAGGTTCAATAACAAAACGAGGAGTGGAGGTTAAATAACAAAACAAGGAGTGGAGGTTCAGTAACGAAAGGAGGAGTGAAAAAATGAGGCTAGTGTACAAAGTGCCACATCTATTCACACTCGTGTATGTGATTGGTTTTTAGACTGTCAGACGACTGCACTAGTCTGACTAGTGCAAATTCACTGATACCAAGCTGAAAACTTCTGTGATGGTACCAACTTGAGTAGCAGCAAATACCAATATTATCCGGCTTGAAATTATCTCATGGATGGATTGTCAACAAGGTGTACTCGTACAGACCAAACAGCTTTCAGTATTGTCACTGTAGCATCACAGAAGTAAGTTTATATAGACAGAGGAATTATATAATCTTATGTGTGTTCTTTAGTTCTCAATTGTTATGTGTGTTCTTTCAGTATTGTCATTTTGTGTTGTGTGGCAACAAGAATTATGCTTGGAGCACAGTCTCTAGTGACGCTACGTTCTTGACACTTTCACACTTGTTTATAAGACATTTTCCAATTATCAACGCACGCATGAGGCGTGGCACTAAATGGAGTTTAAAAGATTTCTGCTTAAAACACCTTCCCTAGGGAACTTACGGTTCTACACGCTTTTACAACTTGTTTATCAGACATTAGGGCTTGTGTCCACATCGTGTCTTTAAAAGTTACTGTAGGTATTAGAGGTTTGATCGAAGAAAATACACGTATGAACAAACCAGGATTAGATAATGTCAGTGCTAGATGGACTGTACAAACATGGGTAAGTTGACTAGTATAAGGTGACGCTAGGTGTAACACAAGGCTGAGAAAGAAAGCAAAATATGTCTAAAAATATGCGTTTTAATACCGGTACCGGTCGCAAGAAAACTACTACTACTACGAAAAAAGATTTTTTTTATTACGTAACGCAATACAAACCTATTGGGAGATGTTGCATAATCCAGGGCTAATATTGCAAAACCGTCCCTACATGTAAATAACTCACAGTAGTGGCCGCGCGTCTTTTAATTGGGTGTGCGCTTTGTAGTTTCTTGGCCGCACGCCTCACTACCATGAGTCTTGATTTGGTACAGATTATTCTAAAATTGGATGACCAAAACCATCCAATTATGGATGATTATAAATTTAATACAGAGCATTCCAAATTGGACAACCAGAACCATCCAATTTTGGATGATTATAAATTTGGCACAGATTATTCCAAAAGTGGATGACAAGAACTATCCAGTTTTGGATGATTATAAATTGGTACAGATTATTCCAAAAGTGGATGAACAGAACCATCCAATTTTGGATGATTATAAATTTGGTACAGATTATTCCAAAAATGGATGAACAGAACCATCCAATTTTGGTAGATTTTTACTATATAGGAAAATGAGATATTTCCATCCAAAATTGGAAGGATATATCACAGAGTAAAAAACATCGAAAAGTGGATGAAAATAGGTCCACCATTTCCTTCCATTTTTGGAAGCGGAGCATACCTCGGTTATACTGTAATTCGACTGTAACATTTTCTTAGCTATATACCTGTCATTATTTCTAATTCATAGACTCCTCCAGAATGACCATATCCTACAGCATTAGCAAACCCATATACTATTGTTGTCATCAGAGCTGATGTATTAGTATGGATGACCTCAACCACACCTTCTGATATAGTCACTTTTGTAGCATATGCTTCAATGACATTGTTAACTTTAACTGGTACCCATTCCTGTGTGTCTAGTGACTTGTTCACTCCTCCTGATATCAAGTGGATTGTGTCAGGTTGATAATATTGCACCAGTACTATGACATTAACAAAATATTCATAACCTGCTCTCCCTGGATTACGAATGGTAGATGTGCTAAATGCATTAAGATATTGATCTACAGAAGGTAACACTAACATCATTGGATCACCTTTAATATTACCATCATTATCATCATGTGTTCCATGACTAAACAAGACTACCAATGCTTTCTTATCTGAGAACACTACACAATGTTCTTGAAAATGTAAAGATTTGTTGATATTCATTCCTTCATTAAGCACATAAGATGTCTTCATACCATTACAGTAAATATCAACATTAGTGGAGTTATATGCTGCCAGTACTTTAATGGTATATGATCTTCTGGTGGCTAATGGTGTAGTATAATATACTCTACCCCATAATGTGGTAGGTGGAACTTGTTCTATTAAGTGGTCACATCCTCCGACATTCCATGGAATTTGGGTACATTCGTGACCACTAAACACAGACACTGGCTTGTTTGTGACTATCTTAGTTCCAGTAAAATCTTTTTGTGATCTAATAAGTACAGTTTGTAACCTGTTGATCACAAATGTGTACTGTTTGTCAGGAGTAAGTATAGTGGTAGTGTCATCAGTATTGATACTAACTACTTCTGTGACTGGAGCATTCAACTTCATTATTGTGTTGTCCTCTGTACCGACTATCAGAATAGTACCAATTCGATTAGAAGAATAGCTAACCACTTGCATCCCATAATAGACATATTCTGCAACACATAAATTTCTTATAGATAGGGCAGTATAAGTATCAGTTGGGCTACCTCCATAACCAACACTCTGACCAATAACATTCACTTTGTTACTGCTGATTGCTAAATAAATTCCTTTATTTTTGTGATTACCTAATGTCGCAATGACATCATCAGGAAGTTCTATGATGACTGTACTGTTCACTGCAATTGTTCCACTTTGGTGATATCTGACTCCAGGAGAACTGATGGAATAAGATGCTTGTTCTGAGTCACCATTCACTAGCACTACTGATGGATTGAAACGATAAGTATTTCTACTAAAGAAACCCAAGTAGAACTCATTTGCACCACCTGCAGAAACACATGTGCACTTGTGAATTATGAACTTATATTAAATGCAGTGGGGCAGCTATAAAATGGCAATGACAGTGTTGTTGAAAGCATATTCAAAAACCAATGACAATTTAGACAGTTGGATCAATGTAATGACATGCTGTTATCCATTTACGTACATAGAATCTGGTAGGGAACAGGTCCAACCAATCAGTTCCAGCGCCCTAACAACTCAGATACTCACCGTACGTAGCTAGCTATAGCTAAATTGTGCGATATGAGGTGCAATATGAAGCCTCCTACAGCTACGTAACTAATAATTATTATGCAAACGAAACATGCACACAGTTAGTGTCCTATTAGAGATGACACATTTTAGCTGCAAATAGCTACGCCACTGCAATGTAGAAATATTTTTGTGGGTGTGGCGATTCCAAACAACACTAGCGTAGTCCAGGACAGGAAGAACAAGTTATTGTTATTAGCTACAGCTTTCAAGTGCCCTTAACGCCTTGTGTTTTGAGCAAGTATGGCACGTGTACATGTGACTGCACAAAAAAAATTAAAACTTTGGTAGCTTCAGCAGAAACAGTTGAGACCTGATTTTTCCATGATAGTTTATCAACCCATTGGAGATTATGGTCATTGATGTAGTACAGTACGTGGCGGCTTAAGAGGTAAACGTTTATTGGATACACTGTGCATATATAGGAGCTCAGGTTTTTTTTATTTTTATTAAGCAGTCACTACTGGACAATTTGGCCTTGAAAATCCAATGAAATTTTCAAAGAAACCTATGAAAAGTCAAAATTTCATTGGTGTACCCAATGAATTTTTATTTCCATAGTATTTTCATTGGACAAATCAATGAATATCAAGGGGATGGCACTCCAATATATTCTGTACTCTGATCTTCATCCTTGGTAAAAATGAAAGTCAAAAGTCAAGCAAGAAATTTGCAGTAGGTCAAGACGAGCTTCGTTTGTAAAGTGTATACCACAATTGATACTTTTAGAGTTGCAATATAAATGTAATTTTATGAAAATATGCAAGAATTTGGCTAAGAGTCAAGCGCGAATTTTAGCGTAAGTCAAGGGTCAAGGCTTATTTTTCGACTTTGACCAAGGACGAAGATTGGAGTACAGGGTATATAGGAGTGCCACCCCCTTGAATATCCAATGAAAATAGCTAACCAATGAAAATTCTATGAAAAATAATTTTATGGAGTATTCATTGGTAAAGTTTCAATGGATTTTCATAGGTTTAGCATGTGAAATGTAATGAAAATTCTTGACCACCTATTGAAATTTTGACTTTTCAATATTTTCAAAGGGTTTTCAAAATTACCTTCATTGGGTTTTCATGAGAGCTCTTCCAGTAGTGAGTGTATCTAGAGCTCACAGCGGCACGTAAATTGGTCTGGAACTCCGCTATTACGAGGGTGCCCCAATTACGACACCGCGACCCTCATCCGGCACTTTGACCCTATCTGGTGCCCACCCTAGCACTTCTTTGTCCGGACTTGTCACGGATATAGAAACACTCGTGAAACGCTGTTTAAAACGGCGGGAATGATCAGAGTTTTACACGAACATTTCACTAACTGTACATGTAACTACATGCACATACATACCAACACAACCTCGAGTACAGCAGCTAGCGAAGATAAAGCAAAGCAAAAGTAGTCTGAACCCCCACCATTTGGAATCTTTAGCTGTGTACTCCATCTCACCCTAGATACGTATTTATGCTCCTATAATCTCATAGGTATAAAACAAGGGGGGTGCCCTTCATGGCTTGTGGGACTAATTTGGTGGCGCCAGTAGTGATGAAATAGCCACACAACTAAAATTAAATTATTGCACCTTTTTGGAAATAAATAAATAAATAGCTGACGGTTATTTTTATTTAAATACGCAAGTGGATAATGAAGTCACATTGCTACAGTATTATTAATTTTTTGTACTCGGCTACTCGCTTAGCTAGCCAGCTAATATTTTTTATTCGAAAATCAATACCATTGCATATAGCCTAAATATTTCGAGGGGGATATTAAAAGTAAATAAAAGTGTGCTAGCTTTCTTAAGTTAATTAATTAATACTGTGCAGGCCTCCCAGGGGAGCATGTATGCACAAAGTAATCACATTACAAAAATGTGACCGGGCCTGCAAAAACAGGGCATGTGGGCACAAACTACACCCTGTCACTCTACAGGTCATATCTCAGTACTGGAAAAGTATATTTCCATTCTGTAACTTGCATCATGATGCCAATTAAATGCTTATTAATAGCTGGAAATTGCAGTTTCATAGCATAATGGTGCAAAATGTTATGAGTGGTGAAACTTTGAAAAAGTAGGCAAAAATTGTGTGCCCACATGCCCTATTTTCGCAGGCCCGGTCACAAATTATAAATTAAGAATTAAGATAACAGTCCTGTTATTCCTTGTTTAAAATGATTGAGGTCTGAAACAATTACAACATCATCCGGTGAAGTGTTCCATTAGCTTGATACTGCTTGGGAAAAAAGAGTTTGAGTAGGCATTACTTCTTGCTGGTAATTGTAAGAATCTCTCTTTGAGTGTCAACGTGTAGAGTGGGTACAAGGGCAAGGTGACAGTAAAACATCAGCATTAATGTCTACAAGGTGGTGAATTATTTTGAATAGCATTATTAATCTATGTTCATTTCACCTATCAGTAAGAGGACTCCAGCCAAGATTAGAAAGCATGTTGGATACGCTGTCATAAGGTGAGTAGTTATTGAATACAAATCTAGCAGACCTCCTTTACGTAGACTCTAGGGCTTGAATGTTATTCTGCATGTAAGGCGACCAAATAGTTGATGTGTAGTCGAGAACTGACCTTACCATACTTTGGTAACAGGTGACTTTGATGTTGACAGGGCTTGATTTGAGAAAGCTCTTGACATTGTACTTTAATTTGTACTCAACAATCACAACACCAGATGACTGTTACCAGTTACAAGTTGACTTAAACACCCTACAATAATGGGCTAAAGTGGAACATGATATTTAGCTCCTCCAAATGCGAGTTTCTTAGAGTCACTAATAAAGTGAATCCCATTCACATGTCTTATTACATACAAAATGAAAAGATTGAAGAAGTATATAACACATGCTAAATACCTAGGATTTACTACAGACCAACATCTAACGTAGAATGAGCATATAAGACAGATCACAACAAAGGCTAGAGCTGTAATGACCTTCTATGATATGACACACTGAGTTCTTTGAGTTAAAAAGTTTTCTAGACAGGATCGAACGTTATCTTGTATACCACAGTGATCAAGTTTACAAATTAAACCGGAATGGTTAACTTTGTCAAAAGCTTTGGCAAAGTCTAAAAAATTACATAGTTTGTAAGTTATTGTCTAGGTTTCTTGCTAATTCATGATCATTGATGATTAAGAGGAATTGAGTTTCACAGGATCTAAATCCATGTTGGTTATTGAATAGCATTTGATGTTCGTTAAGCTGAGAAAATATGTGTGTATAGATGATGTGTTCAAGGAGCTTACAACAAACACTGGTTAGTGATATCTCTGAGTGTCATACAGTATATATAGTCTGTGCGCATTCATCTGAACAGGTGAGCTCTTACTACTTTCCTTCACTCCCATTACATTGGCCACTAACTTAGATCATTAGCACTGTGAACCCTTTCACAATAGGTTGTCAAAATACAATAACAAGCTAGCACGTTATGAGGCTTTAAAATGTCACATACAGTTATGTACTTTGTATGTAGTGAGATTGGATAGGAGTACGTACAGCTGTAGCTAGTGACCTTAATTTTGACAAGAAATTGATTGTTCTACATTAGTGGATTGAGGGCAAATGCTCCCTTTTTTGACACTCAGTAGATACTTTTTTGGGAGTTCAGGTGAGTACAAACCAACTTAAGTATTAATTTTACAGTTTAATGAGGGAAACCATAGCACCCACAACTTTATACTTATCAATTATAGCTACAACACTGTACCAGTAATAACTAGCACAATACGTATGTGTGAATGGGTCAACAATTAGAATGCAAGGGTGGATTCAGAAGGGCGTGTACCAGCTATATACATGCATGGGGGTCTGTGGGGCACAGCACTCCAGAAGCAATAGAAATTTTATAATTTTAATACTATTATATAATGTTTAATATCTAAATTATACTTTCTGAATGTTCTTGAGTTGTAAGGATCAGTGACAGTCAATTTTCATGATCATAATAAGGATGACCAAGAGATCATAACAGTTATGACTTTTGTATGAACAATTTAAAGAAAAGTTAGCAACCATTTAAATGTTGTTGTACCAATGGATACAAGTAATGCTGAGTATTTAAATATAATTGTATGTATTTGAGATGGAATGATGTAGTTACTTGATATTGGGCGTAGCTACACTTATATTATAAACTTATCAGTTTACCATACTGTATGTAAATAGATTCCAATTTAGACTGTACAATAATAAGAAAATTGAATTTAGCTAAGCTCAAAGTGAAAGCAGAAGCTTAAACATATAGAGTGTTTGCAGCAGTCCATTCTCCCAAGTACTGAAACTATACAATAGGTACCATACAATTCTTCATGTTGCATGCATAAGAATTATAATAATTTGGTCCATGATCAATGTATTGTTTGTGGTGATCAGAAAATTTGTGGTATTAAAAACAGATTATTTTCACTAGTTTAACTAAATCAACAGTGATTACTCAGCATTAGTACATATATTAGCATAAGCTTTGATACATTATTTCTCCTTTTTGTGTCATGGCATTGAAATAGTGCGGTGTGTTTAAGCAGCAGTATTCAATTTACTGATTCCTCCAGTAACAGTGACTACAGTATATACCAAGATGTTTGCATAATTATTATCTTATTTGAGTACAGAAATGACCACATTATATAGTCACTAGGGTGTGGATAGAGTCATTTACTCAATTTAGAACAGGTGTTTTGGTTGCTTAAAACAACAAACAATGTTTTTATAATTATGTTACTCTTGACTGTTTTATTAGAGTAAATGACTGTTCTATTAGAGTATCTCGATTCTAAATGTAGAGGGTGTTCTATCCCTCCTAGTTTCCCTTATGTTATATCAATATGGATAACAATTTGCTACAGACACATTTATTATATTACTCATGGTCATAAACTGCATAAAAATGTTTGAATTATGCCTAAGGTGCCTAGCTATGTTCAACAAGCAACACCACAAAAAAATCTGAAGGGGGGGGGACACTGAATCCCCCCCTGTATCAAGAATGTCTATGGAGTTGTGATGTGAACTTTTAACTTCCTGAATACAAACTACCATCATGATTGGTAGCAATACAATGATAGACACCTTCATCTTCTTCTGTGATCACATTAAATATCAGTTTTGATGATGTGATATTTACAACTCTGTGATATCCAACTATTACTAGGTAACTGGTACTTCTCCCATTTGTATTGAATATGGCCAATACCACTAGCATGACATTCCAGCTCACATGATTTGCTGTTAATTTTGCATATATTGGATAATGGCTGCTTGAAAATACTTGTAAGAGCTAAAAGTGATGTTGCAGGATTGTGATCATTGTTACAGACAGTAAAGTGAGTGTAAACAATATCAAGATAAGTACAAGTTTTAGTATAGGTTAGGATTAGGAACCTAGACCGAGGCTCTTTGTGGTTTTAGAAACTGAGCGAAGCGAGGTTTCTAAAACACGAACACTGCTTGAAGGTTCTTAGTTTACTAATTTGTTAAGCTGCTTTACTGTAGTTGTACCCAGTTATACTGATAGTAAAATGTCAGTAACTTTAAGTATATGGAACATAATTGTTTCACTAAGTTTTAAACTCTCAGTAAAACATCAGTGAATGCAGATTTACTGAAAAACTACTAAAATAACAAACAATTAACTGTTCCATATGCTGGGAATATACCACTCTAGTAAACTAAGAAACTTCAAGCAGTGGAAGAGCCAAGGGCATGGTTCCTAACCGACTTAGAAAATGCAGGCGTTATATGTATCGCTATCTTGGTGGAACCATCGTGGGATTGAGTTATATGTCATTTCAAAATCGTCGCAGCTAAAACAAGTCATGCGACCATGAGAAGCTTGTATATATATAGCTAGCTAGCTACATTACCGCTGCTTCTGTTAGCTCAGGTGGTGGATCAAACAAAGAGTGATAGCTACTGTGACAATAAAGCACTACCAAGGGTTTTAAGTAAGTGGTAACATTGTTGTCAATGGTTAATAATACTTGGTCTGGTGCTAGGCCTTCTGTGACTAAGCCAGTATATACACAATTTCACACCTATATAACTTTTTTTACAAGAAACAAATAAACATTCTACAAGAAAGCTTACCTATTTAGTTCTTTTAATAGGAAGTCCGCTTAAAGTACAGTAAAAGCATATTAAACAGGCTTGAAACACTGACGGACATTAAATAGAACTCCGTTATATTTCTGGAATTCTTCGTTTATGATAGCAAACGTACCTACAACGTTATAGTCTAGCTCCCATAATCGAATTGGCGTAGGTGTGCTTATAAAAGGAATGGAGTAGATCAAGCTCTGTTGGTCTATGGGCTATTAGCCTATATATGCTTTGCAGAGCATGCATAGCAAATTAATGATCGAAAGTGAGATTTGCAATGCTGAGGTATATCTTAGCTAGCAGGTTTCTAACTAAGTTAGTTAGAGTCCTGCTAGCAGGTTTCTAACCATTTTAGAAACCTACTAGAAGGTTTCTTCATGGTTTTTAAAGACCTCATTATCTGCCGAAGATCAAAGCATACTATGCATAGCATTTTCTAATTGTTGTAAGCAACTTTACACTAGCACTTTTGGCTTCATATGCACCTGATTTAGACAACAGGCTTTTAAACAACTGTAAACATTACTAAATAATAGCAAAGTGCAAGCTTCATCACTGTAAACAACATAACACCTCACATGTCAATGGCAGATCCAGGATGGGGCATTTGGGGCAATTGCCCCCCCTTCAAGAAATTGCATACAAGATCGAGACGCTCTAATAGAGCAATCAATTACTCTAATAAAGCAGTCACAATGTTCATGAGGTAGTGCAGCTTACTTATGAAGCTATAAATAGGATTTTATTTTACATAACATACATGATATAATATATTTGGTATAGGATAACTAGCTATTATTGTTGTGACCTTTTTTTTTTTTTTTTGCTCTTCAACTTTTTTCAGCAAGGTGCCCCCCCCCTCTTTCCAGACTCTGGATCCGCCCCTGCATGTGTTATGCTTCCAGCTGCACCTGCATGTAATTAACCTTTAAATTTTTTGATTTACATTTAAATGATCTGATATGAACAAATTACAGTAACTTCATAATGCACTAATTATAAATAGCTTTATTCCCAGTGAAGTTGCTTCTGACCGTTTATTGGGACTGTAGTAATTACTATCTAATCCAAAACAGCCAAGCTGTAAAAAAAGAGTGCGGCCCTGAGAAAGGCTATGGTGAAAAAAGATGTGAAATCCAAGGTGGCGGCCAAGAAATGGCTGTGATGGTAGGTTAATGGTAAAAATTTTAATAACGACAATTCAGGTGAATTTTGTGCCAAGACCAAGCGGCACCAAATTCACCTGAATTGTTATTAAAATTTTTACCATTAACCTACCATCACAGCCATTTCTTGGCCGCCACCTTGGATTTCACATCTTTTTTCACCATAGCCTTTCTCAGGGCCGCACTCTTTTTTTACAGCTTGGCTGTTTTGGATTAGATTTCACTTCTTTTTGTATTTGTATACCCCAAAGCCGGCCTATGGCTGGCTTTAGGGCTTTTTAACCTGTCATTTTTTCTTTACTACAGGAAGAAGAAAAGATGAAGGATGATTTCTTTGTAGCTGACCTCTCTGCAAGGTGAACCTTCTAGCTGATCTCTCTACCGGATGATTTGCTTGTAGCTGAACTCTCTACAGGGTGATTTGTTTGTAGCTGAACTCTCTACAAGGTAACTTCTTCTAGCTGATCTTTCTACAGGGTGATTTGTTTGTCTCTACAGGGCAATTTGTTTGCAGCTGAACTCTCTACATGGTAGTTTCTTTGTAGCTGAACTCTCTACAATGTAACTTCTTCTAGCTGAACTCTCTACAGGGTAACTTGTTTCTAGCTGAACTCTCTACAGGGTGATTTGTTTGTAGCTGAACTTTCTACAAGGTAACTTCTTCTAGCTGATCTTTTTACAGGGTGATTTGTTTGTAGCTGAATTCTCTACAGGGCAATTTGTTTGCAGCTGAACTCTCAACATGGTAGTTTCTTTGTAGCTGAACTCTCTACAATGTGACTTCTTCTAGCTGAACTCTCTACAGGGTGACTTGTTTCTAGCTGATCTCTCTACAGTGTAACTTGTTTCTAGCTGAACTCTCTACAGGTTGATTTGTTTGTAGCTGAACTCTCTACAATGTACCTTCTTCTAGCTGAACTCTCTACAGGGTGACTTGTTTGTAGTTGAACCCTCTACAGGGTGATTTGTTTGTAGCTGAACTCTCTACAAGGTAACTTCTTCTAGATGATCTTTCTACAGGGTGATTTGTTTGTCTCTACAGGGAAATTTGTTTGTAGTTGAACTCTCTATATGGTAGTTTCTTTGTAGCTGAACTCTCTACAATGTTACTTCTTCTAGCTGAACTCTCTACAGGGTAACTTGTTTCTAGCTGAACTCTCTACAGGGTGATTTGTTTGTAGCTGAACTCTCTACAAGGTAACTTCTTCTAGATGATCTTTCTACAGGGTGATTTGTTTGTAGCTGAATTCTCTACAGGGCAATTTGTTTGCAGCTGAACTCTCTACATGGTAGTTTCTTTGTAGCTGAACTCTCTACAATGTAACTTCTTCTAGCTGAACTCTCTACAGGGTGATTTGTTTGTAGCTGAACTCTCTACAAGGTAACTTCTTCTAGATGATCTTTTTACAGGGTGATTTGTTTGTAGCTGAATTCTCTACAGGGCAATTTGTTTGCAGCTGAACTCTCTACATGGTAGTTTCTTTGTAGCTGAACTCTCTACAATGTAACTTCTTCTAGCTGAACTCTCTACAGGGTGACTTATTTGTAGCTGAACCCTCTACAGGTTGATTTGTTTGTAGCTGAACTCTCTACAAGGTAACTTCTTCTAGCTGATCTTTCTACAGGGTGATTTGTTTGTAGCTGAATTCTCTACAGGGCAATTTGTTTGCAGCTGAACTCTCTACATGGTATTTTCTTTGTAGCTGAACTCTCTACAATGTAACTTCTTCTAGCTGAACTCTCTACAGGGTGACTTGTTTGTAGCTGAACCCTCTAAAGGTTGATTTGTTTGTAGCTGAACTCTCTACAAGGTAACTTCTTCTAGCTGATCTTTCTACAGGGTGATTTGTTTGTAGCTGAATACTCTACAGGGAAATTTGTTTGCAGCTGAACTCTCTACATGGTAGTTTCTTTGTAGCTGAACTCTCTACAATGTGACTTCTTCTAGCTGAACTCTCTACAGGGTGACTTGTTTCTAGCTGATCTCTCTACAGTGTAACTTGTTTCTAGCTGAACTCTCTACAGGTTGATTTGTTTGTAGCTGAATTCTCTACAAGGTAACTTCTTCTAGATGATCTTTCTACAGGGTGATTTGTTTGTAGCTGAATTCTCTACAGGGCAATTTGTTTGCAGCTGAACTCTCTACATGGTAGTTTCTTTGTAGCTGAACTCTCTACAATGTAACTTCTTCTAGCTGAACTCTCTACAGGGTAACTTGTTTCTAGCTGAACTCTCTACAGGGTGATTTGTTTGTAGCTGAACTCTCTACAAGGTAACTTCTTCTAGATGATCTTTCTACAGGGTGATTTGTTTGTAGCTGAATTCTCTACAGGGCAATTTGTTTGCAGCTGAACTCTCTACATGGTCGTTTCTTTATAGCTGAACTCTCTACAATGTAACTTCATCTAGCTGAACTCTCTACAGGGTAACTTGTTTCTAGCTGAACTCTCTACAGGGTGATTTGTTTGTAGCTGAACTCTCTACAAGGTAACTTCTTCTAGATGATCTTTCTACAGGGTGATTTGTTTGTAGCTGAATTCTCTACAGGGCAATTTGTTTGCAGCTGAACTCTCTACATGGTAGTTTCTTTGTAGCTGAACTCTCTACAATGTAACTTCTTCTAGCTGAACTCTCTACAGGGTGACTTGTTTGTAGCTGAACCCTCTACAGGTTGATTTGTTTGTAGCTGAACTCTCTACAAGGTAACTTCTTCTAGCTGATCTTTCTACAGGGTGATTTGTTTGTAGCTGAATTCTCTACAGGGAAATTTGTTTGCAGCTGAACTCTCTACATGGTAGTTTCTTTGTAGCTGAACTCTCTACAATGTGACTTCTTCTAGCTGAACTCTCTACAGGGTGACTTGTTTCTAGCTGATCTCTCTACAGTGTAACTTGTTTCTAGCTGAATACTCTACAGGTTGATTTGTTTGTAGCTGAACTCTCTACAATGTACCTTCTTCTAGCTGAACTCTCTACAGGGTGACTTGTTTGTAGTTGAACCCTCTACAGGGTGATTTGTTTGTAGCTGAACTCTCTACAAGGTAACTTCTTCTAGATGATCTTTCTACAGGGTGATTTGTTTGTCTCTACAGGGAAATTTGTTTGTAGCTGAACTCTCTATATGGTAGTTTCTTTGTAGCTGAACTCTCTACAATGTTACTTCTTCTAGCTGAACTCTCTACAGGGTAACTTGTTTCTAGCTGAACTCTCTACAGGGTGATTTGTTTGTAGCTGAACTCTCTACAAGGTAACTTCTTCTAGATGATCTTTCTACAGGGTGATTTGTTTGTAGCTGAATTCTCTACAGGGCAATTTGTTTGCAGCTGAACTCTCTACATGGTAGTTTCTTTGTAGCTGAACTCTCTACAATGTAACTTCTTCTAGCTGAACTCTCTACAGGGTGACTTGTTTGTAGCTGAACCCTCTACAGGTTGATTTGTTTGTAGCTGAACTCTCTACAAGGTAACTTCTTCTAGCTGATCTTTCTACAGGGTGATTTGTTTGTAGCTGAATTCTCTACAGGGAAATTTGTTTGCAGCTGAACTCTCTACATGGTAGTTTCTTTGTAGCTGAACTCTCTACAATGTGACTTCTTCTAGCTGAACTCTCTACAGGGTGACTTGTTTCTAGCTGATCTCTCTACAGTGTAACTTGTTTCTAGCTGAACTCTCTACAGGTTGATTTGTTTGTAGCTGAATTCTCTACAAGGTAACTTCTTCTAGATGATCTTTCTACAGGGTGATTTGTTTGTAGCTGAATTCTCTACAGGGCAATTTGTTTGCAGCTGAACTCTCTACATGGTAGTTTCTTTGTAGCTGAACTCTCTACAATGTAACTTCTTCTAGCTGAACTCTCTACAGGGTAACTTGTTTCTAGCTGAACTCTCTACGGGTGATTTGTTTGTAGCTGAACTCTCTACAAGGTAACTTCTTCTAGATGATCTTTCTACAGGGTGATTTGTTTGTAGCTGAATTCTCTACAGGGCAATTTGTTTGCAGCTGAACTCTCAACATGGTAGTTTCTTTGTAGCTGAACTCTCCACAATGTGACTTCTTCTAGCTGAACTCTCTACAGGATGACTTGTTTCTAGCTGATCTCTCTACAGTGTAACTTGTTTCTAGCTGAACTCTCTACAGGTTGATTTGTTTGTAGCTGAACTCTCTACAATGTACCTTCTTCTAGCTGAACTCTCTACAGGGTGACTTGTTTGTAGTTGAACGATTTGTTTGTAGCTGAACTCTCTACAAGGTAACTTCTTCTAGATGATCTTTCTATAGGGTGATTTGATTGTCTCTACAGGGCAATTTGTTTGTAGCTGAACTCTTTGCATGATTGTTTCTTTGTAACTGAACTCTCTACAATGTGACTTCTTCTAGCATATCTCTCTACATGGCACCAAACACAATATTCAAAGTATCATAAATCTAGATAGGAAACTAATAATGACATGAAATTTTCACCACATAACTATTTTATGGAGAACAGCATATGAGCTGGGTAAAAACCTCTCAAGAGTGACCACTTCTTTGTAGACTGACCACTCAGAATATTGCATGAATAAAGCAAGTGATTCATAATTAAAACTGTGTATTGTGTAATACTAAGTATACACAAGTACCCAATGCATTTTCAAGGATAACAAAATAGAAAAATCAGTAATATTATATAACATGGTAAGTAATGGCATCACAAGTCACAATTAACAAATACTTCAGAAACATGACGATCAGATAACAAAATGTAAAGACCAATATTATTATTAAAATAGGTTTGTTTGGACACTGTTCAGCTTTGTTTGTCACATTGTAAGCACTAAGTATGATAATTATTATATGACACAATGACATCACTATACTACAAAGAGAAATTATATAATAGTTTCTGACCAAAATTACAATCACTGAAGCTGTTATAAAATGGATCAAAACAGCAGTAAATACACCAGAATATAACATCAGGTAAGTGTGAAGCCATGTAAGGCTGTTCAGTCTCCACTTTTGAAAAGATTATGCTCAACCTTGAACATCATGTTGTAATTCCGCGCAAGACAACAAAGTGCTCACCTTCAAACTATACTTGCATCGATGCAGAGGGATGCCTTGAAGCTCAGGGTGATTGTAATGTTGAATTCTGAGCAGTGTTAGATGGCGATTTACCTTTAAAAGGACCATATTTTCGTCGTAATCCAACGTCAATCGTCCTCCAATCAAAAAACACACGGCGAAATCGAAATCAGCATAATACGGTTTGCCCAGGAACACTTTCTTCGTCCTCATCTGCCACAGATTAACGCGGAAACACTTGGAAACTTTGGCTATCACCGGTGCCGTATTCTTCCAATTAGAATTACGTACGCAATTATTTGTATGGGATTCCTATGGGGATTTTTATTTCTCAAACTTTGATTTGACATATTTCAATAAATACCACATGGATTTTAATCCAGTAGAGTGCATTATGAAGTACGAAGCACTGACTACCATTAACTGGAACGGCAGCTTGTGAAACCTTTATTGAAGGTGTGTAATTTAAGTAGCAAAAATATGTGTGAAAAATTGGTTGGTTGGAAATCGCTACTTTATTAGGGTGACTGTTCTATTAGAGTATCTCGATCTCGCATTTGCTACACGTAGTTGCCTTTCGAATCATAACTCAGTGATTTGTAATCCGATTCTTCTGTACTACTGCAAGAACTTTCTATGATGATTATTCCAGCTACATACTGATTTTCAGTTCATTGCTCTAAGCGGTTTGCCTGGTAGACACGAAAACTAATAGTTTTTTTATTCATAAAAATCGATCGCGTAAGTTTGACACAGGTTGGGTTTTGTGTCATATCTCCATGGTCTTTATCCCGATTCCTTTCAAACCACAAAAAGGCACTCCTACGATGGTTGCTCCATCTACATATCAATTTTCAGCTGATTCCTCCATCCAAGGGGTTTACCCTGTAGGCGTGACAGACCTTCGACCTTATTTTATGCAAATAATCGGTAATAACTCCGTGAATGTTCATCGGATTCCTACCAAAGTTGGTACGGAGATCCCTTTAAGTGTGCCAAATTTCAGCCCAATCCGAGCACGCATTCGTGTTTTATGGCGAATTTTGCCAAGTGTGCGAAATGAAGAAGATGAAGAAGAAAAAAACGAAGAAATTAAAACGAAATTTTGTTCGCTCGTATTTCGGAAATGGCTGGATCGATTTTCTTCAAATTTGGTATGTAGACTCCCCTAACTGGGCGGCACGTCTCTAGCAAATTTGGTTCCAATCGGGTAAGGGATCACAGAGCTACATAGGTGTGAAAATTGCGTTTTCTTTCTTCCTGTTGATATACTCACGGTGTGGCGCGCCGGCTTCTTGGGCCGCACGACACACTATCGTGTGTCTTGATATGGTCCACTGAGGTGCTTAATTCTATTACATGTAAAACAGAAGTGTTTATTACAAAGTAACGTAAGTATGGTGCATAAGCAGTGGCGGATACAGGGGGATTGCAATGGTATCAGCTGAACCTTCTCTGAAAACAGTGCGCACCCCAAATTTATTTACGATCCGTTTGGGTGATAACATTGCCAAGAGTTATATATAGTGTATTATATTAGGACTTTTTCTAATGATTAAACTTCATATTTTTGCCTTTGAAATCCGTTCAACAGCAGGTAGTGACCTTTTTTTTTTTTTTTTTTACTTATACCTAGGTTGACATTGCAAGTCCAGGGTGGAATTTCAAAAAGTCTGGATTCTCCCTGACAGTTATTGAAAACTTCCTCAACCTGAATCCCCCTCTGAAAATTTCTAGAACCGCCACTGATAAGTGGTACAGCATCAACAATTTTAGGTTTGCTATTGAAGTCCTAATAAAGCCACAGATTTACTACATTGGGATATCTGCAAATTTTTCACTGGATAAAAGCCAAATATATATCACAGCATGCAGTCATACAGAATTTGTATTATTTTACCGCTGCTGTGATTTAACTATTCCTCTGTTAAGTCATAGCTAGCTATAACAGCTCAAGAACCCATGGGCTATACATTACACAATTTCATCTTAATGAGTACATTCAAAAGGAATTGAAAGTTTAAAGACAGATTGGCACAAATTTTAGTTCCAACCTCAAACCTTCTGTAGTTTGTCAAACCATGAAAACCAACAGTAGGTAATACAGTAATTATGCAGTCGAGTTTTATTGATAATAAAAGAATGATTAGTTGCCATGCCTATAAAGCAAAATGCTTAAAGGAATGAGACAAAAATGGTATATACCCTGTAAGTAGATTACAGTAATCATCATAGAAAAGCCTTCCAATGGTTTAGACATACAGTATAAGACCATTGTAAAATCAAACTACATGTAGCTATATAGTGTGCAATCAAGATACTCTGCAGTCAAGATACTCTGCAGTCACCCTATTATTAGTCTAAGAGCAGTCAGCAAAAAATAAGGTACTATTTATTTATTTAAGAATAAGTCGCTTCATCAGAATGTTCAGCTATACACAAATCACAACCATGTAGCGGGTTCAGTTTCATTACAAATCACTCTGTAGATAGTTGAGTCACACCAAGAGTGAATAATAAAAGAGAGGGTATCTAACGTCAGTATGGTCCATCAAAAAATGAGGGCTTCAAGTCTTTCTGGTTATTATCATACAGTACGGTATTACTGTGTATTAGGAATCATGCAGTTTTGGGTTTTCTTACCCAAAAATATCACCCTAAAACCAGCCTGAAATTTTATAACATCATAGATAATGTATGCGTTCCTAATGGATTGGAAACGCCCATCAACTTATTTTCCTATCCTAGTTATGGTGCACCAATACATTGTGAAATTTGTGACCGGGCCTGCGAAAACAGGGCATGTGGGCACAAACTACACCCCATCACTCTACAGGTCATATCTCAGTACTGGAATAGTATATTTGCATTCTGTAACTTTCATCATGATGCCAGGTAAATGCTTACTAAGAGCTGAAAATTGTAATGCCATAGCATAATGGTACAAAAAGGTATGAGTGATGAAAGTGTGAAAAAGTAGGCAAAAATCACGTGCCCACATGCCCTATTATCGCAGGCCCAGTCACATTTGTTGAGTGGCTGTTTGGCTTTCTCTTGCTTGTTTGAAGGCTGGTTCGAAGGCGTGTACATTCCTTTTACATTGTTTATTGTGTTGGGTTGTGTACTGAACAAGAAAACAGCGTGTCTGTGTGTTCTTGGAGAAATATTGTTTGCGACAGATGACAATGGCAGGTACGCACTAGCTAATAATTCAACAGCAGTACTATTAGCCAACTTCTCATCACCGCATTTACACAACCAAAGAAATGTGTAATACATTGAAATAAATTTTAAGCTACAGTACTGCTCATCTTGAGCTAAACAATAGCACAAAGTAGTGCCTGTTTTCTGAAGTTTTATTGAAGCAGTGGAAATGTACAGCGAAGCAGTGAGTATCTAGCTAGCCTACTACGCTCTACCTGCTACAAGTGGTGTAAACAGCAGCAAAGAAACAACGCTATACACTTTCTGTTTCTTCAGGAAATTTGCACAACCGTTTTGAAACACGTACCATATTTCACCTTTGAACCTGAATTTTCTTACGCTATTGTTTACTACTCTCCAGCGTCCCTACCCAGTCCAGCCTCCAATTAGTGTAGGTGGTAACTAACCCAGCTGTAAACAAGAAACACTAATTTGCTGGTTACAAGAACAGCGAAATCTTCCACCTGTCGAGACCATAAAGTTTACGCGTAGCGAAACGAGGATATCCCATCATAGATATTAGAGTATGATCCCATGACGTCTCTATGTAAATAATACAGGTGTTTCCAATCCATGTGACAAATATTATCTATGATAACAGCTTGGCAGTATTGCGCATAGCCAAGCCCAAAAATTGCTTCAGAGTGACCCCAAACCCTTCCAACAGGTTTCTACAGAATTTTAAAAATTTTCTATTTAACGGAATTTATTCTGACTAACTGATTCCTTCAGCCAAGCATAACTCGACGGGTAGTGCTAAAAGCCGGAACGGAACGGAATGGAACCAATTGGGGCGCGCGCCAAGTAGAAAAATCATTTGAGACGGATTTTACATCGTTTCCAACTGCTACACAGTGACTAGAATCGTGCTGAGTTCATTTCCTTCTACTTATATGCATGCCAGAAATCGCGCTCTCGGAGTGTCTATTTAATGCCTGCCACGTGGCATGTTGTGCTCTTACCAATCCATCAAATTCTGTTCAATCCTGATGTAGAATTGCTTCCTTATCATTCTGAAAGGTAAACTAGTGTAGTATTTTCATGTTGTAGTCGTGTCCAAGTCTTTAGTGACAGCGAGGATGGTTTTCTGAAGTCTGCCAGCATGGGCAATAATTCACGAGAGTTAACCACAGTGTATGTTAGTAGCTGTGAATCATATGCTTGCAGTGCTTACAAAATAATAGGTTAAATGATAGTTTTTCAGCGTAGGTGATTGCAAAACGCATTCGTGCAGTGGGAATTAAATAGAAACTTCGAGCGAGCGATTTCTAGCATGCCTACAAGTAGAAGAAAACTAATTTCAGCACAATTCTAGTCACTATGTAATGGTAAGAAACGGTGTATAATCTGCAAAAACGATTTATTAACTTGGTGCGCGCCCCGTTCCATTCCGTTCCAGCTTTTAGCACTACCCTAACTCGACAATATAAGGCTACGGGCTTAATTTTTCACTGTTCGACGTTGCTTCGTCCCGAGACGTGCATTTTCGCCAACCGCAGTACATACAATGCACATATCATGGACGTACCTATTACCTTTGTGCTCCTTTGTGTTCCAGTTCTTTTTACTGACAACGCAATGTGTCGATTTGCGATATCGCGATACGGCTTCCCTCTGGCTGTGTCATGCTCGAGGTCATGCTTTTTGCCCAAATATAGGGTCCGCAACACGAAAAATGGATATCCTCCAATCAACTGCCTAACTATTGTTATGTGTTAGGCTAAGTGTAACTTGAATAACACCAGCGTGGCAGCCAAGTTTGTCACTTTCGAGGTCACTTTTTTTTTCCTAATTTAATTTATAAATGACAAAAAGCAGAAAAAAGAAAAAGCAGAAACCTACAGAGCCTACACAGACCTACAAAAACACCGCATGGACCGCCAGCATACACACAGCAAAACCCCCGGACAGGGGCCTTAATAGGTCACTTTCGTCTGGTAGCAAACGATACAAATAAATGTCTTAAAATCACGTGATTTTTCGTTGCAGCAGTTCGTAGGGTTCTTCGTATGCCACGATATTCACTCTCAATATTGTTCAAGTAATCTACCACCAACTCAAAGTATTGGTGGTTTGATTTTATTGGTCAGTTTCCGGTGGCAGCATGATCTGTGCAACTTTTTGGCGACAGACAAAATGTTTCTTGCTCTGGAGCACAGGACAAGCAGAGTAGCAACTGCGCCGTGGGTCAGCAATGACCAGTACTAGGTAAAGTACCTGCATGTGGAGTATGGTTATAATTGAAGTTTGTTAGCCATCTGGCTGAGCCATCTATATGCTGAAAATCGGCCAAACTGACGCGACTTTTGCAAAAAATACCAGAATGGTTGATACATCAGTCTCCAACAGCAAGGATACGAAGCCTATAAACACCTAACAATACGACTGTCTCGCCCAGTAAACGAATAGAGTAATCCATTGCATGAAATAGGAACTCACATGATCGAAATTCAAATCGAGGAAATACCCATAAAATTGCTTTCATTTCCGAATAGGAACCATGCAGTGTACTCCTTTTGTAAATATTTGTGTTAATTGATCGCTCAGGCGTGGTCTGGGCTAGTGCAGGTGTGTTTTATGCTGTGATGGCATCATAGGGAGAGTCTCAGACTACTGGATTAATCGAGATGCTGAACCTAATGCACACAAGCTGATTGTCACTTGATTCCAAGCGATTTTAAGGTCATTAGAATAGATTATGGTTGTATTTTCCGAGATTTGAATATCGATCACGTGAGTGTCTATTTCATGCATTGGATTGCTTAATGCGTTTACTGGGCGAGATAGCCGTATTGTTAGGTGTTTACAAGCTTCGTATCCTTGCTGTTGGAGACTGTCTCACTGATGTATCAACCATTCTGGTATTTGTTTGCAAAAATCGCATCAGTTTGGCCGGATTTCAGCATATAGATGGCTCAGTCAGATGGCTAACAAGCTTCAATTATAACCATACTCCGCATACAGGTACTTTACCTAGTACTGGTCATTGCTGACCCACGGCGCAGTTGCTGCTCTGCTTGTCCTGCACTCCAGAGCAAGAAACATTTTGTCTGTCGCCAAAAAGCTGCACAGATCGTGCTGCCACCGGAAACTGACCAATAAAATCAAACCATCAATACTTTGAGTTGGTGGTACACTACTTGAACAATGTTGAGAGTGAATATCGTGGCATACGAAGAACCCTATGAACTGCTGCAACGAAAAATCAGGTGGGGTCTATTCTACGGAACGGAAAGGAATCATGGACTAAACTACGGAACGGAACACTTTCTCAAAATGAAGCCTGCAGCTTACCATTGCTGAAACTTCGCTTACAAGTTATCGATGGACCTCCAGCCGTTGATTAAACAAAGCCCCAAGAAAGATAGAAACAATTGAAGGACTGATTGTGGATTTTAGTCGGTTGTCATTAGTAACGAAGTACTTATTGTGGGATTAGCTGTCTCAGTGATGTTTATCTAAGAAGGGCAGTTAATGGATCGCTTATTTTCTCTAAAGCTTACAGTGTGTACCTTGTTTATGCTTAGTGTGACTATAGACTACAGTCTGGGGCCAGCATTTCAATCATAAATCAGTACACTGAATGTTGTGTGCTACAAAGGAAACAAACAGGAAGGAAATGGTGACAAGAAAGAGCCAGCTGAAGGAACTCAGTCAAAATGTAAGGAATTTTGTGCAGTGTGTGAAGCGCAAACATTCTGGTGGACTGAGTGCCACAACAAGGCTATTTTCTGTGAAAATCAATAAAGTTCATGGATTCATTAACACTGCAGTGGACTAAAAACCAGTAGTGAGTTGAAATTTTTCTGTTGTATGATAAAGAGCTTGCCAAGTCTTCAACTGTTAGCCTTGAATCAATACTTGAGACCACCGACAAAATCAACCAGATCTCCTAAACTTTTCATGCATCCATATGCATGCTCATAGCCACCAGACCTTGATTTGGACCAAGATCCTAAGGATTTCTAGAGTGTAACAATTCACATGCTTCTTTCCATACAATGAAACTAGCATGTACTGTAATTCACTACAACAGTGTGGCTTGTGTGGGCTCCCTGGGAGTCTACCTTGAAATATCAACTACAGCAGATCTAGTGCAGAGCACACTTCGTAGCAAGAACCTGTGATCCCACTGGACCAGCTGCACGGACCAAGAATCCTCACTCGAAAATAGTGGTGAAAAAATGTTAAGATTATCCGAACATGTGAAGTTATTTGATGCACATACATCCACTTAGCAACATATCCAAGACAAGAAATTACTACCTTTTAGTCTCCAACCTTCACCTTCATCCAAGACCCAGCTCATACCAGTCCACCTTTATTCCATCAGTGATTTTGTGAAATCATATATCTAACCTAGCCAAAGACTTTGCCACTCTAATTCACTTCATTTCTTTATAATCACCATATTGTATAATTGCCACTATGTGTATATCTTCATTTGTAAAGTACAAAATAGTTAGGTATGTAAATTGTAAGGCAGGATTCTATTGACTGAGAAAATTTAAACAAACTTAAAATTTAGAAGACAATAATTATGACAGTCGATTTGCTTTAATTTGGATATTTAATGTCTTGCAACCCAAATCTAGGTTCACTCATCTTTGACTGCCATCTAAAAGATTACAGATTATAGTAAAGAAGTTTTCAGTCAGTAAGAAACATCAACAAGAGTATCATCCAACTCACATGTACTTGTAAAATAGTACATATACTTTATTAAGTAGCACACAATAATTATAGACTATTAGTACATAATTATTTATGTATATAAGGCAAGAATTTTTACAGTTAAAACATGGTATGATTTTCTTTTTAATGAGAAAAAATTCTTATCAATGTCCAAAAATTTGATGAATCCATGCATCTCATCAACCTTCACATTGGTGGTTAACTTTCTGAAAGTGATACCACGCACTATGTGTTTAAATAAAATCGAGTTATGATCAACTAGCCTTTTCCTGTCACACCAGTGTCTTTCTGGTTTCTGAAGACAATTTCAGGAAATTCTACCGTGATTATGCTCTGAAACCAATGAAATTGATTAACCTTCTAAATATTGTACTATCATATCAATATCAGCAGAAACAATTAACTGCATGACATCATCCAATCAGCTATACTGTATATATCCAGTAACAGCCTCACGATCATGTAATAAATGAATTGAAGAGCACTACTAGGGAAACAATCATTGAGAAGGCTAATCTTGTTGCTAATGAAAACTAACAATCAATCCTTTAATAGGGGTATGTTTGATCACACGCAGCCGCTGGAGTTCTGCTGATAACTTGTAATGAGGATAGTTTCAGCAATGAGTTGCCGCAATTTGAGAAAGCACTCCATTTTATAGTTCAGTCCATCATTCCATTCTGTTCTGTACCATAGATCCCACCTGTTTAGTTAATGGATCCATGCACTTATAGTGATGTTCACAGAATATAGCCTCCTTGTGGCACACAGCCCAGTCCGCCAGAATGTTTGCGCTTCACACACTGCACAAAATTCCTTACATTTTGACTGAATTCCTTCAGCTGGCTCTTTCTTATCACCATTGCCTTCTGTTTGTTTCCTTTGTAGTACACAACATTCAGTGTACTGATCAGTTTATGATTGAAATGCTAGCCCCAGACTGTAGTCTATAGTCACACTAAGCATAAACAAGGTACATACTGTGAGAAAATAAGCTATCCATTAACTGTCCTTCTTAGATAAACATCACTGAGACAGCTAATCCCACAATAAGTACTTCGTTACTAATGACAACCGACTAAAACCCACAATCAGTCCTTCAATTGTTTCTATCTTTCTTGGGGCTTTGTTTAATCACCGGCTGGAGGTCCATCGATAACTTGCAAGGGAAGTTTCAGCAATGGTAAGCTGCAGGCTTCATTTTGAGAAAGCGTTCCGTTCCGTAGTTTAGTCCATGATTCCGTTCCGTTCCGTAGAATAGACCTCACCGAAAAATCACGTGATTTTAAGACATTTGTATCGTTTTCTACAGAATAAAGCGACAAACTTGGCTGCCACGCTGGTGTTATTCAAGTTACACTTACTGACATGACAATAGTTAGGTAATTGATAGGAGGATATCGATTTTTCGCGTTGCGGACCCTAGCAAAGAGTAAAACGCTGGAAAAAATAGGTGGAAAATTGGAAATGGGCACCAAGAAATGGCAATTAACTTAGGCCATACCTACTGGATCTTATGTTGCACGGGCAAAACCTCAGAAAATTTGGGTAGGTAGGTCGATTTGATAATGATAATAATAATTAGTACATAATAGAAAATTAAAGTATTATGAACCATACAAAAAGAGCAACAACTACAAAAAACGTTAATGAAACATATAGGGTGTTCTACAGCACCATAATGTATTGCTGTACAATGAATCAAACCTCTTGAATATAAGAACTATTTCGTTTGGAGTATCTTCACCATTAAAGCTCAACCTTTTGAAGAGTTTAATCCCTAGAGGAGCCTGGTTATCCCAATAGCTGATTTTCACTAGCACATACGAGATTGACCATCTTGGCACACGTGATAATATATCACATGATTATCATTATCATTTCAGGTCATGAAAAAAGACGGTCGGTCGGGCCCGTGCAACATAAAATCCAATAGGTATGGCCTTAGCACATTTTGTATGATAAAGATCGAGATACTCTATAACAGTCACGTCTAGTATTAGGATAACGTATGCTCATAGGAAACGGTGACTAAAGATCGAGATACTCCAATAGAGCAGTCGCTATGTACGAAATATTTTAATAGAACAGTCACACATGTTTGAAAGCTTGAGATACTGCAATTGATTTTTACTTATGCTTAGCAAAATAGAAAAATTTCGAGCAAAATAGAGAAGAAATAAAGAATTGCTGGAAAGAAAAAAATAAGTGGAAAAAAAAGCAAAATAGGCTCATCCCTAGCCACCATTAATTTTGTTTGACAGATGACCTTTGGGGATGACTCCAAATTGGCTGATCTGAACTGCTTGGCATTGGAATTGGGATAGCGGAAATGGCCCAGCTATTCTGCTATGATTAAGTTCAACTTGAAGGTAATTATCCACTACTGATGGGTGTGCCAAAGCTGAGCACATCTTCTTTGGAGTTGGATGAAGAGCTGCTTGGGAAGTAAGGCCTATTGGGAAGCCAACAATTACCCCAGTGATGAAGTGCTGAACAAGCCTTTTGATTGCATGGGTGGATCTGCAGGTGATCATACCAGCTCAGCACTTTAAGTGGTGTAGTAATGTGCTGGGCAGAGGAGGGGATGATAATGAAGTTCGGGATATCAACAGTGTGCTCCTTCCAGGGTGTGAGCCAGTCATCATAAGATTGAGAATAAGCATGTGAAATCAGGGGAGCTAGTATTCTCGTAGGCGGCAAAGATGTTTTAATACTCTTCCCTTTGATGAACATACAAGGTTCATTATGGTAACTGTATGCTGCCAATACATGCTTTAATACTATATGACCTTAAGACCTTTACTTTAGTTTTAGTGTACAGACACATACACCTACAACTACACCACTTGATTTGGTCAGCTGCATTGAGTGTAGATATATTGCATCCTTGATACACTTGTGCATTAGCTCTACAACCACCAAATACGTTGATTGTTCCATAAGGTTCAATATCGTCACTGTATGTGTATGTAACCATCTTTCAAGTGAAGGTGAAGCTATACAATTGTGACATTGTGACTCTATGAAATCGTGGTATTTTGGCCCTTCAAAATCACCTAAAAAAAACAGCCTCAATTTTCCTGCAAAGCAGTTTGGTTGTATAACCAAGCCAAAAAATGTATTCAAAACAACCCAATTTTTTTCCGACAAGTTTAAATGGAAATTTCCTATTTTGTACTAACTGACTAACTAACTAACTGATGCCTTCAGCCAAACATAACTTGACAATGCTTAAAGCTACAGGTTTGAAATTTTTTACTGTTAGACATTGCTTTCTCCCGACAAGTGCCTTTTCACCAACTGCAGTACGTACAATACACACATCACAGACTTACCTTTCAGAGTTTCATTGTCCGCCTTTGTGTCCCAGTTCTTTTCGTGGACAACACAAGGTGTCAATTTGTAGTAGCATAATATGGCTTCCCTGTGGCTGTGGTGTTAGCTATTACACTTATTGCCTGTATTTTCCATTCAGATATGGCTACAAAGTTGTAGCTAAACCCCACTATGAGTAGGATATCAACTCGAGGCTTAGGCAAAGCCAAGGCTGAGGTGTTGGTAACTAGATATCCTACGAGTGCAGGTATGGTTTAACTAGCTTCTATCCCACACTTTAAGCAATCAAGTTCACAAACACTATATCAATAAAGCTATATACGTATGTAAGTTGTATATAGCTTGAATTTTTGCTGGACTTGTAGTTTTATAGTGTGTATGGCTTCAGTTTTTGCTAAACATGTAGTTTTACAATGTGTAAGGCTTCAATTTGCTTTGATTGCACTTCTTTCAAATGAATGTGTAAATTAATGTTGTCTTTCATATATGCACTGGGATAAACTACCATTCCTAGGGTTTAACTACCAATGTTTTACTTTGATGTAGGATTTTAGTGGGATGGAATGGACATTTAATCCCTACTCAATCTACAAACCATCACTGAAGTAGGGACGAGCTCGAGTAGGGACAATATCCATTACCGTGATTCACTTTATTTTCATGAAAAAGCTTTTTTGTGATAACATTTTCGTGTAAAATTAGCATTTTTCATATGATTAATTTTATGTGAATGACTGCTCTATTAGAGTAATTTGATGTTATGTAAAACTATTCGTGTAAAGAATTTTCGTACAAGTTTTGTACACGAAAATTATTACAACGGAAAAAAAGCAAATTATGGTAGTATATCTGCTGGTATAGGAAACCTCTCTTGTTTCACTACTTTTTTTATTCTTTGATCCTTAATCCAACTTAAAATTTCTATTTCCTTATACTTGTTTATTATAATGGATATCATCAAAGTACACGGAAGCCACTAACATGATTAAGTAGCTTATGGTTTGATAGTCTATCCCTTTGAGAAACTGTTGCTAGAATACACATCGGTAGCTATGAACTTTGGCAATTTAGGGATTAGGTAACAAAACTCCAAAGAAATTTTATTATTGTAGTACTGGAGCAATCCTTTGTGAGTATTGGTGGCCACCAGCTTCTTTGATGCATCATCTAATGTAACCCTAGCCTTATTAGGCTTGAGCCAATTATGTCTTGAAAATAGCCTAATAATATGCGTTTTTGAGCAAAATCTAACCTATTATCCTCTAGAGTTGGCTGTTTCATTAAAGTATATCAACCTTTCTTGAATGCTGTATTACAGTAAGTGACTGCTCTATTAGAGTATCTCAATCTTATTTCTGTGGAGTCTGAATAATCAAGAAAAAATAACATTGCTTGATTTGAAATGCAATATTAAGGTGTAGTGTGTTTGCGTTTTGGTATATTTTTAGTGCACACATTGAGTAGTTAATTAAAAATCTTTACAATTGTCATACCGTGCTGGCATAATGCTTGATGCTTATGCTAGTCTATTGTGCTCAAAATTATGCTGGCATAATTGGTGCAAGCCTAAGCCTTACTTAGTGACATCAAATGAAAGAAAGAAACTTTCAATGAATGTCTTCAAGAAAGCAAAAGCACAGTCAAATAATATATGTGACTGTCTCTGGGAAAACCGGTCTTATCGCCCATTTAAAAGCAATCTCGTTATGTACAGACTTGCTCAACCACAAAATTACGTAATACCGGAAACCTGAATCAATGTCGCGTGACTAAGCCATGTTTTACCGCGAAAGCTATACACGTGGTTCCTTTATTTAAGTGTTTTGCTGTCTTCTGAGAAGCTTAAAGATGAGTGATTGCCTTAACGATGCAAAGACTGATGACGAATTCCATGAAGGGGAATCTCGTAGAGAACATGAATCAGAAGAGAAAGAAACGGTGAGCCTGTCTATTAACTAGTAGACTAAACACTCCAGACACAGACCAGAGGGGTATTTATTTCCACTTAATAGGTATAGATCAACCATAGATTATTGTATGGGATTAATAGTCTATGATTTCACTTGAGTCCTACAACATATATTTCACTAATATTATTTGTAAGCTATAGCTATACACACATGGCATGCACTTTCAAATCTAGTTTCCTCCTACTGTCATGAATTATGAAACAGAAGAACACCTGCAAACCTAAGGACTGATTCCATAATATGGCTATAGATATAATGAAGTCCTATGCTTGACACTGTTAGCATAATATCAATTAAGGATGTAGTAACTGATGTACCCTGTGTAGACTGCTTGCAGGTTCCTCATACAGTGATAACTTTTACATCACACAATTATGTTAAAATTATTATTATTAATGGATGGATATACAAACAGGGTTACAAAAATAAAGTTTAGGCACTAGGCCTTTGTTCATATCCATATCCTTTGTCATTTCAATATAATTATCAAGACTTGCTTTGAAAGTAGAGATTGTTGGTGCTGAAACAACTTCTGCTGGCAGGGAGTTCCATGTATTTATCACTCTCTGGGTGAAAAAATTCGACCTTAAAAGTAGACGTGATGGTTTTTTGAAAGTTTCAAGCGATGTCCTCTTGTGTGATGCACAGAGCTTAGAGTAAAGTACCTTGACCAGTCGACATCATAACTGTGTAAAAGCTTGTAAACTTCAATTAGATCCCCTCATTGTCGTCGACAGTAAAGAGAATAGAGTCCGAGTTTTTTTACCTTGATTCATAAGGTAGTTTGACTAGTTCATTCACAAGTTTAGTGGCCCGCCTTTGTACATTTTCTAGAGTGTCTATGTCCCTGGGCTAGATATGGACACCAAAGCTGGACACAATATTCTAGCTGTGGTCTAACATAAGTTTTATACAGGAAGATAAACAATTCTTTAGAGAATTTTGTAAATGTTCTTTTAAGCATTCCCAGGATTCTGGTTGCAGCAGCTGCAGCTTTATCACAGTGCAAGGAAGGTTTAAGAGAAGATCGATGTTACCCATACACCTAGATCTTTCTCAAAATCTGTCTTTGTCAACTCTATACAGTAGACCCCAAAGTTTCCATTGTATAATTTGCTCCTGTGCTTTTAGCTATATGCATCACTTTGCACTTTTCCAAGTTAAGATTCAGTAACCAGACTCCATTCCATTCTTGCATGTTGATCAAGTCTCTTTGGAGTTTTGTCACATTACATATGCTTTTAATTATTGAAAATATCTTTGTGTCATCTGCAAAAATACCTAATTCAGACTGGATAGCTTCAGCAATATCATTTATATATAACACAAAAAGCAGTGGACCCAGTACTGATCCTTGAGGAATGTATGCGTAACTGCAACCTCCACTGGACAAGAAATGGGGCAAATTCAGTGGTGGGCTCCTTCAAGAGATTACAACTTGGCTTCTGGTGGTCCATTTCACATGAAACTCATACAGAACATAGAACCATAGCTGGGAAAGATGATGAAAAGTTTTATTTTGGTTGGTTTTACCCAGGTTACAAGGATAAAATGGCTGTTTTAGTCTGATTCAAGACAACAATTGTGACCAAAGAACACTTCAGCAAGAAAGAACGATGAATAATGAACTGCTGTGTATGTACTTTTCAAGTGTATCCTTGTGCCCACAAATTTTCAGCTGTAACTCACCCAGCAAGGATCATTGACAAATTAACCTCCACCACCTAAATCTTTTTATTATGCTCTCTTCCTTGCTCCTGATAGTGATACTGTATAGAAAGACACATATAGTTTCAACAAACCTGAGGCAAAGTAAACTTGTGCTCCAATAGCATGTATACATATTAATATTCTGCCCCGTGGAAGTTATTATGTGGTGACTGTGATGTCAGGTGTTACCACTCTAGCTCTATAGGATGGCAAAAATAAATGATCAACGTTGACTGTTAAAGTATGTTGATTAAATTATATCATAACTTCATTAAACAGGCTGTAGGACCAGGTGTCCTACATACCTTCAGCATTTGTGCTTGTAAAGCCTTAATAAAAAATAAAAATAACATTTGCCAAGAATGCAAGCTGTTTCGGTATCAACCAGCACCTGGGTTGTGATTCTTTTAGCAATGTAATTCATGACTCTAATTCCTTGCATTTACAGGCTTTTAGCTTCCTTAGTTGGATGGTAAACAATATCATAATAAAATCATGAAAACAATTTTTATTCATTATAATTTTGACAGCTGATACTATCTTAAATTACACATATGCATGTATATGTAGAATCAGCATGTTTGTCCAGAAGAAGGTTGCAAAAGTAGTTACACTTTAAAGAAGAATCTCCAGCGTCATTTGAGAACTGCCCATGGCAAAACTGAGTCAAACGGAAGATTCCTGTGTCAGTGGAAAACCTGTGAAAAAGCATTTTTTCATGCTAAGGAACTAAAGCAGCACTACCTTAGTGAACATCAAATTAATATAGGTAAGCAAAAGAATACATACATTCATCTACACATATGTCAGCATACTGAACTGTGCCTCACTATCCCTGCCACAATCCATACATACTGCTTGTGTTACTACATATATGTATATATACGTGGACTGCTTAAAATCATGGTTATAAAAAAGAGAGGATGTTAGTATTTATAGTGAAATCTTCTCACTCAAATGAGTCATGCGCATACAGTATGCAGCAGCCTTGCATGCCTGAACTGAAATCTTAAAATTGCATTCCTTCCAATCTATTCATGTGTGTAAATAAAAATGGTCACTTGCAAATATCGAAATATTTGGTCAGGAGAAGATCATATTACATATTATAGTTTATCTAGTTTATTTTCCTGTGTGGCAGACAGCAAATAAATATTCGTATTCTACAGACTCAGCAACCAAAGTGTTTTCCACGTGGAAAGAATTTACAACTTGGAAGTTGTCAGAAGAACAGTCCTCCCACACTTACTTTGTACAACCAAAGGGTGAAGAAGCATCACATGGCCCACTAAAAGGTAAATGGTAGCTCGTTAATATCAACTGCTAGCATCACCTATATGCCATTGTGATGTAGACCATCGTACTCTTCTGTACACTTGCTGTCGTGATGGTAAGGCTAGAGATAATGAGACCCTGCGAAAAACAGACAAGAAAAGACTATCATTGAAAAAGTCTAGGAAGCTTACCAGATCGTACTGCTTAGCCAGGATGTATGTAAAGCACCGTATATCAACAGGAAATGTAGAAGTTGACTACATTTTCACACACACTAATCACTCGCCTGGATTAGAAGAAGTGAAGCACATTCCTATACCCACATCTGTTCAAGAGGAAATACAGCAAAAATTTTCACAAGGAGTATCAGTAGAGAAAATAATGAAAGGTATGGAATATATTATGTATGTGCAGATTCTAAACATTTCAGTACAGACATCCAAGAGGATATAGGATCAAGGCATCTGCGTCAGGATTTTGATGAAGTAGTAGCCAGAAAACATTTAATCAAACGACAGGATTGCCGTAATGCCATTCGTAAGACTCGGGACTTCACTAACCATCGACACACCAATGATGCAATATCCGTGGATAGAATAGTAAAGGAGCTGCAGCTAGAAAGTCCATCATCAATCATTGCATACAAGCCACAGGGAATAGTGAAAGCTGATTATCCATCCCTTCAAGAAAGCAGCTTCTTTTTAGCATTAATGACATCTTTTCAAGCAGACATGTTTAAGGAATTCAGTACGCTAGGATGTGTAGACTCCAAACACAAGACAACCCAGTATGGCTACAAACTCATCACTTTAGTAGTTGCAGATGAATTCAGGAATGGTATATACTTTACTGTTCGTACACAAGATGAATATAACCTTTCTACATACATGTTTACTAGGTATACCAGTAGCTTGGGGAATTACAGATGTTGAGGACACCAACAGATACACAGTCTTCTTTTCTGCTATCAGAAAAAGGGTACCTGATGCTGTTATTGACATACTGATGACAGATGATGGTCAGACACATACATAGTTGAGGATGTCTTACCAATCTGTTTGTACATACTAGACCCTTCAATGATTGGAGGATGTGTTGCAGTGTACCCTGATGTGATACATTTGCTGTGTAGGTGGCATGTCGACAGGTAAACACAGTGTACAAGCTATATTTATATATATATAGAATTTAATAGTGCATGGAAAAATAACCTTCGCCATCTGGTTGCCAATGATGTACATAAAGTAGATATGTACAAGTACCTGTGTACTCTTATAACAACTCCTGATCCTTCCACCTTTCAAACACACATAAAGGCATTTACAACATTATGGCAAAAGAAAGAGCCACGATTCATAGAGTACTTCAATGGGCAGTATGCAAATCGGATTGGTACGTCACATTTGTAATTGTGGTAAGGCCTTGATTTATGTTTCAGATCCCCACCCGCATTGTTATATGTCTCACCGCCTAACTTTACTCATTATTATTATAACATCATGCAAGTTTTCACCATGCATTATTTCCATCATCTAAATGATTAATGATTGCATGGGAGTAATAAATTAATTTGCTTGCATAGAGAAAGTCGGCTAGGTGGACTAAGACCCATCTCATGTCAAGGAGAAGTAACTTTAGCCCTTTCTCTTCTTAAGATAGTGGGGTAGTGATTACTAGCAGATCAAAATACTGCAATAGAGAATTCAGTTAACTTTAATAAATGAGCTGCTTACCCACAATGGTTTTCTAGATCTGAAACATAAAACATTAATTATGTATATGGAACTGCATAAAACTAAAGAAACCTTACAGAAAAATGGGCACTGGCATACCGGCACTTTGATCACAAAGACACCGACACTAACATGTTTGTGGAAAGGTTTGAATTAATTATACATTATGAATCTTATAATTGTTACATGTGCAGTTTCTTTAACAAGCTGAAAACAAATCCTAAATATTTCAATCACAAAGTTAACAGAAGATGTGATGATCTCATTGAAGTACTGTTAATGATGGAGACAGATGTATTTTTTGAGAGAAAGAGAAAGGAACTTTTATCATCTACAGGCGATGCTTCAAAGAAGCAAGAAGGAGACAGACATAACAGGGGAATAAGTGTAGATGTTTCAAGAGTCCACAGTGATGTAAGTACACATTAGAGCCATGCAATGCTATCAATACTACACGGTGATACCAAGTGGCAATACTGCACTCCAAGATTTGGTACCATAGGTATCGATTGTGCAATATAACTAGATAGTTGATGATGTTGGGTCACATTTTCAATTAGATTTCAGTCAAACTTTGATCCAATGATGCAGAGTTTGCATCTTCATGTACTAAATTATAAAAAGGCTGTACGAGCAGTTTGGGGCCTCAATGGAATTTTGGCCATGATTGTACGTACATACAGCTCCACGATGTTGACAATAGACTTGCATGTGTTGTAATTTCCTTTCATTAAGCTGGTTTTGAGCTCTGAATGGCCCATAACTAGCTGTGATAGAAATTGATTTTTTTACTGTAAATAATTATCCATAACTCTATGATATTAACACTAGCAGCTACCGTGTGTCTTGATGTAAAGTAGGGCTGAAACGATCATGGTTTTTTAGTACTAAAGTACTCTCTAGAGTTAATGATAGAGTACTCACAAATACTAGCTACGTACTTGAGTCATACCCATTTGACATGTTTTATACTGACTGCAGTTTACAGCTTTTTCAAGTAACAACAATGACACACACACACACACACACACACACACACACACACACACAAAACACACGCACACAGTATATTAAAGTACCAAATTGAATGTTAGCGTTCCTGACAAGAAATTATGCCAAATAAAACTCTATAGCCTTCATTGTGTCACTACCTGATGACAAGTGCATCATGTGAGCTGGGTCATGTGATCTTAATGAGTACTGAGTACCAATTTTACTATCCAAGCATTTGCAGTATTTATCTCAGCCCTGATACAAAGCACGTTGGCTTGTTATGTTAGATGATGTATATCCTTCACTTTGACAATATAACTGTAGTTTCAGTCAACATGCAATGAGTATTAATATTCATACCTTTTGTATAACAGGATGAAAACTCAAGTCAGTACCACATTGATTCCAGCGATTTAACAATGCAGTACAAAGTATATGTGCTCTTAACAGTTTGTCCAAGTCAACCAAACTGTATGCCACACTGTTCAGAGGAGGGATGTGGTTATCTTTGTAGACACATGATACGCTGTACTTGCTATGACTACTAGCATGGTCATTTATGTAAGCACACACATAAGGTGTTCATGATTTGTCGGCAACAGGAAAGTACAAGTCCTGGTGTTGTTGCTCTGGAAGACGACATAATTGATGCAAATCCTCCCAGTCCATCAGTTGAGCCTATTCAGATAGGTGTAGTACCTCCAAGAGCTAACAGAGAGAAACCAGGTACATATGATATATACACCATTATATAACAAGATGGTTTCAGAGTATATTTCTGTGTAGTTACGGATGGAAAAAAGAGCACTATTTCTGCATATCTTTCTGAGATTCAAACATCAGTAGAAATGGTAGATGATGCAGGCCTATTGGACCATACAGCTGCCAGACTGTTACCTATAGTCACCAGCCTACGTGCACATTTGACACAGCTCAGCAGTGAGAATGAAATATCTGAAGACTTTGATGCTACAGAACAGTTTGCTCCTTCCCAAAAGAATGAAGTTCAGTTAAAGTTCCGTAAGTTAAAAACTCCTGGAAGAAAGAAAACAAAGTTTCCATTTAAGTAAGTTGGCTGTAGACATTTTCAGCAATAAGGCCATCAGTTAGTCAAGATATACATGTACAATTTGCAGGCATAAGCTACATAGAACACCGTATTTACTCGATTTGGGTAGCAGGAGTACTACTCATGTTTTTTTTTGTCTAAACAATGATAAAACCCTCGGATAGCGCGCTGCTAATATTGTAAACCTGCCATTATCTACTAGCCATTCTACATTATAGTTTTATAAAATGTCACAACACATTGCTACTCAGTTAGTTCTTCTATACAAGACCTTTCTTTTCCTCAAGTCGTAGTAGTGCTACCATGTCACCCCTCATCTTATGTGGTAAGCTTACTAACTAATATTTGGAATTTTGATTTAGGGACAGCTGTTTAAATTTACCAGGACAATACCTACTATAGGTATGAGAGCACTTGTAATGAGTATCTACAAAAAGTATAGTGCAGTACTATTCAAAGGTAAGTATTGTGAAAGTAATGTGAGGTTGGTTCTGGATGATGTTTGCTAGACTTTAATAATAAACCCCTACTATTTATTTAGTCTACTGTATCAATGCGGTTGTTTACAAATTCCACGTATAGCTCAAATCAATAACTAATATGTTGAACTCCACAGATACAATGAAACTGTGGTCTTGTGATTGACCCAAGGTGTCATAGGTCTTGTAGTCCCAAGGTTTCCATATTACATGGGTTTTGTGTAGTTAGCTCATGACTCTCTGTTTGATCACTACGAGCCTGTAGAGGCAGGAATTGAAGTCATCTAATGGCTGAAATTATTGCTTTTACACACTTTGACTGGCTGTGTGGGTTGTTATCTATACTCCATCATATTCCTCTTCTATCTGTAGATATATAAAGTGCCTCACACTATGTGAGCACATGTGAGATAGCAATTAACATCACTGAAAAACATCCATTGTAGAATTTTTGTGTTCTTGAACAATGTATATGGTAAGATAGTGCTGCATACGTACTGTAGTAAAACTTTGTGGCTGTAGATTTAATCCATAGCACATTACAACTATTCAAATACATCTCTAAAAACTGTGAAAATAAATTTTGAACAAATTACTCACAGATTCCATTATGGCAGGCATCCTACTGAAGATGAAAAGCTGACACTTAGGGACAACCTTAATGAAATCAAGGAAGATGCAGCTAATGTAATAATAGTAAGGAAATTGCGTGAGTCATGTGTATTGTGTGTGATAAACACGCTAAGTTTCCTAGCATAATAATAATAACTAATGTACATGTACCCCTGCACATATGTAGGCCAATAGGACTGATGCTGAGCATTCCACAGATGAATATGCTATGGATACCCAACCTGACGGTGAGAATTGTTCGTTTTCAATTTAATGGATTAACAAGCATACCCATATTAAGTTTCCCAACATGAAGGAGTGCAATCAGGAAAGAAGCGGAAAAGATGTGGTGCTTGTACAGGATGCCTGAATGTTGACTGCGGACAATGTACCTTCTGTTTGGACAAACCCAAGTTTGGTGGACAAGGAAGAAAGAAGCAATGTTGTGAGAAGAAGAAATGCTTACAACTGATTAAATCAGAGGTAACTCAAGCAGTGTAGCTATACATTTATTTACACTTTGACTTTGTTCAGCCAACTTTAGCAATCAACAGTGTAACTAAAGAGAACACCATAACACAAGAGAGCAATGCTCCATCATTGGTATCAGCAAACGTCTCTGAAGCCATCACACATCTTCATTCAATTGTTGAAAAATTTTGTAAGCTTTTAAGTGTTGACACTCTCCCTCCCTCCCTCTCTCTGGGTCAGAGTATCCATGGATTCCGTTGATACTTTGACATAGGTCTCCTGGCTTTACCTGGATGTCCATGGATTCTGTGGATACTCTTACAGAGGGGCCCCCCTGGCTCTACCTTGATGGTTGTACTTAATACATCCTTAGATGGTTAGAGTATCCATGGATTCCGTTGATACTTTGACAGAAGTCCCCTGGCTTTACCTTGATGGTTGTACTTAGTACATCCTTGAATGGTCAGAGTATCCATAGATTCTACAGATACTTTAGCAGAGGGGTCCCTCTGGTTCTACCTTGATAGTACATCTTTGGATGGTCAGAGTACCCATTAATTCTGTTGATACTTTGACATAGGTCCCCTGGCTCTACCTTGATGAGTACATCCTTGGATTGTCAGAGAATCCATGGATACCACAGATACTTTTAACAGAGGAGTCCCCCTGGTTCTACCTTGACGGTTGTACTTAGTACATACTTGGATGGTCAGAGTATCCATGGATTCCGCGACTACTTTGACTGAGGGTTCCTACCAACCAGTACTTTGTACATCCTTGCATGATCAGAGCATCTGTGGATTCCACGGATACTCGACTTTGCTTCTCCCAACTAGTACTTTGTGTATCCCTGAGTGTCCATGGATACCGCGTATCCTTAATGTTTGTCACAATATGTTTCTTTGGAAAGTACTGTAAAGTCTACAGCAGCACTGGACATGTGTCCAACAGTGAACATGGGACTGTCAAGTAACGTTTCCGGTATTACGTAATGTTGTGGTTGAGCAAGTCTGTGCATAACGAGATTGATTTAAAAGTATCGAGAAACGTCGGTTTTAAATATTCTGTGTGTTGTAGCTGGCCAATGGTGGTAGCTACGCATACCAAATTTTCACACGTTTCACAACAATTTCTTACCTTCCTGATCATCCACTGAAGAAGTAGTCAACAGCTAAGTTTCCCGCCATTTTAGATAGTTTTTAAACCGAGGTTGTCTGTATCAGGCGAGCTCCAGAAGGGTGGGAGGCGAGCTCCAGAAGGGTGGGAGGCGAGCTCCAGAAGGGTGGGAGGCGAGCTCCAGAAGGGTGGGAGGCGAGCTCCAGAAGGGTGGGAGGCGAGCTCCAGAAGGGTGGGAGGCGAGCTCCAGAAGGGTGGGAGGCGAGCTCCAGAAGGGTGGGAGGCGAGCTCCAGAAGGGTGGGAGGCGAGCTCCAGAAGGGTGGGAGGCGAGCTCCAGAAGGGTGGGAGGCGGGGGGCCCTGGAAGGCGGGCAAGATGGTGTTCAAAAATTGAAAAGAGACGTGCTGGGATGAATTAGGCCAAGTTATAGGCCATTCAGGGCTCAGAACTGGCTAAAATGAAAGGAAATTTACTGTACAGGTCATTGTCCAACACCACAGAGCTGTACAGCCACACACAGCCATCTCCTGGTTGGCCAGGGCTCCATCAAGACCCCAGACCACTCGTACGGCTCGCCACCGTGCTCTAGAAAAGCAGCCAGCAAAAGCAGACCACTTTACTCTGGTCGACTGTGGCAGTGAAACTTGATAGTGCATTCATTAAGCTTTGTGCTTGTGTGAAAAAATCAAACTTCCTGTCTTGGGCGATAAGAACGGTTTTCGTAGATCCAGTCACATATGCATATGGTAACATTCTTACTTCGTGCTAACAGGATAAAATTACGCAATGTCTAGGAGACCTTCATACAGGGCCAGAGCCCAGAGATTTTGAGTGGTTGGGCCATCCATGGACTGCAATGGAGGTGATATAGTCATGCACACTACTTTTTATTAATCTGATGTGATTTTTAGATTATCTGCTTTCATGTGATACTCAACTGCATGTGCTAAGCAGTAAGCACCCACAGCGTGGCAAGCTAAGGGGGTCTGGGGGTATGCTCCCTCATGATCAGGGAAATTTAAAATAGATGCTTTGAAATGGCATCTGCATGGAAGCTATTTTACTTAGTTACATAGCCTCTTTCTCCTTTTGTTAACATCAAATCCTGGTAATTTTGTACTACAGTACCAATTAATTCTATTTCATATCTAATTTACTTTCCAAATTTCAAATGAAAGCTTAGTTCTTTGAGAAACATAAGCAATTGGTATTGTAATTGCTATAATGTATGCATGATCAATTAGCCCAATGCAGATAATGCCAGTACTAGAACTTTTAAGTGATTTGAGGACAATTAACATAGATGTAATGGCTTAGACTAAGTAGAGCAGTGGCTATATTCTATACCAAATTCTCTATTAGAGTATTGCGATGACTGCTCTATTAGAATATATTATGATGACTGCTCTATTAGAGTATCTTGATCTTTTACAAATTCAAGTAGCTGAAAAGTCTCCGGCCCTGCCTTCATATAATGTCCTAGTATTTTATTATTCCTTACTTTTCAGTTTGTACAGTTTACATTCAACACACATTAAAGAACAGTGTATGATTTATACAGTATACTGTATATTCATCACATTTTGTTTCCAGACCTATACTGTGAGTTACATTAACTATAAAGCCACTTCTATTAGGCCACTTCTCAATGTGATTATTTTGTTTCATGCATGTGGGTAAAAATGTCACAGGGGCGGATCCAAGATTTTGCTAAGGGGGGGGGGGGGGGGGCACACAGGTAGAAGTCACTCCACAGTGTGCTTTGGCACACTCCAAAGCATGAGCTTTCTAGGGGGGTATAGGGGAATCCCCCCCCCCCCCACACACACACACACCCAGGAATTTTTGAAAAATTAACCTTCTGAGATTGAATTTGGTGACAATTTTGACTGAAATTTGTTGATAGTTCAAACACTGGAAGATATACTGAGTATAAAGAAATTTTTGCAGAATTAGTTAAAACTGCTCCCTGATGAAATTTTGAAAACTTATTATTGTGAAATAATTTTGACTAAAATTTGTAAACACTTATGAAAATTCAATGCTTGAACTCCTTGAAGCATGAATGCTACTGAGCTGTAGTAGCTATAAAGTATAGCTATAAAGAAATTTTGAAAAATTGACTTATTGAGAATGTTTTGGTGCTACTTTTGGCTGAAATTAAGTTGAAATCTTTAGAATTAGCATAAGGACCCCTACACACGCATCACAAAAAATTAAGTTTATAGATAATCCTGGAATTTGGTGTACAACTGCATCTCCAGAGAATTTCTATAGTCACTAGGGTGTGGATAGAGTCATTTACTCAATTTAGAACAGGTGCATGTTTTGGTTGTTTAAAACAACAGTGTTTTTATAATTATGTTACTCTTGACTGTTTTATTAGAGTAAATGACTGTTCTATTAGAGTATCTCGATTCTAATTATGTAGAGGGTGTTCTATCCCTCCTAGTTTCCCTTGTGTTGTGTCAATATGGGTAACAATTTGCTACAGACACATTTATTATATTATAATTACTCATGGTCATAAACTGCATTAAAATGTTTGAATTATGTCCAAGGTGCCTAGCTATGTTCAATAAGCAACACCACAAAACAAATCTGAAGGTGGGGGGGGGCACTGGATCTACCCCTGTATCAAGAATGTCTATGGAGTTGTGATGTGAACTTTTAACTTCCTAAATACAGGCTTTCGGAAGCCTTCTCCCAGGGTCCTAGGAGTAGGCATGAGGCTATTATGCTCCAAAAATTGAGCATTATGCTTTTGAGCAGTGCTCAAAAAATCACCTATTATGCTTTTGAGAATTGCCCATTATTCCCAAAATTATGCCACCATAATTGGCTAATAATGCCAGTTTATTGCTGTATCAGACCATTTTCATTGATGTTTAGGCTTCAAATAGTCTTGAATTCTTTAGCTGGTTACTGTATTAGAGAATTTCATTTCAATATGACTGCTTTATTAGAGTAAATAATATTCAATGACTGTTCTATTAGAGTTTCTGACTGCTCTATTAGAGTATCTCGATCTTTTTTAACGGAATTGTGCAATCTGCAGATTTTCCTACTGTTAAAGCTTTATAATCACCTCAAAATGCTAGCATAATTCCTGATTTCCACACATACCTATTATGCCCGAAATTATGCCAGCATAATCGCCGCATCCCTACCTAGGAGTTGAGATAGTAGTCATGCATGATGATAAACCCTTTGCTGTCAGGAACTTGATAATAACTATTTTTTATTATTGTTTGGCTGAGAGGTTTGTGATTAATAATGTGGCTCTTTTTACAAACTTCTAAAGTGCATGTGCATGTGCTGAGTCTGGTAAATTTCTGCTTTCAAGTTACGATGTGATGATTAACTCCCTGTATTAACAGGCTTATACTATATGTAGTAGTCTTCTGATTTGTTTTAATGTACTTGTCATGCCCTGATGATTCCCATGTTATACTATCTGATGGCTCTCAGTCAGTTGGAAAGTGATGCATCTAAGTCCCTGCATTTATATTTACTCCCTGTTTTTCCTATATTCCTCCCATGCATAGGGTTAGAAATGTACATTTGTGTAACAACAACTCAGCTAGGGTAATAACAGTTTGTATTACATAAAGGAGTATATTATGCTGTTTCAACAGCACAAAAGGAGCAAAGTTGATTGGCATGTTAGTATATATCTAATGCTGAACATTACTCATAATTTTACCAGTCACAATTTTTATTGCTGTCCACCACAAATAATACCATGCATGGATTTTATGACTAAAATAATAGTATTTTTTAAAAATGAGCTAAATTTTAACACAAGAATGTGACAAGATAGATGAGCACCCAGTACCTCATTTAAGCTTGAAAACAGAAAATTGACCAATGTGCCAAAAAGGTAGGTTTTCCAAGATCAAGCCACAATATGTTGCTAAAAGAAACTTGATACGGAAAATTATTTCCTTGATATCGTTTCGTTGGATGAAGAAGACAAGCAGCCTGATTGAAGATAAAAGAAAGACAAGGTGCAGAGTGCCTACACTCATCAGAACCCCAAAAGGCACATACCACTGGTGAGTTTGAACTATGGCGTAAAATGGTTGCCATGTGTTGCTTTGTTTGGCCCCTAGCCTTGCGACTGTGGTCAGTGAGGCAGGCAGTGATACTAAAATTCAAGTTTTGGCAATTTTTTTTAGTTTTGGCGATTTTTAAAAGATTCTCTATCCAGCCACTTGTAATTGTTTTGTTATATTTAATGCTGTTATATATTATTATTATTATTATTATATGGACTAGTACTATTCTATAAAGGTGATTTTCATTACGTAATGTCACTTAAATGTCTCTAGGATGCTTTTCAAAGGTGGAATTTTGGGCAGCACGTGAAATTTTCATGGCGATCCCTATTTAAACAGTACCATACCATTTGATAATGTGTGCATGAGGAAGTGCATTACAGTACACATAATGGAATACTGTAAATATACTACAGTTTGCCAACTCAACTCAGCCTTATTTCAGTTCTTCTGTTTGCATATGGAGCTTTAGTGGATTAAACTGCATACTGACAATATTGTTATATACATAAAAATATCAAGTGAAACACTCAGCACTACTAGTGTCCATAACTGAGTGGTAGAATAACTTTTGCATGGAACTGATGGAAGCTTTTAAACTTCAAAGTTATCAAAACTGTCCAGTAACTGTTGTGGTTATTGAGGTTTAATCATGCTATATGAATGAAACATATATCCCCAAAATAGCCTCGGTTACACACACACACTACATGGTATTTGTCTATTGCATGGCATGAAATTAAACAAGGAAATAAATTTTGTTGCTATAATTAGAGCCTGTAAATATGTATTTGAATTTTAGTGCTATACTTGTCAATGGTTATTTTCATGAAGATCATATATACAGGCCAATTATTTACACAACTTACAGAAACTGTCAGCAAAGTGAGAAATAATGCAATGAAGGCCTCAGAACTTGGAGTTTTCATATTTATTGCACTTTGTTCATTATAAACTGTACCATTGCTATTATTACAGTGGGTTCTCCATTATCCGTGTGCCAGTTCAATTACAAAATTAATGCATTCAGTTAAGTGAATTTATCCTTGTGAATCTCATTCATTTATATAGAGTTCTGTTCAACTGCTACACAGTAAGTTTCAAAATACTGTAATAGAACAGTCATTTGTATTGTTCAAATAATCAAGAGTCTGGATAATCGAGTATCCAGTTAATCAAGTGCCTACTGTATATACTTAGAAAACTTGTACACTGTTTATTGTTACACAGAAAATTAAATAAGTTAGTACTGAGTTCATGAAATTTATTACTTGCTATCAGTCTAGGAGGTTACTGAAAGTCATGTAGTAGGGAGGCAAAAGCTTAAGCTTACAGTAATATCCTGAATGCAGAAAAATCCTGATGGTGACTTGATCCACAGATAGTAGGGACCAGCATATTATACCAAGAAAATATGTTTACATATTTTCTTGGTATGGTTTCGTTGGATGAAGAAGCCTGATTGAAGATAAAAGAAAAGACAAGGTGCAGAGTGCCTACACTTGTCAGAACCCCAAAAGGCACATACTGCTGGTGAGTTTAAACTGTGGTGTAAAATGGTGGCTATGCGTTGCTTTGTTTGGCCCCTAGCCTTGCAACTGTGGTCAGTGAGGCAGGCAGTGATACTAAAATTCAAGTTTTGGCCATTTTTTTTTTTATTTTGACAATTTTTAAAAAATTCTCTATCCAGCCACTTGTAATCGTTTTGTTATATTTAATGCTGTTTTATATATGTGACCGGGCCTGCGATAATAGGGCATGTGGGCACATGATTTTTGCCTACTTTTTCACACTTTCATCACTCATAACTTTTTGTACCATTATGCTATGGCATTGCAGGTTTCAGCTTGTAGTAAGCATTTAATTGGCATCATGTTACAAGTTACAGAATGGAAATATACTTTTCCAGTACTAAGATATCCCCTGTAGAGTGATGGGATGTAGTTTGTGCCCACATGCCCTGTTTTCGCAGGCCTGGTCACATATATCATTATTATATGGACTAGTGCTATTCCATAAAGGCAATTTTCGTTACATAAAATGTCACTTAAATGTCTCTATTTAAAGGTGGAATTTTGGGCAGCATGTGAATTTTCATGGCGATCCCTACTTAAGCATTACCGTACCATTTGATAATAATGTGTGCATGAGGAAGTGCACTTACAGTACATATAATGGAATACTGTAAATATACTACAGTTTGCCAACTCAACTCAGCCTTATTTCAATTCTTCTGTTTGCATATGGAGCTTTAGTGGATTAAACTGCATACTGACAATATTGTTATATACATAAAAATATCAAGTGAAACACTCAGCACTACTAGTGTCCATAACTGAGTGGTAGAATAACTTTTGCATGGAACTGATGGAAGCTTCTGAACTTCAAAGTTATCAAAACTGTCCAGTAACTGTTATGGTTATTGAGGTTTAATCATGCTATATGAATGAAACGTATATCCCCAAAATAGCCTCGATTGCACACACACTACATGGTATTTGTCTATTGTATGGCATGAAATTAAACAAGGAAATAAATTTTGTTGCTATAATTAGACCCTGTAAATATGTATTTGAATTTTAATGCTATACTTGTCAATGACTATTTTCATGAAGATCATACAAGCCAATTATTCACACAACTTACAGAAACTGTCAGCAAAGTGAGAAATAATGCAATGAAGGCCTCAGAACTTGGAGTTTTCATATTTATTGCACTTTGTTCATTACAAACTGTACCATTGCTATTATTACAGTGGGTTCTCCATTATCCGTGTGCCAGTTCAATTACAAAATTAATGCATTCAGTTAAGTGAATTTATCCTTGTGAATCTCATTCATTTATATAGAGTTCTGTTCAACTGCTACACAGTAAGTTTCAAAATACTGTAATAGAACAGTCATTTGTATTGTTCAAATAATCAAGAGTCTGGATAATCGAGTATCCAGTTAATCAAGTGCCTACTGTATATACTTAGAAAACTTGTACACTGTTTATTGTTACACAGAAAATTAAATAAGTTAGTATTGAGTTCATGAAATTTATTACTTGCTATCAGTCTAGGAGGTTACTGAAAGTCATGTAGTAGGGAGGCAAAAGCTTACAGTAATATCCTGAATGCAGAAAAATCCTGATGGTAACTTGATCCACAGATAGTAGGAACCAGCATATTATGCCAGCATGATGTAGAGCATAATAGGTGGCAACCAAGCACTTTCACAGACTTATTTAAGTGCATAAACCAATTTTGCAAATTCAATAGCAACTGTGACTGCCATTACCGGATTTTAAAGTCATTTCGGTTTAATGTTAAATATAATGACAACTTTTCATAAGTTACTTGTATAACATACATCAGCACAATGAAATAAATCGAGCAATATTGAGCATAAAATAGGAGAAAATATGAGCAGTGCAGCATAGCATACTAGGTTAAAAAAATGGACCGGTCCCTAGCAGACAGATTGCAGTCAATTTCTATGATCATCCACCTTATTACATAATGAAATATCTGACACACTTTTGTAAAGAAACTAATCTATTCAAAAACTAATGTACAGTATGTATCAAAAACAATGTACAATTAATGTGCATAAACCTAGCCTATACAAGTAGCAAATTCTATCAAACTACAACTACATACTGTCTGTATTCTGCTTACAAAATCTTGTGAGCCAAACTAGCACACTTTCACACACTTTGGTGGAGGCAGATTCCATTTACCACCTGTGCAACTCAATACCGGTGAGCCACGGACAGTATAACAAGTATCGCAAAAAAACACCACAACTTTTCCATCATAAAAGACTATTGTTCCATTTTCTGGAGGTGCAATAGATGGACATGGTGGCGGTGGCACTAAATATTTAACAAAAATGAAAACAGTGTATTAAACACATAATGTCTCTTACATTGGACAGTAACAGTTACGTTAGATTTAACTGTGCGGATCTCACCACCAGCTTTGTTTTTTGAGACACAAGTGTACACTGTCTTGTGTGGAGAAGTAGTTGGAACGTAATACGCTTGTTCATACAGTTCAGTAAAACCTTTGATAGCTTTATCACCCAAAAACCACTGCACTGTAGGGATGGGTAATCCTTTAGCATTGCATAACAACAATAAATAATTATCACCAACATGAATTATGGGTGGTGATGGTGGAGAAATGGAAACAATTGGAGCATCTAATAAGAAAAACAAAGCATATAGCAACTGCAGTATGACCATATAATCTCACATTCAACAATGAGGTTAGTTTTATCTTCAGTGTAGCAATCATTATCATTGAAGGCATGACAAGTGTATTCTCCACTATCAGTGTGGTTAACTGGATCAAACAGTAACACTGATTGTACCTGACCAGTAACTGGATCAGTTGTGCTGTACACTAGTACATGTCTTTCATCTGCTACAAGTTTTACACCATCAGAATTGTACCAATCTATACTCAATGGATTGATGGCATCAACATCATTGGTTGCATTACATATCAAATTAACTTTGTTGCCTTCAAATGTAATTGTACTATTGATGATGAAGTGGATGACTGGTGGACCTACATATATACATTATAAATGCAACATTGTACTTATATATACAGAAACTAGACTTACCATATACAGTAATGGTAGCACTGTTAGACACTACACTACCATCACGATTGGTAGCAATACAATGATAGACACCTTCATCTTCTTCTGTGATCACACTAAACATCAGTTTAGGAGATATGACATTCACAGCTCTGTGAAAAGGTCTTATCCAACTATTGCTAGATGACTGATACTTCTCCCATTTGTATTGAATATGGCCAATACCAGTAGCAAAACATTCCAGCTCACATGAATTGGTGTGTATTTTACATATAGTGGATAGTGGCTGCTTGGTAATATTTGGAAGAGCTAAAATAATATTACAATTATCACTATGATGCATGCAATTGTCTTAACTATCTGTAAAGCATCTTATTATAAATACCATAAAGTTGGGTACTTAGCACCCTACCGGAGGGAAATAGGACAATCCCTACCACCTGATTGATCAATGTTATCCTAAACCCTCTAACCATTAGGTTTTCCAGTGGAGCATACCATGGAACCTATATGGATATTCACTTGGAAACTTTACAATACTCCCTGTGGGCTAAGGAATTTGATCAAGGCATTTTTGTCTACTCAGTATTAACATGCTGCTGCAAGTAAATGCATACCATAGCACATTACAGCATGCTTTCTTACACAAACCACCTTTTCACCGCACCAAACTCTATGAATGTAACCACATGTGAGAATCAGAGAGACACCTGATTTTAGGGCTGCACCGATTCTAGTATCGGTATCGGAATTGGGCCAATACTGCTGTTTTCATGAAGTATTGGAATCGGCCATTATATTGTTGCAGATACCGATTCTTATCACGTGCGAGAATAAAATAACGTTCGTTTGTATTAGCTTATTTTATTAACACAGTGGACACCTAAAAGCATCAAGTATAACACTAATAGCTAACTATACCAGCAAAATTACTGATCTATGCTGAAACCTAAGTGTGAAAATGCTTTACTGAGAAAAAGATCGATATACTCTAATAGAACAGTCAATAACTCTAATAGAGCAATCAGGTAGAAGTGACTGTTTCAGTATTAGATTGTTTTTATTTTTGTAAGCACCATTATGATTATTATCTACACTTCTCCAGAAGAATACTGGAATATCCACTGGTTTGCATTTCAGTGACTTCCTTCTTTGTGAATCTTGATTGGCTACTTCATTATAAACATGAACCATACTGAAAATGTGTACCAGCATACCATGAAATGCATTGTATATATAATAAATGCATGCACTATGAAGTAGCTACTTTAAGGTACTTGGTATCAGTACTTGTACTTGCAGATACTTCCCAGCTGAGTACTTGGTATTTAAAGTATCGGTAAAAAGTGGAATCGGTGCAGCCCTACCTGATTTGTTGTAACACTATCACAGAGAGACTGCGAAGTTGCTGGAGAGTTGCTGAATACCAGGTAGATAAATTGAGAACGGACATCGTGACCGTCTAAGGTATGACAGTAATTTCGGTAACTTCCACCATTGTGTTACGCTTGCAGGTACAGTACGTGGCATAACTTCACTTTACTGACAATATGGCTTCTCATCACATGCGGTTTGAGTTAAACATTCAGTAAGTAAGTAGTAAGCTGATCCAGCTAGTAAGTATCTTAACACAATGAATGTAAAGCACTATAGGAAGGACAAATGACTTAGCCGTTTAGGAATGAGGCTCTGCAATTACTGGCGGCATGTTCCCTTGATGGGAGATAGTCCATTGACTGGATCAGCTTTGTGGCTACTGTAGGCAGCAACTTCAAGTTTGTTGGGACGAGGTAACTTTAGTGTCTTGTACTGATGCCTAAAGAAGTACTGCAATGCAGCAACAACTCCAGCAACAACAACACAAACTATTCAACAGGATGACAGATGGTGGGCACCAATACACCCAAAACCGGTTTTCCCAGACCAAGCATATCAGCTACTTTAAAGTGTGTAGACAGGTGTAGACAGGTCTACAATAAACATTTTTACCTTTCCCACACAAAATTCACTAAATACATGTACTGTACTATCATACACTACGATAGTGGTGTATAGTAGGGACCACAAAGGAGTAGACGTAGTCCACAAAATAAAATCACCCAAAAAACAACCTCAATTTTCCCTGATGACGATGAGGCAGTATTGGTTAGGTATATCTAAGCCCAAACAAGCTTTCAGATCGACCTGAAACGCTTTCAACAAGTTGCTATGGAATTTTAAAAATTATTTATTTAACGGAATTTTCTACTGACTGACTGACTGACTGAGTAACTGACTGATGCCTTCAGACAAGTGTAACTCGATAACAGCTAACGCTATGGGCTTGACTTTTTCACTGTTTGATGTCGCTTCAGCCCGACAGGTGCCTTTTGGCATACCGCAGTACGTGCAATGCCTTCTTCATGGACTTACCAGTGTCCTCCTTTGTGTCCCATTCATCATGCTGACAGCGAAAAGTGTCGATTTGGCGATAGCACATGGTGGCTTCCCTTCATAACGAAAATCGTCCGTATTTGTCATAGTGGCTATTTTGATAGCAGAGGCGCTTTTCAAACAGTTGTTGATTCGTACTGCTGTGTAACAGGTTAAACATAGCCGACAACGAAGCGTAACGGATACTTCACTTTTCAGACGATAATAATTATCAATATAACCCGGGGCGTGCGACACCATTCCTTTCGATATGCGTGGATTGCAGAGGTGCTTTTCGAACAGTTCTTGATTCGAAATGCTGCGTAACAGGTTGAACATAGCTGACAATGAAGCGTAATGGATACTTCACTTTTCAGATGATAATTGGGGCGCACGTGTCATTTCAGATGCGGTATGCATGGGTTCACCAGTCATAACAATTATTTACAAAAAAAAAGTTAACATACAAGTACACAGAAAAATTTGGAATTTTCAACTAGAGTAGGGACCATAGCACATCGATAAAAGTATTGAAACAAGCTGGAGTAGTGCACGATATTAAATCACAGTAAAACAATAAGAAGTGTTACGTATATCCCTACTGTGCTCAAGATACCATCATGGAAATGCACAGTAGGCATATAATACTTCTTATTGTTTTACTGTGATTTAATATCGTGGCTTGTTTCAGTACTTTTCGATGTGCTATGGTCCCTACTCTAGTTAAAAATTCCAAATTTTTCTGTGTACTTGTTTATCAAAAAAACTCAAAGAAATGAAGGTATAGAATTACACTCAGGCTACCTGTAGCTAATTAATTTGAGGGTACAAAAATTACTGGAGTATTGCAATAATCATGATAAGCTGACAGCTGAGTGTATGAAACTACAGCAACCAACAATCTTACACACACTTACATTTAACAGTTAGAAGAGTTTTATCCTCAGTGTAGCAATCATTATCATTGAAGGCATGACATGTGTATTCTCCACTATCAGTATGGTTAACTGGATCAAACAATAACACTGATTGTACTTGACCAGTAACTGGATCAGTTGTACTAAATACTAGAATGTGTTCATCGTTTGATTCAAGTTTTTCTCCTTCAGAATTATACCAGACAATGGTTAGAGGATTAACAGCATCTTCATCATTAGTAGCAATACACATCAAGGTTGTTTTGTTTCCTTCAAATACAACTGAGTCATCAGTAATGTGTACAATAGTTGGTGGACCTGTCGTAGAAATAATTTAACAATTGAGAGTACATTTACGAACTTCTTATATAGGAATAAATGAAACACATACATACCTTATGCTTACATACGTAGCTGAATCTCCCACTTCTTTCAAATAATACATGAAAGGTTTAAGTTACAGCGAAACCTGTTAATCATGACACTTGAAAATGAGGACACCTGTGTAATCTGGACACTTGGTAATGGTCCCAAAGTATCCCTTAGCATGTATAAACTGACCTGGAAAATCAGGACCCAGGACACAGTTGGTTGGTCTCAATGTGTCATTAATACACAGGTTTCACTGTACATATGTACGTTGGCTAGCCTATCTACTGACTATATTTCTATTAAACTGTTAACCTCAGAGTAAATCTTGGGTATACCTTTGTGGTCACCACAGACCAAAAACAAATAACTTAATTACACGTTAATACCATCACATCTGGCCTCCCTCCTAGCCCACTAGAAACTCTGCTACACTTTGAAAGGACACTATTTCCAGACAAATTCAATTATGGCCTGACAACTGATGTAATTGACCGAAAATTGTCCAGCGTCCGGATGTTATTCCACACACTGGACTGGATCTGGGAAAACCAGCCCTATTGCCCATGACAGCAGATTTAAATTTCCACCAAGAACACAAACACACATGAATAAAATATCGAATTGCGCCATCAAAATTCGCTAGACTTGAGTGGTCTACTTTTGCTAGCTTTTTCCCAAGTACAGTGGCAATCCATATGTGCGGTTTGGGACCTTAAAAGGGAACTGTAGTGTTTTTTTAAAAATTATTTTTATTGTAAAAATTTGTTTTATACGAGAAGTTAAATATTTGTACCAATTTTTATAGCTATGCTACGTTTCCTTATAGAGAAATTGCAGAGTAAAGTTGTGCATTTTAGATGCCATGATAACTTGCAGTTTGACGTCACTGGATCCAGGAAACCTTAATTGATGTATTGAAATGGCTGAGAGCAGCAGTAACGTAGGCAGCGGCAACGAAATTAAACCTTACCAATTTGAACCAGTACACGCTATGGGTTATAGTGACAGTGAAGACGATAGTAGTGAGTCAGAAACTGAGATAAGAGAACAGGCAAGCTTTACTGAGTGCTTGGGGACGACAGATTGGTGCGAATGCACGAAATGTACACCCATGCCTAGTGGGATTGAGTGCCAATGTTGTCGCGAAACGGACGAGGTTAAAGAACGTCCAACGGAGACAGCCTCGAGTGTATCACAGACCACGAGCAGTTTAAGGTGGTTTGTCTGAACAAGGACGTCCTGTACACAGCATTGGTCACAATGAAGATGGTACGAGGAGATTCATTACGTCTTCCATTATCTAACAGGTATGGGACAGCCTTTTACACAAATAAGTAAATGTGTTTATAGGTCTTACCAGTTGGCAGCTTATCGCCAATCCATCCACTGGACTTACATCTACCTGGGTAAAGGAATACGTAGAGTCATTCCCTCCTGTGTTGTTGTGGCTATATATAAGAGAAACATTTCCTGAAGCAAGCAATATTTACACTGGATTTAAAATAGCTGATTTGTAGAAAAGTTTGTTTAAATAAAAAGTGTGGTGTGTTAATTACTGTGAAATCTGTTGGTCTAATGTCTGGGTGGGAAATCTATATAAGTGTATTGCAATAACTTCATCCTTTGGTGGTCGCTCTATTGCTGCAATGTTCTTTGGTATTGTGTCCGGCTTTTCATAATTATGCATGTCCTGTTGTCTGTGAATCCGTAAGTACAATATATCTTGTAACATGTGAGTGAGGTGTGTGTGTCTTTGTCTTCTAATATTGGCTTAGCTACCCATGCATTCCTCTCCTTAGGAAATACAATTTTATATCTGGCTTTGTCTGTAACACAAATACACAAATTATAATGATGTCTAACAAATTTCAAAATACCTGATTTTGTAATTGCTTGTTTACGGTGTGTGTTATAGTTGTGGCCTAGAATAGCAAGTTCAACACGAGCTCACATTCCATTATACCAAAAATGCTGCCGCTTAGGACAGTATTTCAGCAGCAAGGAATGGAAGACTTCCAGCGAGCCGGTATGATGGAAACCGGTTAATTTTTTAATGTCCTGCAGCGGTGTATCCTGTAGTACTACCTTACGTAAAGCATTGTGTGCAACATTTCCGGGTCGCAGCCATTTCTTAGTGCGCTGCTCTTCTGGAGGCAGTGTTGGATGCACACATTTTGGGAACAATGCATTAGGGTCATTGTCCCACTCTTGGACATTGGATATATGGTGTACAATAGATTTCCATTTCTCCATGAGTAGTTGTGCACCACCATTACATGTTTGCGCAGACCACCACAGGTGGTTAGAAATAGACTGGATCCATGGGAAGAGCTGACCACAATGCTTTGTCTTGGCCTTCTTACCTAATTTCTTTGTGACACTTTTAGCCAAGTGCCACACATCATATTGATGGTCAATATGGGGATAATCTGTTTTCACCAGGGATGCTACACCAGTTTGCCTGTCTGTAGCTATAGTAGAGATATTGACATGCTGTACCATCAACTTATCAATGCACTGTCGCAATCCTTCTTTTTCCATAGCTACTGAACTAGTAGTGTCAGTGCACTGTAGTAGACTGTAGTCTAGGATTAGGTCCGTGGCAGAGTCCATGAGGGTATGCGTGCAATATTTAGCACTATAACCAGGACTGTCACAACGACCATCACCAGACAGGTGTAGCTGGCTCCCTCTTAAGTATTCAACTACAGCCTCCCGTTGCCTTGTGTAGGTGGTGTGCACAACAGGATACACCTACTTATTCTGAAAGTCATTATATCACTTTTCACAAAACATTGCTAAATTTAACACATCTGCCAAATTAGCAATGCTTGTGAAGGTCAGACCACAGAGGAGTATAGCTGCAGCCAACAGCAGGTTACCAGCTGGGGTACGATTTACTGTTGGTTGTGACTGCCAGTGCAGTATGTGTCCATCAGGGCACATACCTTCAACTACCAGCATTGTACCTACAGTGGAAGTCTTCAACTCTACCTCTAGACCACAACTATGGCACCATTGAAACAAAGATAGCAGCTGGGACTCGAAAACTATGAATTTTCTGTCTCCAGCTACGCCATTGTCATTCTCCTGAATGGGGTCTCTCATACTGTCTCTGGATGGTACGACCCATCGTGCTCTTGTGACCTAAAAAGTCAATAGTTGGCATACACGTAATAATACAAGGAGTCTTACATTGTATCATAATCATCATCACCAAACCTAAAAGTGGCCTGTGCAGGTGACACTGGTGGGATGGGGGAAGAAGCACTCAAGAACATGTCAGCTTGTGTGCCAACATCTGTTACTGGTACTGCTCAGGGTATATATTGACAAACACTGGTTTTGTCCGAGATAAAACTGGCAAATCTGAAGTATCAGATTTAACAGGATGATAAACACTAAACATTAATTAGTTCTCACCACGCTTAACTTCCGTATTCTTTGTAGAGGGCTTTGGACTGCTCAAGCCACTAGGACCAGGTAACAGCTCGTCTACTATGGCACGATGCTCAGTCTTATTTGCTCTGAACTTTCTACGCTCGGCAGGTGTCAAAATGAAAACAGTGTTGGCACAGCATTGTCATTCAACTCTGGCCTGTGTGTAAAATCCTAAAGTTTAGGCTTCTTAACGAAGTCATCCTCCTTGAAATGGTGGCTACAAACATGAGCATTCAGGTCTTGATAGGTGGATTCACCAATTTCAGTTTGTCAAGCCACTGCAAGGACACGCACATTAACGTGGGTACTAACATTCATGAAAAATCTTATTTGTTTCGACAAGGCAGGCTCTTTTAAACAATGAAAGCTAGTACCCTTAGGAGCACAGCGCTGGTCGTTGTTGCAGTCTTTGGCGATACAGTAGAGAACCATTCTGCTCGAAACGTTAATGTACTAATCAATCCAGTGCGATCCAATGGGAAATTCTTTGCATTCGGATCCAGTGACGTCAAAGCCACAAATATCATGGCGACCAAAAGGGGTGTGTGTCAACCAACTTTCATGTTTAATAACTTACGAAGAAGAAATTTTCTAGTTTACATATGGATTATAGATTATATTATAAACTAATTTATCATAATAGCGTTGTATTTTAATTTCCACTTCAGTTCCCCTTTAATGGAATTCTGGTCCGCCTGGGGATGACTGTACAGCTCTATGGTGTTGAATAAAGACCTGTGCTTTAAGCTTCTTTTATTTTAGTCAGTTTTGAGACCTGGATGGCCCATAACTTGGCTTAATTAATCCCTACACTTCCTATTTAATATTTAAAAACAGCCTCTTGCCCTCCTCTGGGCCCCGCCTCCCACCCCTTTTGAAGCCTGTTTGATAGTCAACCTCAGTTTAAAAACAATCTAAAATTAGCTGTTGGCTACTTGTACAGTGGATGCTCTGGAAGGTAAGGAATCTGTGTAAAACACGAAAATTTGGTGCACATACTGTAGCTACAACCATTTGCAAGCTACAGCACTCTAAATACTTGAAACTGGCATTTCTCGATACTTTTAAATAGGCAATAAGACTGGTTTACCCAGATTAGGTCACAAATGTACTCTTTCTACCGTCCAAATTTGAAATATAACATGGGTAAAGTTTTAGGGTTTGGAGGAAATTTCCACTGCAAAATAGCATGCTTAAGTACACCTTTTAGTTCTTGTACAAATGTATGTTTTTCTGTCACTTGTTGCATTAGATTTAATTTGCAGCACAACAAACTATAAATGTATACTATCCCTGTAATATGTAAACTACCTGAGGCTACCTGTAGCTATTTTATGATCCTACAGGTATTATAATACAATACCATACTTTAACGAAACTCACCATAAACAGTAACAGTAGCATTATCAGATACAACACTACCATCATCATTAGTAGCAACACAATGATAGATACCTTCATCTTCTTCTGTGATCACACCAAATGTCAGTTTAGGTGATTTGATTCTACTACGTCTTACAGAAAGTTTTCTCCAACTATCATCAGACGGATTGTATTTTTCCCATTATATTGAACATTGCCTAATCCGTAATCATGGGCTGAACAATTAAGGGATATTTTTACATCATTTTCTTTACTCACTACAGGTTGTGGATGTGTTAGAATTACTGGAGTAGCTAAATGTAACATACAACAGTAAACTATTAACATTTCAGTTCTTTATACTCACTGTCCATTTCCAGCCAGGCACATTTCTCCACAGATCCACACTCATTAGTTGCAACACAACAATACCATCCTTCATCTGAAGGTTGTGTGTTGTCAATAGAATAACATACTGTGTCATCTTGTGTAGCATTTAAACTAGATAGTAAGCTTGTAGAATATTTCTTTTTCCAGTTATACTGTAATGAACTATGACTATACGCCAAGCAATCAAATTTTGCCATCTTTCCTGGTATTATCGTAATGTTAAGAGGAGTTTCTATTATTTCTGGACAAGGGACTACATGGAATAAACAAACACAAAATTAATGCAATTTATGCATTTCACTGGCAAAGGTGGGTCTGGGCAGTCACATACCCTTCAACCTTAATAGAATGACTGTGCCAACATGCCATTGCTGGCTAAACAAGAGACAAAATAATGCTTACTTTGCTATGCTGTCTGCTGAGGTAAAAGTTTGTCAAAACTGTTTGATAAGTTCATCATATGATCCAGATATTTTACATAGTATTTCTGTTTTATGGATGACATCACATGATAAACTTTTAAAACATGGGCAATTTAGGAATTTTACAATCTTTTTAAACAAGGAGGATCATCACCTGAAGTGTAGATTTATTCTATCTTAATATTATTTGTAATAGCAGTTAAATTTGAGATAAATACCACAAGTGTTGCATTGAAAATGGGTAAAATTTCACAAGGCGAAGCTGAGTGAAATTTCCATTTTCAATGTAACAAGACTGGAATTTATCCCAAATTTCGCTGCTACCCATACTATTCCAAGTTAATACCGTACTTGTACTTTGGTTACCAAGCAACAGTTGTTAGGATCTGGTTGCTATGGCTGAAATGGAGAATAAAAAAAAAATAGACCATAGCAGCCATTACTTGACAACCACCAACATGGTAACCTAATCAACTGTAGCCATGGAAACCTTTTCTAAGGTATTAAACATTTTGGGCCATAGAGCACATACCTTAGCAATCACTGCTAAGCAACTGCACCACATACTCTAGCCAATGAAATTGTAATTACAACTTTTCACTAGCGGTATACCAATAATCGGATTGGCTAAAATATTGGTCACTGATATGGCTTTTTTTACCAATATCGGTATTGGTACAAAACAGTAGGAGGACTGATATCACTACTGATAATTATACAGCAGCAATAATCTGGATTATATATTGGTTTTCTACATTACCCATGTGGTTGTTTAATGCCAGTGGTTTATTGTTCACTCTACAACAAGTACTACACTATGAGAAACCATATAAATACATGCAATTTTATTGTTTCCTGCTGGAACGCATATCAATATTCAAAAATGAAGCAGTTATATAATACCTTTGTAATGAAAAAAAGAGTCACAGGACAACCAAGGAAACTGCTGTACCAGCCTTCATACAAGTGTAGAGTAATGCAGAAATATCTATTTAAGGCTTCATGGGAGTATAGATTAAAATATTTGTGGGTGCCTAATTGTCTGGATTGCACAATAGAAACTAAAGCCAATACCACCACAGGCATAGAGTGAGCAATGAATATATGGGTAATTAGAATTCTAGTAACACGGGAACAGGATGGGAACGGAAAGCGGAAACAGGAACAACCAGCGGAAAATGCCTGATAAAGGTCATCATGCCATTATAAAGGTTGGGTTTTATAACACAATGCTCCTTTGCAGCATTGTTGGATTCTTCCGCTAAAATGATCGAAACACTCTAATAGAGCAGTCACCTGTAGTAAAATAGTCTAATAGATAGAGGTGTGCGATTATCTAGATATATTCGATTATCGAGATATCATAAGACTTATCGAGATAAGGATGATAGGTTTATTAATCTAGATAATAGTAAACTTCCGTAAATTATTTGTATACCTGATGGTGCAGGCACCTCCTGGGGGCCCCAACTCTCCTACCACTTGGGGAACAGTGGTAAGGCAAACATTATTCGCTTTTTTATAGTCTTTAAATTTCAATTTGCTTACATTAATGGTTACAATATTGGCAGTTTACTGAAATAAATAAATGCTTCAGTTATCGAGATAAGTTCAAAGGAAATATCGAGATATGTTTAAATTAGTCATCGCATACCTCTACTAATAGAGCAGTCAAAAATATAAGTTTTACAAAAGGATTTTAGTTAACTGACAGTACCTGCATATAGATGAGGGAAGTTGTACCTGCAACCTCAGGAAAATGTCCCATGATGGGCATATGGCAGCTGAAGTATGTGTAGGTGCATGGCTCCAATGAGGAGACTAAGGACTATATGAGCAGTCATGGGGCTCTTGGAGCCACTTCAGCTTGACAAGCATACCAGTGCTACATGCATACTCTCATTATATGACTTCTTATCTGTAAGCAGTATAGATACAGTTTTCGAAGCCTATAATAGGAACTGCCAGTTAACTAGAGTACTTTGTGAATCTGCTCAGTTTTCATATCTGTATTTTTAAAATTTATGGTTTCAAAGTAGTAACTAACTTTCAATGTTGATGACTTAGCTAGTCTATATACCTAATCTGTGACAGTTATAGCACACCAATTCACTGGCCATCAATGTGGGTCCCTGGTAGGATAGTTAGCAAAACATTTTTGACTGTTCTATTAGAGTATTTAATGCAGGCGGCTGCTCTATTAGAGTGTTTCGATCATTTTAGCAAAAGGATCCAAACAACGCCACAAAGAAACATTGTGCTGTAAAATTTGACTTGTCCAACCTGTATAATTGCATGATGACCTTTATGGTATTTTTTGTGAGTCGTTCCCACTTTCCATTCCGTTCCTGTCCCATTGCAGCTTTCCGCAAATTCTACATATACCCACATGTTGTAGAGTAGGTAATGTATACACTAGTACTTTTGCATAGGTGTCTATGACTTTGGTTTGTAACGCAAATACCGGATCAACCATTGGTTATCGGCTTCTTTTGGTGGCATCAATATTGGATATCAGTACATGCCAAAAACCCATATTGGTACCCCTCTACTTTTAACTGCCACTAGATTTGGGATAAATTTCACTGGGACTTAGGTGTGGGCAGTGAAACAAGTATGGTATTATAATTCATATTGGCCAAAGTAGAGTTTGCAGTTTGTCTGACTACTGTATACTCAGGGATCATGAAGGTTTAAATTCACTTAACAAAAAATTATCAACCAGAACCAGTCTCACAATACCTTCGTGATGCCTTGGCAGTATTGAATCTAGCCCAAAAGTGTGGTCAGAGTGATCAAAAACACTTTGAGAAATTGCTATAGAATTCTTTATTCAGCAGAAATTCTGCCAATTTACCAAGGGGTCCACCACCAGCCAAAAGTCATGTGTAAAATTCTGAATCTCACCAAATTAATTTGTACAAATATCCAGATTCCAAATTAAGATTCTACTTTGAAAATATACATAGCTCGCTACACATAATATAATATTTACACACAGTATAGCTACTTAGACACCCCTGACACCAGGCAGACTAGATCACTAGCAAGGTTACAGGTGCATGCTATGTTCTTCCGTATACAAACATTTTGAGACACATGTACACAGCTCACAAACTATACTAATTGCGAGACAGCACATGACATAAATTTATGCATAATTCTGGAAACATATGGACTTATGAAAGTTTTGGACAAGATTCTGCATTTTGCCAGAGATTCCAGATTCTTAAGCAGTGGTAACTGTAGCCTAATCAAGATACACTTGCAATGTTGTGTAAGGGTGGAACATACCTGAAAACACAGTAGAATGGCTGCTTCATTTTTCAGCAAACTATGGTTGTGGTACACACATTCAGACACAGAATTAATTCCATCTTTTCTTTTGATGCAGTAAGCATGAGTTCACTAGTCATTATTATAGCAAAAAATTGTGAAACAAAGAGGTCCTCTACACCTGCAAATATACATACTAGTGGACACTTAATCTGGTAATGTCCACCAGTATACTGTATCTTTAGGTGTAGGCAACCTCCCTTGTATAATTCTATGATCCTCAATAGAACTAATTTTTCTGCTTGTCAGTTGTTATGATCCCTAACAGCAAGTAAAATTCTAAATTTTCCTTACACTTGTTTGTAATTTTTTTTTGTATCACAACTCATTTAGTGAACTTCTACAACACTACATCAAAGGAAAGAACAGCACCAGATGTAAGAGATTGTAATTGCATGATGAATGCACCTGATTATCAATAAGCAAAATAGACATTTCACATAATCTTATCTATGTTCTCACCATTGCACAACCACGCATAAGGAGAAAATATGAGGCATTGATTGATCGATGGATGGATTGACTGATTGGTAACTGGGATAAGCAGCTTGTTGCAGAAAATATAATAGTGGCCAATGACACTGACCTGTTGGTGTCAGTAAGTGTCATCCACCACCTATTGACACCAACCAGATCAAAAGTATCAAACCACTCACTAAAATCTTTCCTTTATACAGACAGTGAAAAACTTTATTATACATAACAGACAAACCTCAATTGGCATTAGGGTTAGGTTAAGGTTCAAATTTGTTACCAGTGTCAATAACATCAGCCAAATTAGTAATAGGTTCAGCCTTGGTGGTCAATGGCAAATATGTTCCAATCTTGGATGATGTTAGGGAAGAAACTCATATGATAATATGTGGTGGATGACCAAATGGAAAGGATGAAATTGGCAGATGTTGTAAGTAGAGGTAGTGAGGAGGTACCTGTATGCTGATGGATGAATTCATTTTTACAAGCTTATAAACTCCCCTATTACTACCACCTGTGATATTATTACCCGCTCGAAAAAAGCTGCCCAAAACATGGTATATTTTGCATATCCGAAGCTTATACACCCACACAGTGATAGTTAGTGAATAGATGAATAATTGGTGCAAATTTTGTTTGCACAGTTGTAGGCACTGGGAAGTTTCTACGCAATGATTACTTAAAATTGTCATATCTCCTAATGGAGTTTTGCGTGTTGAAGCTGGGTTTTGTCAATTCCAGTCACAAATGAGCCAAATTTCAAAAACTTGTGTAATTCCTGTTTTTGAGGGCTCAGCTCAATGTATGTATACATACTACTGCATAGAGAAGATCAATTTAGTGTAGGTTTCATGTCTGAAATCCTGCTTGTTGATCAATAATCTCCCATGATCCACCTTATATTGCTCTTTGTTGGAATTTCTCAGCATTATCAACTAGACGTTTCTGGTGAGGGTCACATATAATTGAGGCAATTCAAGCACCGGTCTTACCTATACTAAAGGTAAAATAAGAAAATTATTTTACTTCCTAGTGTATTTGTATAGTGTACATGTTATAAGGTTAAGAAATTTAGTTGCCTTAACTTTTATTTGTTTCTGGTTGATATTTTACTCAGGAAAGCTCAAACTTTTAGGTCCCTACTATTACTGTACCCTACTGTATGATTAAGATAGTGATAACAATGTGTGTGTGTGTGTGTGTGTGTGTGTGTGTGTGTGTGTGTGTGTGTGTGTGTGTGTGTGTGTGTGTGTGTGTGTGTGTGTGTGTGTGTGTGTGTGTGTGTGTGTGTGTGTGCATGTGCGTGTGTGCAACAGCACAGAGTCTGTCATTGGTGGATGGGTGTTTAAACATCCATGATTGTAAAGTTACTTCTTCGTTAGGCCAGTTAATGCCAGAGTTGATGCAGAATTAAATCATAGTATTACATACCTCAGAGTTGGGCTAGACTAGAAAGAACCTCTTGTATAGCCATGAAATGGCTGATGAGGAGGCATATCATGGTCTCTAGCTTCTATAGAATTTATGTAGCATTAACTGCAGAAAATAGCAGTGTAGTATATAACTACATATCAAGACACACGGTACCCAAGAAGCCGGCGTGCCACCCGTGAGTATATTAACAGCAAGAAAGAAAACTTAATTTTCACACCTATGTAGCTCTGTGATCCCTTTTCCGATTAGAACCAAATTTGCTAGAGAGATGCCGGCCAGTAAGGGGAGTCTACACACCAAATTTGAAGAAAATCGCTCCAGCCATTTCCGAGATACGAGCGAACACAATTTCGTTTTAATTTCTTCGTTTTTTTCTTCTACTTCTTCATTTCGCACACTTCGCAAAATCCACCATAAAACACGAATGCGTGCTCGGATCGGGCTGAAATTTGGCACACGTAAAGGGCTCATTAAGGCGGATCTGTGTACCAACTTTGGTAGGAATCCGATGAATATTCACGGAGTTATTACCGATTATTTGCGTAAAATAAGGTCGAAGGTCTGTCACTCCTACACAGTAAACTCCTTTGAGGAATCAGTTGAAAATTGCTATGTAGATGGAGCAACCATCGTAGGAGTGCCTTTTGGTAGTTTGAAAGGAATCGGGATAAAGACCACGGAGATATGACACAAAACCCGACCTGTGTCAAAATTACGCGATCGATTTTTATGAATAAAAAACTATTAGTTTTCGTGTCTATCAGGCAAACTGCTTAGAGCAATGAGCTGAAAATCAGTATATAGCTGGAGTAATCATCATAGAAAGTCCTTGCAGTAGTACAGAAGAATCGGATTACAAACCACTGAGTTATGATTCGAAAGGCAACTACGTGTAGCAAATGCGAGATCGAGATACTCTAATAGAACAGTCACCCTAATAAAGCATTCAGCTGCATTTATAATTTACTTAATTATATTACATTGCAAATTATTCTGTAGGAAATTTAGTTACAAACAAGTCGCCCTGTAGCCAGATCAGCCAGAAGAATGTACCTATAATAGAGAGTTCAGCTACAAAGAAACCATCATGTAGAGAGTTCAGCTCAAACAAATTGCCCTGTAGAGAGATCAGCTAGAAGAAGTTACCTTGTAGAGAGTTCAGTTACAAAGAAACAATCATGCAAAGTGTTCAGCTACAAACAAATCACCCAGTAGAAAGTTCCGCTATGAACAGATCACACTGTAGAGAGTTCAGTTAGAAACAAGTCATGTTGTAGAGAGATCAGCTAGAAGTAGTAACCTTGTAGAGAGTTCAGCTACAAAGAAACCACCATGTAAGAGAGTTCAGCTGCAAACAAATCACCTGTAGAGAGTTCAGCAGGAACAAGTCACCCTGTACAGAGATCAGCTAGAAACAAGTCACCCTGTAGAGAATTCAGCTACAAACAAATCACCCTGTAGAAAGATCAGGTAGAAGAAGTTACCTTGTAGAGAGTTCAGCTGCAAACAAATCCTCTGTAGAGAGTTCAGCTAGAAACAAGTCACCCTGTAGAGAGATCAGCTAGAAACAAGTCACCCTGTAGAGAGTTCAGCTAGAAGAAGTCACATTGTAGAGAGTTCAGCTACAAAGAAACTACCATGTAGAGAGTTCAGCTGCAAACAAATCACCCTGTAGAGAACTCAGCTACAAACAAATCGCCCTGTAGAAAGATCAGCTAGAAGAAGTTACCTTGTAGGGAGTTCAGCTACGAACAGATCACCCTGTAGAGGGTTCAGCTACAAACAAATCACACTGTAGAGAGTTCAGTTACAAGGAAACCACAAAGTAGAGAGTTCAGCTGCAAAAATATCAATCACTCTGTAGAGAGTTCAGCTAGAAGAAGTCACCTTGTAGAGAGTTCAGCTGCAAATAAATCACCCTGTAGAGAATTCAGCTACAAACAAATCACCCTGTAGAAAGATCAGCTAGAAGAAGTTACCTTGTAGAGAGTTCAGCTACAAAGAAACCACCATGTAGAGAGTTCAGCTGCAAACAAATCACCTGTAGAGAGTTCAGCTAGAAACAAGTCACCCTGTAGAGAGATCAGCTAGAAACAAGTCACCCTGTAGAGAGTTCAGCTAGAAGAAGTCACATTGTAGAGAGTTCAGCTACAAAGAAACTACCATGTAGAGAGTTCAGCTGCAAACAAATCACCCTGTAGAGAACTCAGCTACAAACAAATCACCCTGTAGAAAGATCAGCTAGAAGAAGTTACCTTGTAGGGAGTTCAGCTACGAACAGATCACCCTGTAGAGGGTTCAGCTACAAACAAATCACACTGTAGAGAGTTCAGTTACAAGGAAACCACAAAGTAGAGAGTTCAGCTGCAAAAAAATCAATCACTCTGTAGAGAGTTCAGCTAGAAGAAGTCACCTTGTAGAGAGTTCAGCTGCAAATAAATCACCCTGTAGAGAATTCAGCTACAAACAAATCACCCTGTAGAAAGATCAGCTAGAAGAAGTTACCTTGTAGAGAGTTCAGCTACAAAGAAACCACCATGTAGAGAGTTCAGCTGCAAACAAATCACCTGTAGAGAGTTCAGCTAGAAACAAGTCACCCTGTAGAGAGATCAGCTAGAAACAAGTCACCCTGTAGAGAGTTCAGCTAGAAGAAGTCACATTGTAGAGAGTTAAGTTACAATGAAACTCCCATGTAGAGAGTTCAGCTGCATACAAATCACCCTGTAGATAACTCAGCTACAAACAAATATGCCCTGTAAAAAGATCAGCTAGAAGAAGTTACCTTGTAGAGAGTTTAGCTACAACAAAACCATCATCTAGAGAGTTCAGCTACAAACAAATCACCTGTAGAGAGTTCAGCTAGAAACAAGTCATCCTGTAGAGAGATCAGCTAGAAAACAAGTCACCTTGTAGAGAGTTCAGCTAGAAGAAGTCACATTGTAGAGAATTCAGCTACAAAGAAACTACCATGTAGAGAGTTCAGCTGCAAACAAATCACCCTGTAGAAAGTTCAACTATGAACAGATCACCCTGCAGAGAGATCAGCTAGAAACAAGTCACCCTGTAGAGAGTTCAGCTAGAAGAAATTACCTTGTAGAGAGTTCAGCTACAAAGAAACCACCATGTAGAGAGTTCAGCTGCAAACAAATCACCCAGTAGAAAGTTCAGCTATGAACAGATCGCCCTGTTGAGAGTTCAGTTAGAAACAAGTCATCCTGTAGAGAGATCACCTAGAAGTATTACCTTGTAGAGAGTTCAGCTACAAATAAATCACCTGTAGAGAGTTCAACTACAAACAAATCACCCTGTAGAGAGATCAGCTAGAAGAAGTCACCTTGTAGAGAGTTCAGCTATAAAGAAACCACCACGTAGAGAATTCAGCTGCAAACAAACACCCTGTAGAGAACTCAGCTGCTACAAACAAATCGCCCTGTAGAAAGATCAGCTAGAAGAAGTTACCTTGTAGGGATTTCAGCTACAAACAAATCACCCTGTAGAGAGTTCAGCTACAAAGAAATCATCATGTAGAGAGTTCAGCTGCAAACAAATCATCCTGTAGAGAGTTCAGCTATGAAAAGATCACCCTGTAGAGAGTTCAGCTAGAAGAAGTCACTTTTTAGAGAGTTCAGCTACAAAGAAACCACCATGTAGAGAGTTCAGCTGCAAACACATCACCCTGTAGAGAATTCAGCTACAAACAAATCGCCCTGTAAAGAGACCAACTAGAAACAATTCACCCTGTAGACAGATCAGCTAGAAGAAGTTACCTTGTAGAGAGTTCATCAGCTGCAAACAAATCACCCTGTAGAGAGAATCCTGTAAAGAGTTCATCTACATACAAGCAGATCACCCTGTAGAGAGTTCAGCTACATTTCAAGTCACCCAGTAGAGAGATCAGCTGCAAATTATCCTGAGGGGATTAATTGACATGTAATAAATATATTCTCTTTTTTTATATTATGAACTCTTGATATATGCATTATATATATAATTTGTACATTTACTGATAAAATCAGAATGAGTTAAAATATTTATAAAATCTGCTTCATCTTTTTCTTTTTCCTGTGGTAAAGAAAAATATATAGGTTAAAAAGCCCCAAAGCTGGCCATAGGCCGGCTTTGGGGTATACAAATACAAAAAGAAGTGAAATCTAATCAAAAACAGCCAAGCTGTAAAAAAAGGAGTGCGGCCCTGAGAAAGGCTATGGTGAAAAAAGATGTGAAATCCAAGGTGGCGGCCAAGAAATGGCTGTGATGGTAGGTTAATGGTAAAAATTTTAATAACGACAATTCAGGTGAATTTTGTGCCAACTGACCAAGCGGCACCAAATTCACCTGAATTGTTATTATTAAAATTTTTACCATTAACCTATGTACCATCACAGCCATTTCTTGGCCGCCACCTTGGATTTCACATCTTTTTTCACCATAGCCTTTCTCAGGGCCGCACTCCTTTTTTTACAGCTTGGCTGTTTTTGATTAGATATACATTTATGCAGATTTTTTAAAACAAATGTATGTAGAGCCCACTAAAGATGGACACACATTTGTTATGGTTAACTTGTGGGTAAATTAAATCCACTTTAAAGTTGTACACAGATGATGCTCTTCTGTACAGAGAGATTCATTCTCCAGAGGACAGTAAAACCCTACAAGAGGATATCAACATGCTACAGCAATGGGCTGAATACTGGATGATGAAATTTAATCCTGTAAAATGTGAATACTTAAAAATCTTCACCCTTTGCTACACAATATTTCATAAACAATATTAAGATTCAGCAAGTTTCACAAGCCAAGTATTTGGGAGTTCATATTGACGAAACACTTTCTTGGAACTTCCACGTTAGTTTTGTATGCAACAAAGCAAATAATGTCCAAGCATTTCTGCAGCGTAATTTAAGACAATGTCCAGCAAATGTAAGAGAAAGATGTTATCTTTCTTTAGTGCGACCCATATTAGAGTATGCTTGTGTAGTTTGGTCACCCTATACTATGACTAATATTGATAAACTAGAAAGACTGCAAAGGAAAGCAGCAAGATTTGTATGTAATGATTACTCAATGTACTCTAGTGTCACTAACATGTTAAATAGGATGCACTGGACAACACTTCAAGTTAGAAGGGAAAACCTGAGACTGATAATGATCTACAAAATTGTTAATAATCTTGTTAAAATTGAAACAGGAAACTCACTTATCAAGAATAATTCACCCACCCGAGGACATTCAAATAGATTCAAGCAACCATTAACCAGAGTTAATTCGTTAAATATTCCTTCTACCCGATGCAATTAAATTGTGGAATAAATTACAAGATACTATAATTAATTGTACAACATTACAAAACTTTAAAGATCTAATTAACAGCTAATAATATTTACATACACACTACACCTTTATGTACGTTTACACTCGCTTTTCGAGTCCTGTACATTATATATAATTAATTAATTAATTAAGTAGCTAGACTTTTCAGTTGATTCTAGACTAAAGTCAACAAGATATCTACTGGTGGACCTTCAGCATACTTGTAATATCTGTATTAATAATCATGTGCATGTTGTACTTTTGTGTGTTGAAAACCATTGTGTTGACGTCATCACGCAAACAGTATAATTTTCAAACAAAACTGAAATTCCCAGTATCTCTTTATTTTACTGAATTAGTAGCATGTCAAATTCAACTTGCAGACGACTTCACTCATCACCTGTTCTATTTACCGTCCTCTATCCAGTAATGATGTTTACTTAGAAGAGCTTTGTAATCAACTTAACCAGATCCATTTTGATTATCCTAACTCAGCTCTGTGGATTGCTGGAGACATCAACTTACTGGATATTGCATGACTGGTCCATCTCCTGTATATCAGGTCACTCTTATTCACTGAATATATATCATACTTTTCTGGATTTCATATATCTGACAATGCATTAACTCAAATAAATAGTACCCCAGAATATTCTTGACATCTTTGTTACAGACAGGCCCTCACTTGTTGAATCTTGTGATGCAGTGAGTGGGATCAGTGATCATGAGGTAAATCACTGGTAAAAGCTTGTCTATCTCAATCTAGTAAAAGAACTATAATACTTGTGGTCTTGAGCTAATTTCCAACACAATAAAAACCAAATCAGTTCACTATGTGAAGAATTTACTACCTCTCACACCATAGGTGGATCTGAGGGGGGACCAAGGGGTGCTGTGCCCCCCCTGGCCCTTCTCTTGCCCCCCTTGGACCTACAGTACTATATTGATACCAGAAACTACTTAACTAGAATCATGCATTCACACTGTATTCAGAAGTATAGAAAGCCAATGGGCAAATAGAAGTCAACAGTTATAAATGTACGCTATAGCTAAACTGTACATTGTGAAGAAAGCAAGGCAAATAAATTTGAATTTTGTGCAAGGTCGAGATACTCTAATAGAGCAGTCACTACTCTAATAGAACAATTGCAATTTACAATTTTTACAAATCATAACAAAACTAGCTACTCCTTGTTTTGATTTAGTATACACTTTACCATCAAACAGGTTTATCTCAGATAGGCTATACCAATCTTTGTACGCATTGCAAAGCAACCACTTTGTTAGCTACTGTAAGTGCTATCAAAATTCTCTCAAATTCAACCCTAGGAGGTCTAATTTTTAAAAATGTTCTCCTAAAAACTGTATGTCCATCATTCATCCAGCTATATGCTGAATAAAGTTATGCAAATGAATAAAACTTGTTTACTAGAATTCCATTCTTATCCTCTTAGTGGAATAAACACTGTTGTGCACTTAAACTTCTAAGCCTTACACTGCTTGAAGTATCTTAGTTTACTACAGTGGTATATCCCCAGTATATGGAACAGTTAATTGTTTGTTATTTTAGTAGTTTTTCAGTAAACCCGCATCACTGATGTTTTACTGAGAGTTTAAAACTTAGTAAAATAATTATGTTCCATATACTTAGGTTTACTGACACTTTACTATCAGTATAACTACAGTAAGGCATCTTAACAAATTAGTAAACTAAGAACCTTCAAGCAGTGTTACCTGTTGAAACTTTATGGAATACTTTCATAACAATATGCAATACTTGTCTAGACTTAGTCCCTACTAAACTAAGCTCTTCCAACATTAAACAACCATGGATAACCAATTACATTAAACGCCTATCTAGAAGAAAACAACGTGCTTACAGCCACACTTGTAAAACTAATCAACCACAACACTGGACTAAGTATCACAACCTTAAAAAAGAATGTCAGCGAGAATGCCGATCTGCGTATAACAAATATGTGTCTGATATAGTTGACTCATGCAACAATACAGTAACTAAGAAGTTATGGTCTTATATTAAAAGTGAGACACAAGACAACATTGGCAGTGTGGGCCCACTTAATTTTCAGGGTGAAACCCACCACTGTTAAATTAAAATGTGACCATATTTTGGAAAACCATACAATTGGGCACATACACTCAATTAAAAATTTCAGAGGTTTCTTTTAAAATTAATTTTCTGATAAAGCAACTACGTATGCAGTAAAATCTCTATAATCCGACACTCATTTGGATAAGAAAATTGTGTCGGATTAGCAAGGATGTTGGATTATTGAGGTAGTATTACATAGACAAAATCTTTTTGGTATACAAAACAATGTCAGATTATAAAGGTATTCTGGATTACAGAGATGTCGGATTAGAGAGGTTTCAGTGTACTAAACCTTCTTGCTGTGGAATTTCACACTCATATATATAGCTTGGAGATATACTCAATTATATCAGCCCATGCATGTAGCAGTTTCACAATGCGTGGGACAGCAATTAACTTACAGTTGGGTGATTTGTTCATTCCTAAAACCAAACCTTGTTTTTAAATACAATTATTATACATGTGATTTAAACTATATATATATATATATATTTAGGAGAGTATCCAACGCTGTATTGCCCCTTCAAAATGCATTGCCCCTTCAAAACACACTCCGTAATAATAATGCTATGCAATAGTCATCATCACCAAAGGTGTTAACTTGCTTCAAGAGCTATAAGAGCCTTGAAGTGCTTGCAGGTCTTTGCTTTGGTATATCAACGCCTATCAACAAGTCTTTGCCATGTGTTGGAGTTTACTGAAATTACACTAAAATATTTGGATATGTTACACAATGTTGAACAATTATTATCAAGAGTAAATAATGGAAGAGAGAGTATCCAACTGCCATATACTGCATCAAAAATGAGCACATCAAGTAGAGAAGCCATCCCGTAGTGCTATCAAAGTAAGTGTTGAATGAAGTAATAAACACCTTCTAGCTCAGACTGTTTGACTTCAAATCATGCCTGGGCACTTCAAACAGACTGACCTAGCAGGTGTTTATTACTTCATTCAACACTGTCTTTGAAAGCACTACAGGATGGCTTCTCTACTTGACATGCTCATGTTTGATGCAGTATATGGCAGTTGGATACTCTCTCTTCCATTATTTACTCTTGTTATTATGCAGTGCATTTTGAAGGGGCAAAACAGGCATTGGATACTGCTCTTGGTTAAACTGTTTCTCAAGCAAGTCCCATGGAGCACAAAGACTGTTCTGGATCTGGATAACAATAAGTTTATTTTTAGAGCAATGACCTCATCCCTGAAATGATTATAGCTATGCACAGTCATATAGATACTGTAGTGGTCAGTGGGTACAATGTAGCTCATTAGATTGTTCACATAAGTAAAACATTCATGTAAATGCATGTACATGTATTCTTATCAATTTACTTCTTAGTAAGCCTTTACACTAGACCTGGCATTACATTGTGCTACACACGTGCACACACTACACATTTCAGTATACTAAATAAGACACTTCATTTTTCAATGTGTACAAAACCAGTCACAGATTGCAGCTACTATTGTCTAAAGGTAAATGGATTTGATAGTGACAGACTGTTAGCAGTTAGTTATTTATTAGTTTTACAACCACACCGTACATGTACAAATATAGTTGATTACAAGACTGACAATGATGACTGGTGATTAGAGTAGGGTGGCTGATAGCTATCTGAATGATTTTAGCACTTTATCAGAATGTAATTAATAATAGCTGGTTGGTTTTATTATTAAAGTGGCTTCTCTATTAGATTATATATACATGGTACATCGATTTTAACGTATTTGTGAAATTGTGATATTCAGGGGTCTGAGAGCATGCCCCTCCCCCAGGAAATTTTGAGAATTATATATACTCACTGAATTTCCACAGTCGGTGGGTACATAGATTTTTTTTTGTTGACCGTTGTATTAGGGTGACTTCTACTAGGGTATATCGATCTTAATGGAATTTGCATGCAGAATCTAGTAGATTTACTGGAATAAATTTCAGGTAGCTAAGTGTTTGTATAATTATATATTTTAGTGTAATAGAATTAGCACAACTGTTCAATAACAGCTAGAGACAATTTTAGAGGGACAAAGCCTTGACAGGGGCTAGACTTTTGTCCACCACCTTTGCCAATATAATTATACTATGAAGTGCACATATCAGGGATCTTTTCGACTAGTACATGCAAAGTGCTTATGATGTGTTAAACTTTGAGTTTCTATATGAAACCTTTAAAGGTCCAGGACAACACCTCTCTAGTATGTTCTGACTATCAAGGGAAAGATCTAGAGTTTGTACAGTCATAATGAGGGAAAATTGAAAGTTTGCTAACTTTTTGTAACACAATAATTAAGGACCCGCCAATTATGCTCTTTATTTTACCTATTATGCTATGCTGCACTGCTCAAAAATTTACCTATTATGCTTAAATTAATGCCCTGTTATGCTCAAAATTTATACTGTACCTCAGTTCCCATGTTGTTCTAATAACTTTGCACTTTACGGGAAAACAGTAAGTGGTTGAAGCACAGACTGTAAATCCTTGCTTGTCAAAATGCGTGTCACAAAAAGTATGTACTCTAATAGAACAGTAGCTACTTGATAATTTTATTGGAGTTACTGACTGTTCTATTAGAGTATATCAATCTTTTTGTTTGATATACGTTTTGATAAGCAAGAATTTATGGTAATGCACAAGCATTATGCCCAATGCTTTCAGGCACCTATTATGTTCATTATTATGCCAGCATAATTGGCGGGTCCTTAACAATAATCTATAACACTACATCAAAGGAAGGAATGGTGCCAGAGGGGCAACATATTGTTTAGTTTGATTATTTTGTCCTGGCCTTGGTATGGGACTGTACCAATTTAGACAGATGCCATTTGACCTCACTGGAACACCAGGATCCTTCCAACACACCAAGGCACCAGGGTTCTTCTTCTGCCTCGTGGATAAGGTAATGTGTGGTTGTTACAAAGCTGTATTCATGTTTGCATAACTTTGTCAGCCACTCCAAGTCAATATGACACCCACTCCATTGTTTTCCCAGTCATATGCGTTGGTGTTATTTTAATTTGTTTTTGTGCCTAAAAGGTCACATATTTATTTTAAACCTACATGTGCAGTCGTGCATGCATCAACCCTTCTGCAATGCAGTGAGCTAGCAATAGTTACTATCTTCTCAGTGAAAGTTATAAATGTGTACAATCTGAAATATGTCACACAATATAAATGCAAAAATTGACTAAACAGCTCAAAATGATGCCAAAGGCTCAATGCTAAAACTAAGTATGTATGGAAAAGTGCAACAATCAAAAAGAAAAATCTCTACATCTACATTGTCTTGATAAGTTTTGAAATCTGCTTTCAACTTCTGTAGGAAAATACAAAAAGCATGACATTTAATTTGTAATGCCACTCAAAGTCTACGTACATTATACGTGATAACAAATGCATATGCATACTGTACTTCTTGTGCCTATTTTCTAATCACCAAGCTGTAGATATATATATATATATATATAAGTGAATTAGATTTTTATTAACTGGTATTGTAGATAGTCTCTTATTCTCAGTAGTGAAAATGTAATCAAACATCAGACACCAAAAAACCATTTCATTTGGTATGATGGTATCATAGTAAACTATTAGCATAAAAGTTTTGAAAGCAGTAACCGAAGCACAACTATAGGCCATAAGGCATTTTTTGTAAATTCAGGGTGTAAGTAGTATCTAAACCAAAACAGCCAAGCTGTAAAAAAAGAGTGTGGCTCCCAAAAATGCCAAGGTGAAAAATGATGTGAAATCCAAGGTGGAGGCCAAGAAATGACTGTGATGGTAAGTTAATGGCAAAAATTTTAATTACGACAATTCAGCTGAATTTGTGTTGCCTCCTTCACTAGGATTCAGCACCAAATTCACCTGAATTGTTGTAATTAAAATTTTTGCCATTAACCTACCATCACAGCCATTTCTTGGCCGCCACTTTGGATTTCACATCTTTTTTCACCTTGGCCTTCTTGGGGGCCGCACTTTTTTTTACAGCTTGGCTGTTTTGGTTTAGATATCACTTCTTTTTGTATTGCAAGCCACAAAACTGGCCATATAAACTGGCTTTGGTGCTTCCTTTTAACTTGTTTTTTTTTCTTTACTGCAGGAATTGTGGAACAAAGGAAGTAATTGTGTATATAGCTTTTGTCTGATGAAATATTTGTATATTTAACATTGAGTGATTATTATCACATATATACTGTAGTTAATAAGGTGACTTCTTACATAATTGAACTGTAGCTAAAACTCTCATTGTTTGTAGCTGAACTCTTTTCAGGGTGATTTGTTTCTCTACAGGATGATTTGTTTCTAGCTGAACTCTCTACAGGGTGATTTGTTCGCAACTGAACTCTCTACAAGATGATTTGTTTCTAGCTGATCTCTCTATAGTATAACTTGATTGTAGCTGAACTCTCTACAGGATGGTTTCTTTGTAGCTGATCTCTCTACAAAATGTCATAAGCCTAGTGATGCTTCATATAGCATTATGTAGTTATGACATAAAGCCTGAACAAAAAATCCTGTCTAGTTAGTAAGTATATGCACAAAAACAGCCAAGCTGTCAAAAAATTGGTGCTGCCTTAAAACGCCTGGTGAAAAAAGTTGTGAAATCAAAGGTGGCGGCCAAGAAATGGCTGCAATAATGTTAATGCTAATGAAGCTTAACAATGCACATAGCCATTAATAAAATTTATTAGCATCAACATCATTGCAGCTATTTCTTGGCCGCCATCTTTGATTTCATGACTTTTTCACCCAGGCTTTTTATGGCCACACTATTTTTTCACAGCTTGGCTGCTTTTGTACAGATTTTACTTATTTTTGTACTTTGGTCCCAAAACCAGCCTATAGCTGACTTTGGAGTTTAGTTTACTCACATCTATATAGACATAATGATGGTAATATATTATTGCATTACTCTAATAGAGCACACATATTTGAGGTTTTCTAATTGAACATATATAGAAGTTCCATTGGTAGATCTATTGCGTGCTTAACTTCATTCAATATTTGTTAATATTATTCAATATTTTTTGTGCATCTTTTTATTAAAGTGATTTTACACTTGTTTAATTTTTGTTTTATAACTTTGTAGCTGTAACTCTATTGCTTTTCAAACCATCAAAAGGTACTGCAACAATGATCAACCTATGTACACATCAATTTTCAAGCATACTTGATTTACCCTGTAGCTGTGACAGAAGTTAGATCTTTTCTAATGTGAATAAACGCTCATAACTCCTTGGATATTCATCAGATTCAAAGCAAACTTGGTATATTAATTTGCCTTTATGCGCTCTTAATTTGTGCCCAAGATTAAGGCAACCAAGTTACAAGTTTGCCTATTGGAGCAATTTTTGCAAAGTGTGCAAACATGAAGCCACCATAGCTCCCTTACAGTTTAAGAGGGAAAAAATGAAGAAAATAAATCAAAACTTTGAATGCCCATACAGTACCTTGCAAATTCCTGGTGCAAATTTAATCAAATTTGTTGTGTGGCCTACCCTACCTGGTGGACAGCTTTAATGCAAAAATGGTGTGCTTTGGAGATGGACCATGGAGCTATGTATGCGTATAAATGCTGTTTTCTTTCTTCCTGTCAATATACTTTGGTTTTCTTGGCCGCATCACACACTATATCAGGTATACTTTACTTCACAAAGCTTTAGCTATATATTTTCTAAAATCTGTCCTCTAACATGTCGTACATGTTGGGTCTTTACTGGAGCTAACCACTGCATACATAAAATCTACAAAATTAATCAAAATGTATTAAATAATGGAACAGTCAGAGATCTATAAGCAGTAGTAAGTTTTTGCACTGTTGCGGTTTATTGTTTACCTTTCCCATCTGAAATTAAGTTTATAAGATCAAGAATGTTAAATTAGTAAAGATATCCTTATGTAAGTAGTTATAGGCCTATTATATTATGCCTTTTAAATTATGTATTATTCTTTCTGGAGAAACTCTTTTTATTCACCTATTATTCCCAAAATTATTCTCAAATATTTTTTGGAGTGCTTCTTGGAGTACTTCTTGGAATAATAGAAGTCACATGGACTTTCTTCTGTAAGCTTCACTTGCATGCTTAGAAACAATGCATAAAGATTGTGATATCCCAATAGAGCAGTCACATAAAACTTAGGTGACTGTTTTATTAGGGTAAGTGACTGCTCTATTAGAGTATTTCGATTTTTTCACAATTTTGATCTAGCAATGTTTGAGGATGTACCTTTATGCAACTCTCTGCAATACTACAAGGAAAATACATGAATTCTAAATAAATATTTCTGAAGGCCATCCCATTATTCTGGAATTATTTCTGGTTCTTTTTGCCACCTATTGCTCCCAACATTATTCTGGCATAATGTACGCATGCCTAGACCCTATACCTGTGTGTTAATTGCTGATATGTTCAAAAAATAAAATATATTTTTGGTATCCAATATTTAATTATTTTATCACTTCTGGGAACAAAAAGGGCTATGTAGAATAGTAATCTAAATCTGCTTATATCCTGAGGTAGCTCAAGATTAGCTCTATAAATCCCCAGCTTATCATACAGTATAATAGTAATAGGATCATGGAGGTTCTTGCCCAAGAATATCCATCCTCAAATTTGCTTCATAACAGCTTGGCAGTATTGGTGACGCACAACCAAGCTTATAAATGTATTCAGAGTGACCTTCCAACAAGTTGCTATGATAGTTTATAAGTTTAATACTCTAATAAAGCATTTCGTTAGGAATAGAACACACATAGAATGTTCTAGAACAATCTAGATTTTCCATTGGTAGATCTATGAAATTATAACTTTAGTAAATTTTAGCTAGAATTTTCATTTATAAAATAGAAATTCAGTGAGGTGAACAGCTGTGACAGCAGCGGCTCAGTGGTTAAGGATTTGGATGTTCAGTATGGAGGTCCTTGTTTCGACATTTTTCTTGTACTATTTTACCCCGCAGTGAGAGTTTTATTTGAGTATCTCGACTCCTCAATTTACAGTTGTTGGTTTTTCTTTGAAACTCTATAGCTGCTTTTTTGGCCACACGATACGTGGTAGTATGTCTTGATACTGCCTTTAGACACCTGTAATACTTGATACAGCAGTGAGACACCAACTCTCAAAAGAAAGTAAGAGGTCAGTGGTTTGATTCCCACTGTAGGCAACTTTTTTTTTTTCATTTTTAAGGAACACACTTTTGTGAAGCACTTTGACTGCTCTATTATGGTAGCTATTTGAGCATTATTAAGAGCATATCAATCTTTTTCATGGTATTCAGCTCCACTCCAAGAAGGATGATTTCAGCAAGATATTATTCTGAGGGGGTTAGCTCCACTCAGTAGACCCGGGGGGCCATAGCCTACCTCTTTCTGCACCACAAATGTGAGAAAGTGCAAGCCGCCATGATCCATAATGTACAGTTCAGTACCGCCATACTTTATAATATACAACTTAGTATAGTCTTTTCACAGTAAATACCTTTTGTTATTTCTTGGGATGGGATAAGGAGATCGGCTTTTCATTTGTATTTCCAGACCATTTTGTCTTGCTATCTACATTTATATCTGATGCCTTTTCATCAGCGTCGGTGTACAGCTCTTTAAATGTAGATTCTTTTTCCAATTCTTGTTTAGAGTACTCCTTTTCATCATCATGAACTTCAGATGGAATTTCCTTCTTTATAAAACTTGCATCTTTCATTTTATCAGTTGACTCATCAATTGGCTTCAAACTCATTGCAAACACATCATCATCTACAACATGTACCAATAAAATCAAGCAGTTTGCTTTACTACATATATATGCATTCACTGATGATATAGTACCTATTGGGACTTCTGACCCTTCTTTGGTATTATCACCAGAAATATCCATTGAGGTGGTCGATGGTTTGTTTCCATGAGTACTGAAACCACTACTACTGCTCTGAGACACTACAGACACAAATGTACTGTTTGAAGCAAAGTGAATATAATAAATGTAATGGTAGTGCTTCGTACGCGTGTTGGTGATCACAAGGTTTGTGTTTCTTCATCAAACCGGTTGAAATTATACTGGCTATTTCAAAATACCAGGTGCCTAGCTTGTTACTGTTAATAGTATTGTGATCAATTAACTTAATATACATGCAGATGTGTATTCACTAAAATTGGTCACTACAAAGATTCCTAAATTACCGTATAGCGGGTTATTTTCGAACAAGAAATTTTCGCACAAGAACCAAAATCTGAATTTCGAAAGATTTTAATTTCGAAGAGTGCATATTTCGAAGTCTGGGTGGATTTCAAATAAATGGAAATTTGTGTAACAAATTATGAAGATGCATAAATGTTTGCCAAAAACTGACTTACTGATGGAGTAATCCCCATCCCTGTGCACCCTGTACACTGGAGAGAAGACTGGGGGAGTCTTGAGTGGAGTAAATTCACTGGCTCGATCGCGCTCGATCGTAGCTAGCTGTCTACCATAGATTTGAGAGCAGATGGAATCAATTCCCGTTCTGGATCACCTGTTTTCTGGTTGTTGGCACAGTAATGATGCAGTTTACCCATTATCATCACTCATATCATCAGTATACTGAGCTAAAACTCGAGGAATACACAAGCAAATCGCCAAAAGTTGGATCGTTGCTTTCACTTGTTGGAATTAATTTTCGAAGAACAACCGGACGTGGGAATTTATTTTCGAAGAGAAGGGCTTCTTCGAAACATCCGAAAATAAAAACCCTTCGAAAATAACCAGCTATACGGTAGTAAACAAGTATAACAATGCTTAAACACAAATTCACAGAGAATATAATACTATATATAGTTGTTTAATACTTCATTCATAGGGTTTTCTTACACAAAGCACCTAGACACACACTGTTAGTGTTTATGACTACTACACCAATTATGCAAGTGTACTTAAGTGTTCTTGTGAACAAAATATGTGACCCAGTCTGAGAAAACCGGTCTTATTGCCCATGTCAGCAGATTCGATTTTTCACCCAGGACACAAAGCTACATGAATAAACTATCTAATTCCACATTTAAAATCAGCTAGACTTGAGTGGTCTGGTTTTGCTGGCTGCTTTTTCCAAGCCCAGTGGCGATCCGTACGTGTAGTGTGGGGCCTTAATGGAGCTCTGGTCAGCCTGGGGATGACTGTATGTGGCTGTACAGCTCTGTGGTGTTGAATAAGTACCTCTGCTGCGAATTTCCTTTCATTTTAGCCAGTTTTGAGACCTCAATGGCTCAAAACTTGGTCTAATTCATCCCTTGGCCTTCCTTTTCAATTTTTGAACACCATCTTTCCCGCCTTCCAGGGCCCCCTCCTCCCACACAATTTGCAGCTCGCCTGATACAGTCAACCTCAGTTTAAAAACTATCTAAAATGGCAGGAAACTTAGTTGTTGGCTACTTGCACAGTGGATTCTCTGGAAGGTAAGGAATTGGTGTAAAACGTGTGAAAATTTGGTACACATAGCTTCAACCATTGGCGAGCTACAACACACTAAATACTTAAAACTGGCATTTCTCAATACTTTTAAATAGGCGATAACCCCGGTTTTGTCAGACTGGGTCACATATAAGGCTACTACTACCTTCATGTAGGGAATTTTGATGGCCTGCATATTTATTTAGGAGATATGGAATACTATAGCAGGGGCGGATCTAGGATTTCCCAAGAGGAGATACTAAGCTAGGGGCATTTTTACTGGGGGCTAAAAATGTATCAACTGATTGATACAACCATAGTAGTGTAGTGTGAGAAGCACATTCAGCATGAGGAGCATGCTTTATCTAGAGCATCTGGGGACAGGAAAATTAATTTTTTAATGTTGAATTTGGAAATAATATTGACTAAAGCATTGTGAGCCACTTTAAGGCCCCTATTCGGTGATTATTAGTTTCTCATCCAACCTTTCTAATCATTATGATGCAGGCGGGAGGGTACTACCATTATGCCATTATTTTATAATATTAACACACTGATGTGCAGACCTTGTCCAAATTGTCTTTCTTTCTTACTACAAATATTTCCTTCACCAGCTGATTCTACTATTCGTGATCGCCAACTGTTTTTCGACAGTCAACTGAAAGCCTGCTTTGATGAAGTCGATAGAGCACGATTGCAACTGGCACTGCAGCAATTTGCTAAGGAAAACAATAGTTCTCCTGGGTAGCGTTCATCAACAAAAATTATAACAGTTTGATATCACGTGTTCTTCTGAGCATGCGCAGAGTAAATAATGGCTTACCATGCGGTAGCTTAAGAAGGATGCGGGCGGTGGATGAGAAACTAATAATCACCAAATAGGGGCCTAACTAAGCAAAATCATTTTCTAGCACTGCTAACTAGCTTTCATATAAAGGGCTCCACATAAATGCTGCAGTATGGTTTAAGTTCAAAGTTGAATTTCATGATCAAGGGGACTAGGAGCTGGTCTAAAGAATTTTAATGATGAATGTTCTATTATTATTTTGATGTTTAGTAACTTTTAAAGCAGTTTTACCCCTTTGATTCCCTCTTGTTGATTCCTGGAAGAGATCAGCTCTTCTCTTCTTACTCTTTCCATGTTTTCATTGCCCATGTATGGTTTAGATGCAATTGCACCTATACTGTAGCTTCTACAGTAGAACATTGGTTATTCGGACCCACTTATCTGGATTGTTGGTTAACTGAACTATGGAATTGACTGCTCTATTACAGTAGTCACTGTTCTATTAGAGTAGTTGATAATCCTGAAATTTAAAAAAAGCTTCCTTATGCTATATACACAGTTTCAAAGATATGAATTTTTTTCAGACTTATGGAGCACTCCTGGTTCCAAGGGGTTCGGATAACTGAGGTTCCACTGTACTGTCTTTCCAGCTAGAACATTGTAAAATTTTGGAGGGGAATGGGGTGTTTCAGCTCCCATGCACCCCCCTAAATCCGCCCTTGTATAGTATCCTATACTTTTTGAAATTGTGACATGACATAAAACTCTTTATAAGAAAGCTTACACAGTATAGCCTAGTTTAATTTTTGACCATAAATATTTTCAAGCATCACATTAAGTAAATCTTTACTAGTAACATTGAATACATAAAACACTGTGAAAATATTGTTATACATAAAATAAAACTAGGGGTCTAGCCAGGATTGGGTTCCAACAGCAGTATTGAGGTAATTACCAGTAGTAGGGTCTGGGGGGCTGCTGCTGAGAGACTTTTAATATTTTAATAAAGCAAAACTCAGTAAATTGCTATATTCTATGCAAAAAATAGTACATTAATTTTAATGCATATAAGTGCCCCTGGGATGAAGCTAGTACTAGATAAACTTCTCTAACAATTTCAACTCTGAAAGAACCTATATACGCATTTCACATTTTATGAGATCATGTTCATGCTATCGATGTTTCAAAGAACCCATTCCCATAAACTTTAATCTTAAATGACTGTTGTTTTTCCACTCATGGATGTCAGCACTAGTTGCTGGAATGCCTTCAACATGTACACCAATAATGTTAATTGTAATTTTGTATATGTATGCTGTAATGCTATAATAAATAAAAATGACAACATAACACATAGAGACACATAATAAATTATACAGCTGTAAGTGATAGTTATCCCACTGGTATAGGGTTGGAACCATGAATCCACTGATACAAATGGAATGACTTACACAATTAAACATTATAACCACAAAATTATGCTTAGCATGGATTCATTTTGCATGCCCAAGTCAGTGATAAATTACTGGAGTTCTATATCTTTAAACGCTGCACACCAGCAGTATACAGTCATGCTCAGTTTTGCATTTAGTGTTAGAATGTCTGAAAAACACCACAAATGAAGTTCCTCAACATATGGCATGTTCTATTGGAGTAAATGTGATTGCTCTATTTGAGTATACACCTGACTGTTCTATTAGAGTATATCGATCTTTTTTACAAGTTTCAAGAGGGCCTCAGAACAAAATGAGTGAACAATAGTGTATGGCACAACACAACAATTTATAACGCTTGCATTCATCTCTCAGTGAAAGGTAACATGATGCTACACTAAATGCATAGTGTGTTAGGATCCTATTGTAAACTCAGAAGTTTAATTTTACAGGGGGTTCCTGAACCCCTTGGAACCCTCTCCCTACACCCCTGAAAACTCAGCATAAAGTATCTGAAACTTTGTATTTAGCAGTATTAGAAGTAGTTTTAACAGATGGATGCATATACACAACAAGGGTATACAAAGGAATGATTTAGCATTGTTTAGCTACAGCGTAAAATTACGCATGTTGCACAATAAATGCATGGTGCGTTTTCATTGCTTGCCACACAAGAAGTACCTAATAAGCCTGAGGAAATTATGCTTTAAAATTCTTCTCATTACTGTGCTCCAAAAAGTTGACATTATGCCCTGATCTCATTCTCAAATATGTGAATATTGCTTTTAAAATCAAAGTATTCCATAGCTCAGTAAATGTTTGTAATTTATCAGATGTAGTAGTTGATGAATCAGTGGCGGATCTAGATGGGTTTCTGGGGTTTCGACAGAAACCCCCTTTTAAATTTAGCTCAGTGGCAGTATCAATACATAAACATTGTTGTACTGACAATTTGTGATAGCAAACAACTATATACCACTGTATTTCAGTAGCATGCATGCAGTTACACTTAACTAGCACCATTTATAGCTATTAAACCCTCAGCAACACTTCACTTTTCATCTCCCACTGTATTAAAAACGATCGAGATACTCTAATAGAGCAGTCAAGTAACTACTCTAATAGAGCAGTCAAGTAACTACTCTAATAGAGCAATCAAAGCTACAGCTTGTAGTCACCATATTTGCAGCATATTTGCTCTGTAGTTAGCTATATAGTATTTACAGTTTAAAGCATTGAGTTAATTGTAATTGCTAACTAAAATTAGCCCAAAATCCGATCTTAGAGCTTCTAAAATCTCAAACTTTTCTGAGAAATGTCATCAGATGCCTTATTCAGCTATACTAACTTTCAGAAACCCCCTTTTAAAAATCCTAGACCCGCCACTGTGAATAACCATTGTAATTCCACTGATCATTGTACTAAAATATGTGACTGCTCTATTAGAGTATTTTGACCTCAAATTGCAATTTAAAAATTGTTTCAAAATGCCAGAATGTTTTTTCTTTTGCACACCACATACAACTAGTAACAATTTAAATGAAATTTCGTGTACGCATTTATTACATACTATACCTCTTTCCCTCAATATACTCTTCAAGGTACTTGAACTTCCACGTCCCTATACAGTAACACAATGAACATAAAATCAGCTTTGATTCAACGACACTTACTGAACGCATTCTGTTATAGACACTGTAAGCTTGGCTGGTCCTCCAAAAGTTGTAGCACTCACTCACTTCTCTAATGACCTAAGCAAACACTGAATACATACAATCACATAGATTTTATCACCTGTTTGTTTCTGAGAACATGGAATAGGAATATGAAGAATCCCTAAAGATATGTATCATCCTGTGATTTGTGATACATAACTTAATAGTTTCATTACTTGTAGAGAATTTAAAATTGTAAATATCCATGCAAACACTTCAGTGTCATCATTAACAGCCAAAATACCAATTATCCATGTCACTCCAAGCAGTGGTAAGAGGAATATTGCAGCCTTCAACAAGTGCCTGAATATTAAGCAAAAAACAATAAGTTGAAAATACACACAATGGACAAATTAACAATTACTTTGCAGTATTTGTATTTTCATTATTAGCATTTCGCTTGCTTACAAACAGGACTTTCAGAGTTATCCCTAGAAATAGACAGTTTATCTGCAAAATAGATTATGTAAATGAAGATGATAATACTACTATATAATATACCAAGATAATGATCACAATGGGTACAATGAATGCTGCGATTGCTCCATCTTCTGACTTTATCCAGCAGCTAAAACATATTAAAAATTTTAACACACAACCACTAAAGTTATATACTTACTAATCATCAGTTCCATATTGTCTATGAGCTATTCCAACTGAAATTGCAATTATAGGAATTGCTGGTCCTACAACTTAGTATTTCAACACAGCATATAAATCTAAATTACATCTTACCCCAACCCAAGAAAAAGAAGAATCGTCGATGGTTCAGTTTATTACCAAACACAGTGACCAGCAACATGTAGAGCATTACTCCTTCACATAACATCCAACAAAATGCAGATGTGAAGAAATATTGTAGAAGTACTGCCACAATTACACAAGAGACCTATACAATACAAATATAGAAATAATGTTTTCACATAAAGCATTTTCTTCCAGTGTGATATTAACAGGGAGAACAAAAATACAATTTTCATGCATTAAACCTCCTTCTCCAAATCAGTTTTTACATTGCAAATTTTCACCTTCAATAGTCCACAAATATACCAAATTAGAGCACAATTACTGTAAAAGTTTCTGCAAACTTGCAAAATACATTGTAAAGCAATAATGAATTTAGCACACAAAAAGTGCAGCATTGGTCAGGATTTGATTTAACATCCACAGAGTTATGATGATTGGCAAAAAGATAAATATTATTGTCGTATTTACAGAGATTGGTGCTTAATCTTATTACAATGAAAACCGGTTTGTAGTTAGGTTAACCAACTTAGCTCAAACTCTTAGTGGTTTAAAATCAAATTGAAGTAATAGTTTCGGAGTTCCGATACAGATAAAAGGCAAAACCATAATCTACATACTAATAAAACAGTCACCTAAGCTGTCTTTGAAATGCACATAGACAATAGAATAAAGGCAAGTCTTAAAAGTTGATGAACTCAACTAAATATCCAAGCTGTGAAAAAAGGTGAACCCTCAAAATTAATATTTTGATTTTAAAATGACATAATCTGCAAAAGCTGGCAGCCAAAAACTGACTGACTGCACTTTAATAATGATATTAGCATTATTGCAACCATTTGATGGTGGACATTTGGATAAACATTCTTTCGGAATGGGTTTCATTTACCATATATGTAAGATGTGCATTTTTTAAATAGATTGACAAATGATTTTCAGACTTTCATAGTTGGTTCTTATGGGTAACCTATTATCATACAGTACTACTATTAGAGATCATGCAGTTTTGGGCTTTCTTGTCCAAAAATATCACCTTAAAATCAGCCTCAAATTTCCTTCATAACAGCTTGGCAGTATTGCGTAGGCATTGCCAAGCCCAAAAATGCCTTCAGAGTGACCCCAAACCCTTCCAACAAGTTTCTATGAAATTTTAAAAATTCCTGTTTTTATTCTGACTAACTAACTAACTAACTAACTGATGTAAGCATAACTCAACAATGGATAAAGCTATGGGCTTGATTTTTTCACTGTTCGATGTCACTTCGTCCTGAGACGTGCCTTTTCACCAACCGCAGTATGTACAATGCATGTATCATGGACTTACCTTTGTCCTCCTTTGTGTTCCAGTTCTTTTCGCAGACTATGCAAGGGGTAGATTTGCAATAGCGCGATATGGCTTCCCTCTGGCTGTGTCATGCTTTCCACCCGCATTTTCCATAGCAAACAAATAGGAATTTTAAGCTGGATTAGGGCTCTAAGAACAAGGAAGCAAGGAAACAGCTAAAGCAAGGGAGGTAGCCTATACCTGCAGATATACTATAGTGGACATGAAATCCCAAATTCAATCTATGGATCCATAGTCCAGAAATTCCTAATCTTTCCTTCTACTTGTATAGCATAGAGCCAATCCCTTGAATAAGAAAATTTTGCAGATGTTGAAAATTTGTATATATGTACGGTATAATGGTATTATCTTCTGACATACTGCATGTAATGACTAAACTTACTTTAGACTGTGGTATGGATCATTTACAGGTTAACTAAATCACTTAGTCACCTGACATGCTCACTTAGTCACCTACACATGTTCACTTAGTCACCCGCCCTCAAGTAATTTTGTACAGGATAAATAATTATTACACGAAAGGTACATTGCAGTACTTGATAATACTGTAATACTCTTCTTCTCCCTGTTCTGCAAATAATTCTGGTCAAATAGTATACTAAGCGGCGTATCTACTATAGCTCTAGCTGTCACTGTGGTTACTGGTCAAATAATTACTTTTGTGGGTGCTATAAGGACTTCAGGAAGAAACCGTTCTGCTGTTCTGCATTGCTCTTTCACTCCACACTCATGCTCTGGCTATAAAGGTACGTACTTTAAACCATAGTCTAAATAAGTTAGACACCGCGACCAACAGGAACTAAGTGATTTAGTAACCCCTCAGACCGTTAGTAGCACCCTCGCTGTGCTTGGGATGCTGCAGCCTCAGGCCATCGGGGTTACTAAATCGCTTAGTTCCCCTGGTCTTGGTGTCTAACTATTATGTAATAATTATTGTAAACAACATAATTATATACAGTAGTTATAAAAGCATGCAGCCCCTATAAATGTATTTACATGCACACATACAAAGTTTTGTGTAATGCTAAGGAACAATTATACTAACAAGGACCTATAGAAAGTATAATGAAGTGTACTTACCCGGTTATCAGTAGCTGTCTCTATTCCAGTGAGAAACACCACAAGACCCAATGCGAGTGCAATGCACAAGTTTAGGTGAATGAAAGCATGGTTGATTTTATCTGTTTTTCTGTGCATATAACAGGATAAGGAGAACAAATATGTTACAATGTGACTCTTACCGAAACATAACAATTGTCAATAAGATGACAGAAAGACAAAGGCACACTAGAGAAATTGCACATCCAATGTATGAAACTATTGACAATGGATGATCACTTTGCTGCAAAACAATGAGAACTATGTAATAGCTATAGTCAACAAAACACTATACGTCATACATTTGCAGTTGGCTCATCTCCAATGCTCACTAGCACAGCAAAATTGGTCAGATGAGTTGCAAGACAAGTTACTCTAGTGTCATCAGAATTATCTTTGTCAAACAGTACTCCTTTACTTGACCAACCACCAGCCTGATTACTAAAAGTCCATATTGTGATATCATTATGGTTATTGTACATACTACTTACAGCTGTGTATCCAACAATGTGTGGTCATAAAATTGACAGATTCTGCGTTGCAGAGAAGAATTTGTGCCTAACTGCAAGTTAGAAATAAACAATGATTTACCATAGCAAGAGTATATATTGGAGGAGGGAAAGTGTTAATGTTGGTAGTAGGACTAATGGTCCTTGGATACAATCGTGGTTGGGTTACAGGTTATTGCACTACTGAGATACGTGCACGAGTGGCTATTATCTAGCTTGTTCGCAACAACCTCAGCCACAACTTTAATTTACACAGCGCTTTAGAGGCCTACCAATGTACCAATCATTGTCCCACGTGCACTCGCATGGGCATACATTCACATTATCATAAAACAGACATAGCTACATGGAATGGGCTCACCGGATTTGAAGTACATTGGCGCTTTCCCAGACTGGCCCTTCCTGGCTGCCGTCTTCACTCCACGCCACTGCTATGACATGTACATGTGGTGCTACTTATCACACGTATAATTCACTCCACGCCACTGCTGTGACACATGGTGCTACTTATCACACATATAATTCCAATAAGCTTACACACGTATGCAAACATGATGTAATTGCAATTAGTGACACTGACTCACTCAACTGATGAATTACTGTTTAATTATAGCCCTACCCACATTAACTTAGTTTAAGGTCTTAAACTTCATTCAAACTGCACTACAGGTTGTCAAAAATGAGCCGTAAAGTAACCCACATACCTTTGTCTCCTCTCGTAAACCTGACCGCTGTTGATTTAATACATTACTTGCTCAAGTGGTCCACATGGAATTGCAATGGCTTAAACTCCATCTCTTGTAGACGTGTTAGTTTTGCTAGCAAAACTGTCAAGGTGACCTTGATGAAATCTAGAATGAAGACATCATGTGGGAGGTCATCACGCAAAGTACAGCCAATATGGGAACTGGAACTGAATTCATCCAAGGCAGCAATAATGTTCCTGGTGATGTTTGCTTTCCAGGTTAGCTGGTTGTGTCTTTCTCTTTGCACCAAGTTCCTCTGTGTGATGTTCCATACTTTTCTCAACTGCACTGTTCTTTCACTTCATAGCTTCAGTTTCTTCACAGTCTACGTGCACGTGCACTGCACTTATAATTAGTTACCAACCAACACAAGTCACCAAGCCATTTGAACAATGCCATAGAACTTTACAGGCTCATTTTTCACAGCTTATAGCACTATTTGAAACTTTCCCTCCCATATTATATACTCTTGACTATAGCAACCACAAAATTCTTATCTACCAATACACATTATACTGATACACTACAGTAAATATATTCAGGGTGACCTGTTTAGTAGTTAAAAGTGTGTAATAGTACATATAAAATTGTACAAGATACTATATATTTTGATTTGCAATGTTCCCACTGCATACAAAATATAAAATCTCAATACTTACCACATCAAGTGTTAATAATATAGGATTGCTCTCATTAGTGGTAACAGGAACAGGTGCTTGTATTGATACTATTGGAGATATTGGTACAAGCATTTCAGTTCTGTCATAGAAGAAATGTCATATTGAGTAAACAATTCTTCTATAAAGTAATCCTGTACTTACCCATTCCTAGGATTTGGCAGCTGCAAGATATCGTCTCTTAGTATTGTATTTGTAATAGGAAATGTTGTAGTATCTATAAGGCAAATAAAATATGGTATCCATTGTGATGAGATACAACTGTACATCTGTATTGAATTGCACAGGATGGTGCCATAATATGAGCACTCACTTGGTGGAAGTTGATCTAAGACACCTCTTAGTAGAGCATTAGAGAACATGATTTGAGCACTTCCATGAGTAAAATTTGTTAAATCATCACTTTTAGTAGGAAATTCATAAGATTCTCCTGCTTGTACACTATCATTTGAAATAAGCTGAGCTTTCACAACTACAAGTAATGTGATAACAATATAATTATACTGGTCAATTGTTATGCTTCATGCAATGTTACTGTACTTACTAATGTTTTCCTTTGTCTTGATTGCTTCATTTATGTCACTGTTTAGTGTTTCACTTAAAAGTTTTCCAAACTGTTCAGTACTGTTAACCAAATCCTGACTGGTTTTAGGTGATGTCTGCATGCACAAAGAAATTAGCAAAGTAATGTTATATGTGACACAACTATAAGATTTGTAAACATGACATCTGAGGGCCACAGGGCCAAGAGCAGAGTGTTTACAAATTAGATACAAACTGAATGGATGTATAGGAATAGTTTCGTGGTATGAGACAAGCTTGGGGTCAAATACATGAGTATTTGTATTTAGCTGTATTTAATTACTATTTTTGAGTATTTGTAATTGTATTTGTATTTTAAAGTTTTGAAACAACATGTATTAATTGTATTTGTACTCAAATACTTTGTGTAAAAACTTAAAGTACTTTCTGCAAATACCTCAAATACTTTTACTTGGAAGAGAATCTGTATGACCTAATCTGTAAAATGTATTTGGTTGGAAGATGATCTCTTTGACTTATTGACACGTTAATCTGTAAAAATATATCAAATACTAATTATTTTCTTTCAATTTCTTTGAATGGGAAGAGTAATGAAGGACTTACTTTTCTTTGAAGTTGAATAGTATCTAATCAAAAACAGCCAAGCTGTAAAAAAAGGTGCGGCCCCCATAAAGGCCATGGTGAAAAAAGATGTGAAATCCAAGGTGGCGGCCAAGAAATGGCTGTGATGGTAGGTTAATGCTTACATTTTAATAACAACAATTCAGGTGAATTTGGTGCCAAGACCAAGCGGCACAAAATTAACCTGAATTGCTGTTATTAAAATGTAACCATTAACCTACCATCACAGCCATTTCTTGGCCGCCATCTTGGATTTCACATCTTTTTTCACCATGGCCTTTATGGGGGCCGCACCTTTTTTTACAGCTTGGCTGTTTTTGATTAGATATCACTTCTTTTTGTATTTGTATACTGTAAAGCCGGCCTATGGCTGGCTTTGGGGCTTTTTTAACCCATGTGTTTTTTTCTTTACCACAGGAAGAAGAAAAGAACTTAAAGAAGAATTTTAGTACTTCAATTATTTTTGATTTTATTAGTAATTATACAAATTATATACATATATTTATTACATGCTCATTATTCCCCACAGGATTTTTTTTGCAGCTGATCTCTCTACTGGGTGACTTGAAATGTAGCTGAACTATATACAGGATGGTTTCTTTGTAGCTGAACTCTCTGTAACAGGTGATTTGTTTGCAGCTAAACTCTCTACATGGTGGTGTCTTTATAGCCGAACTCTCTACATGATGGTTTCTTTGTAGCTGAACTCTCTATAAGGTGACTTCGTCTAGCTGAACTCTCTACAGGGTGATTTTTTGTAGCTGAACTCTCTGCAGGGTGATTTGTTTGCAGCTGAACTCTCTACATGATGGTTTCTTTGTAGCTGAACTCTCTACAAGGTGACTTCGTCCAGTTGATCTCTCTACGGGGTGATTTGTTTCTAGCTGAACTCTCTACAGGTGAATTGTTTGCAGCTAAACTCTCTACATGGTGGTTTCTTTGTAGCTGAACTCTCTACAAGGTAACTTCTTCTCTACAGGGTGATTTGTTGTAGTTGAATTCTCTACTAGGTGGTTTGTATGAGGCTGAACTCTCTACATGGCGGTTTCTTTGTAGCTGAACTCTCTACAGAGTGATTTGTTTGCAGCTGAACTCTCTACATGATGGTTTCTTTGTAACTGAACACTCTACAAGGTGACTTCTTCTAGCATGATCTTTCTACAGGGTGAATTGTTGTAGCTGAACTATCTACAAGGTAACTTCTCCTAGCTGATCTCTATACAGGGTGATTTGTTTGTAGTTGAATTCTGTACAGGTGGTTTCTTTGTAGCTGAACTCTGTACATGATGGTTTCTTTGTAGCTAAACTCTTTACAAGGTGACTTCTTCTAGCTGAACTCTCTACGGGGTAATTTCTTTGTAGCTGAACTCTCTATATGATGGTTTCTTTGTAAATGAACTCTCTACAAGGTGAATTCTTCTACCTGATCTCTCTACAGGGTGATTTGTTTGTAACTGAACTCTGTACAAGTGCGTTTTTGTGGGTGATCTCACTGCAGGTTGATTTGTTTGTAGCTGAACTCACTAAAGGGTGATTTTGCTTGTAGCTGAACTCCTTGCATTGTATCTAGTTTCTAGCTGATCTCTCTACAGGGTGATTTGTTTGTAGCTGATCTCTCTACAAGTTGATTTGTGTGTAGCTGATCTCTCTGCAGGTTGATTAATTTGCAGCCGATCTCTCTACAAGGTAATTTGTTTGTAGCTAAACTGTCTATAAAGTGATTTATTTGTAGCTGATCTCTCTGCAGGTTGATTTGTTTTAGCTGAACTCTCTACAGGGTGATTTACTTGTAGCTGAACTCCTTACATTGTGACTAGTTTCTAGCTGATCTCTCTACAGGGTGATTTGTGTGTAGCTGATCTTTCTACTGGTTGATTTGTTTGTAGCCAATCTCTCTACAGGGTAATTTGTTTGTAGCTGAACTCTGTACAAGGTGCTTTTTTGTAGGTGATCTCACTGCAGGTTGATTTGTTTGTAGCTGAACTCACTAAAGGGTGATTTGCTTGTAGCTGAACTCCTTACATTGTGTCCAGTTTCTAGCTGATCTCTCTACAGAGTGATTTGTTTGTAGCTGAACTCTCTATAAAGTGATTTTTTTGTAGCTGAACTCCTTACATTGTGTGTAGTTTCTAGCTGATCTCTCTACAGGGTGATTTGTTTGTAATTGATCTCTCTACAAGTTGATTTGTGTGTAGCTGATCTCTCTGCAGGTTGATTTCTTTGTAGCCGATCTCTCTATAGGGTAATTTATTTGTAGCTGAACTCTCTATAAGGTGATTTGTTTGTAGTTGATCTCTCTGCAGGTTGATTTGTTTTAGCTGAACTCTCTACAGGCTGATTTGTTTGTAGCCGATCTCTCTACAGGGTAATTTTTTTGTAGCTGAACTCTCTACAAGTTGATTTGTGTGTAGCTGATCTCTCTGCAGGTTGATTTGTTTGTAGCCGATCTCTCTACAGGGCAATTTGTTTGTAGCTGATCTCTCTACAGGGTGATTTTTTTGTAGCTGACCTCTCTTCAGGGTGATTTGTTTCTAGCTGATCTCTCTACAGGGTGATTATTTGTAGCTGACCTCTCTTCAGGGTGATTTGTTTCTAGCTGATTGCTCTACAGGTTGATTTGTTTGTAGATGAACTCTCTACAGGGTAATTTGCTTGTAGCTGAACTCCTTACTTTGTGTCTAGTTTGTAGCTGATCTCTCTACAGGGTGATTTGTTTGTAGCTGAACTCTTTACATTGTGTGTAGTTTGTAGCTGATCTCTCTACAGGGTGATTTGTTTGTAGCTGATCTCTCTACAAGTTGATTTGTGTGTATATAGCTGATCTCTCTGCAGGTTGATTTGTTTGTAGCCGATCTCTCTACAGGTAATCTGTTTGTAGCTGAACTCTCTATAAGGTGATTTGTTTGTAGCTGATCTCTCTGCAGGTTGATTTGTTTTAGCTGAACTCTCTACAGGGTGATTGCTTGTAGCTGAACTCCTTACATTGTGTCTAGTTTCTAGCTGATGTCTCTACAGGGTGATTTTTTGTAGCTGAACTCTCTTCAGGGTGATTTGTTTCTAGCTGATCTCTCTACAGGTAGATTTGTGTTGATTTGTTCATTGCTGATCGCTCTAAAGGTAATTGATTTGTTGCAGTTGAACACCCTGCAAAGTGCTTTGTTTGTAGCTGATCACTCTAAAGGGTAATTTGTTTGTAGCTGAACTCTCTCCACAGTGACTTGTGTGTAGCAGAATTCTGTGTAACTGAATTCTCTAGAGAGTGACTTAATTGTAGCTGAATTCTCTACACAGTGCATGACTTGTTTATAGCTGAACTTTCTTCAGTGTGACTTGTAATGTTCTGAATCTCTATAGTGGTATATTTGCTTAACTCTCCACATGGTGACTGTCTTCTTGCTGAACTGTCTATAAGATTAACTGTTTGCAGCTGAACTCCCTACAGAATAACTTGTGATGTAATAAAATTCTATAATGGAGTAAATAAATTAGCCGAATGCTCTATTAGGGTGACTGTTCTATTAGAGTATCTCGATCTCGCATTTGCTACACGGAGTTGGCTTTCGAATCATAACTCAGTGGTTTGTACTCCGATTCTTCTGTACTACTGCAAGGACTTTCTATGAAGATTATTCCAGCTATACACCGATTTTCAGCTCATTGCTCTAAGCGGTTTGCCTAGTAGGCGTGAAAACTAATACTTTTTTATTCATAAAAATCGATCGCGTAATTGTGACACAGGTTGGGTTTTGTGTCATATCTCCGTGGTCTTTATCTCGATTCCTTTCAAACCACCAAAAGGTACTCCTACGATGGTTACTCCATCTACATAGCAATTTTCAACTCATTCCATGAAGCGGTTTACCCTGTAGGCGTGACAACAAATCGATCTTGTTTTACGCGAATAATCGGTCATAACTCCTAAACCGTTCATCGGATTTGTACCAAATTTGATGCTAGGATTCGCCTTTGGACTCCCTTTCTGTGTGCCAAATTTCAAGGCGATCGTAGTACGTGTTTGCTTGTTATAGCAATTTTTGCAAGTGTGCGAAAAGACGAAGAAGAAGAAGAAAAAAAAAAAAAAGAAAAAAAAACGAAACTTTGGCAGCTCATATCTCGGAAATGGCTGGAGCGATTTCCTTCAAATTTGGAATGTAGAATCCCTTGGCTGGCGGACAACTGTGTAGCAAGTTTGGTTCCAATCAGATAAGTGATCACCGAGATACAAAGGTGTGAAAATGACGTTTTCGTTCTTCCTGTCAATATACTCATGGTGTGGCGCGCCGGCTTCTTGGGCCGCACGACACACTACCGTGTGTCTTGATATAAGTACTAGCAAGAGTTCATAATATAGAGAGCGAGGGAGGTATAGCGTTGGACACTCTCCCTCCCTCTCTACTGTATATTATGAACTCTTGGTATGAGCATTCAAACCTTGTAACATATAGTGGTCATCTAAGAAGAGCAAGAAGTCTATATACTCCAATTGTTTTCTGGCATTATGTTACAGTTGTGTTTACCATACATTTGAAATTTTATTAGAACAATATTAAAACAGAGGTGTGCACTATTGGGTGGTTGTGTAATGTGTAGTTCAGATCAAAGGATCGAAGTACAAAAGTATTTTAAATGCTTTTAAAAGTATTTGTATTTGTATTTCAAATACACACTGGGTATAAGTATTTGTATTTTGTATTTCATACTTTCAGAGTATTTGTATTTAAATACTTTTCAAAGTATTTGACCCCAAGCCTGGTATGAGACATGCATGGATCAAAGCTAGGTGCCTATTTGTAACATCAGGAGCTTAAGATACCAATTGCAATTAACAGTTCTTATGAACTACTGGTGACATGGAAGGGAAAAGAAAGCTATTAATACTAGAGGTGCACTAGCCTTAAACATTGGAAATTGCTAAGAAATGTGTCCAAGGAACAATATTACTGTCTTAGTGATCAGCTGGTACATTGGTAGCTAGTTTTGCATGGACAAGCATGTGGTACACCAATGCCAATTCAGCCTAGCAAGTTTTCTACTTCCTATTTAGATTGTAAGTATTGGATATAATAACCACACAAAACAGTCAAGGGTGCGGCCTTAAAAAGCCTGGGTAAAAAAGTTGTGAAATTAAAGATGACAGCCAAAAATTGGCTGCAATGATGTTAATGTTAACAATGCACACAGCCATTATTAAAATTTATTAGCCTTAACATCATTGCAGCCATTTCTTGGCTGCCATCTTTGATTTCACAACTTTTTTCAACTAGGCTTTATAATAAGCTTGCACCATTTTTTCACAGCTTGACTGTTTTTGTGTGGATTTCACTTCTTTTGGTACTTTATAAGGCCCCAAAACCAGCCTATGGCTGACTTTGGGTTCATTTACTCACATTTGTTCTTTTCTATACAAATGCAATGATGATAAGTAATTGAAGACAGACTTATAAATGTATTGCATTGCATGATTTACTTCAGAATCAATACTTGGCAATATTATTGTAATACTCTAATAGAGTGTACAGTTTTTTGAGGACTTCTAATAGAACATACATAGAATGTTCTAGAACAATCTAGTAAGTCTATTAGTAGATCTACAAAAGTTTATTTATAAGCAGATTTAAACTAGAATTGTCATTTATAAAGCAGAAATTAATTGAGATGATCTGCAAAGATATAGCAGTGGTTAAGTGGTTAAGGATGCGGGTGTTTCTCTGGTTCAAACTTTGGTAAGTTTTTTTGTTCAACATTTTTTTGTGCACCTTTTTACCCCATGGTGACTGCTCTTTTAGAGTATCTCGATCCTGCAATTTTACACTTGCTTGGTTTTTGCTTTATAACTTTGTAGTTGTAAACTATTCAAAGTATCAAAAGGCACTGCTACGATGATCAGTCTATGTACACATCAATTTTCAAGTTATTCCCATACTTGGTTTACCCTGTAGCCATGACATAACTTTGCTCTATTTTAACGTGAATAGCTCTTGAATATTCATAATGTTCACAGAAAACTTAGTACGAGACTTCACATTTATACCTTCTTCATTTGTGCCAAAGATCGGGACAATCAAATTGCACTTTTACATTTATAGCAATTTTGGCAAAGTGTGTGAAAATAAATCAAAGACCCCGTAGCCTCTGTACGGCATAAGAATAAACAAAAAAAATTAAAACGAAATTTTGAATGCCCATATCTCACAAATGGCTGTTGTGAGTTTAATCAAATTTGCTGTGTGGCCTACCCTACCTGACGAACAGCTATAATGCAAAAATGATGTGCTTTGGAAAAGGGGCCATGGAGCTATGCATGTGTGAAAAAACGTTTTCTTTCTTCCTGTCAATATACTCATGGTCTGGCATGCAGGCTTTCTTGGGCGTACGACACACCACTGTGTGTCTTGATGTACACTGTATTGGTAAATAAATAGTTTGTATTGTGACTTCCTGTGGTGTCAGTGTATGTATATGGGGAACACTGGCAGCAACTTTTGATATGATACTACAATTGTATTGTAATGTATCTACTGTAAGTGGTACAATACATTTAGTGAACAGAAAGTTGGCTAAATATATTTGTTAGCAAGTAAACAAACTTCAGAATTTTGTTTTATTTATAAAGGTCACTTGATTTCTTTCCACATGGTGCATACATATTTTATAGCAGCGTACTGATAATGTTTGTAATATAAATTTTGTTGACAGCTAAGCAACCGCAAATCAGCAACAACCAAATGTTGTACATATACCAAATAATTCCCAAATAAGTAATCATGCAAGAGTGAACATTAACAGTCATCACCCTGCATTCACTCATTCACTCTTTGTCTTTGCAGAACTTTCAACATGTTTACTATGATATGTGCCACTTTCACACCAGGATACATCTGGGCAGCAATTATATAGACATTAAGACCAAAATGGATTGTGGGAATCGATTAATACTCATGTTATTAGTATGCATGACATAGATTTCACCATGAAAACCACTCAAACGGAGAGTGTTTTGTTATCCTTGCTATCCTAAGAGTTGAAAAGTGTTGGGCTAAGGTGAGAACTAGTGATTTAGCTTATTCACTACTAAACGTTTCCACATGTATCCAAATACAGACCACAACCCATCACAAATTTACCACTCTGCATGCCATGAAGTATAACCGCTCTACAAGCAAGCTTACCTATCTTCAACTCCATAATTATTACATAAACATTTTAATAGTAGTGATTAATACATTAAATTTACGTAACCGAAATTCTCCATAATATCTCTAGGATTTGTCTATTCGTCATAACCAAATGTAACCAGAACATACTAGCTGCTGACCCACAATCAAAATTTTTAGGCATGCGTAATCATAGTGGTTGCACTCGTATTGGCTAGGGTGATTGATCACCATGTGCAGGCTATCAGTCTGATATGGATGGATAGTGTTACATAGTAGTTGTAATACAGAGCATTTGAGCTTTGCCTGATATGTATGCCCTCATTCCTTGTTATAATTATACAACTATAACATGTAGGTCATTTACTCCTATTTATACACACAATGACATAAGAAGAATTACAGTACTGTACCTGTTGTAGTTGTTGCCAATTTTGCTGGTTGTTGTTATTCAAAAGATTATCAAATACTTCAGTTGTTTCCTTTAAGTGTATAAAAAAATAGTTTAAATGTTTTGTAAATGATCAGAACATCAATGTTAAATAGACATACCTGTAAATGCAAATAAATTGTACAGGATATATTTTTACCTCAAAATATGTATCGTTAGGTTTTAACCTGTCGACCACTGTCTCTGTAACACTGCATACAAGTCTCACTTGACTACTCATACAGGTTAACTACAGACACTTAACTTGTTGAGTGATGAGATGATGTCAACTGCTAGACCAATTTCTTGTGCAAAAATATCTTGTTCTTGTGATGAAGTTAAGTTAGACAACGTTGTGGCAATATTGGTAACTGCAATAATCGTTTCTTCTTCCCCCAAGTTACTTAATGACATGGTAATGTTGTTTACCTGTGGAGCCCTATTTGTATGTGGTATTCACAAATTACAATTTACCTCTTCAATTAGCTCATTAAATTGTATTCTGAAGCACTCGACAAATTCCTCCCAATCATCCTCACCTTTGCACCTTCTTCGTACAGTACCTTAATGTATGCATGAAACATTATCAAGATATTTACATGTGATAGGTTTATATAAAGTCCCACAATACAAAGAATAAGAATGTGCATGCACTGCACATGCTGTCTTTTAGAATCAAAATTGCTGACAATACAATTATCTGACTGAGCAGTTACAGTACTTACACAGCTTGGATTACACATTTGTGACCGGATTTGCGAAAAGGGGTCTTCCACACACATCCAATTTACCACCTTTGACAACTCATAACTTCAGATTGGAAATGGCCATTGATTTGAATTTGGTCAGCACTGAGAACCAACATAGCTTAGTAGTTGGAGAAAGTTTCAGGTTAATATGTTTCTTAAATACTGAGTTATGGTCTTCTGAGTTCATAGAATTGGATGTGTGTGGAAGACCCCTTTTCGCAAATCCAGTCACATTTACAGTGTATGGGGACAGACAAATGCTGGTTTAGAGTTACAATATGTTGTAGTATGTAGTTACAACATTTAACAACAGTGTACAAGTGTATATACAAGCTTGTTAAAGTTTTAAGATACACAAACTATCATATAAGAGCTATACACGGTTGAATCATGGCTGGTGAAAACTGATTCTTTACTTGACTAGTCTATAAGAATAGTTCAGTCCTTTAGCAGCTTTCATTTCTACCCTGTAACTTTGATATATAGCATTTCTTTCTATGAGAGATTTGACTCCTCCTTAGTTAACCAGGGGTGTGTGGTTCAGTGCTTATGAATACAAAACCTTCTCATCTACATGTACTACACAGTATAATCTGTAAAATTACCATTTAATCCAGCTCCAGTACATGGGACCTCAACAGTGACACCAACAAGAGTTTCATTCCAAGTAACATTGAACCCCATATAGCTGACCATTACAGGGTAGCAAAATTGATCTTAACAAAAAAATAATAAACATAATGCTAGAAAACATTATTTACTTACTAAGAATCAGTTTAGCTATACCAGATCGGGCAAAACCACTTTATTCATTTCTAACAGTACATTCATAATCTCCAGCATTGTCTTCTGATGCAGTAACTTCAAGACTTGACTTAGTTTCTCTTTCAACAGGAACTCCATTTAGCAACCAGCCATATACAAATGTATTAGCCCCTAAACCAGTTGCTAAGCATGAAAATGTAACTTGATCACTTGAGTTTGCATATCTTGTCACTGGCTCAATAGTTACCTGAAGACTGTGTGCTACAAACAACAAATTAATAACACATATAATCTGCATATCATACATTATAGCTTATATGTGTACAAATTCGGTGGACAACCTGTGTTATGCTGATAACAAAGTATCTGTTAGGAAAAGCATCTATATGCACACGACTTATGTTCTTTTGTGTCCTTTAAGATAGGTAATTAGTTGTCTTGTTTATAGAAATTATTTTGAAACCACAGACCACAGTTGATAGTTATGATATAAATCTAGTGGCTAATTGGCAGTGTTTGGGGGTGATGCATTACTATGTAATAAGTTATGTATATGTGACCGGATTTGCGAAAAGGTACCTTTTCCACACATTTGATATACCAACAAACAAAATGATGTAGCACTTGACTCCTTACGCTGATTAACTTGCTCTTAGTATGAAAATGTAGCCAGATACTATATTTACATTCATTGAATATTTCAAGCAATTATATGACATAATCAAAAAGTTATGAAGCTTTAAAGTTCAAAAAATAGGTCAAATTTTGTGTGTGAAAAAGGTACCTTTTTGCAAATCCGGTCACATATAATATTATTACTTTTGTGGTAACTAAGTAATATAACGAAATATGCTATAAAAGCTAGTCAATATAACTCAAGTAACTTACTTACAAATGTAACACAGTTACCTAAGCAATGAAGTTACTGTAATGAATCTAATAATTAAGTAATTTTATTCCTACAAGTAACTAAGTTACCAATCTCATTACTATTCCACTGAGTAACGCCTAGCCACAACAAACCAATGAAGTTCACCTCAAATTATGAAATAAAGCTGATTGACTAGTTTCTTTCTCTTGAATACAATTATAACCAAGATTTACACATTGTCCACCAATGCAGTCATGTCACATGATAAGGTGGTAGTTGCACACATGACAGTTTAAGGCTGTGGACACACAGTAATATTACGTAATATTATTATAGTTACTTTATTTTATGGATAATATGTAACTAAAGCTAAATAGTTTTAGTTGCAAGCAATACTTTGAGTTACCTTTAAAAATTATACAATTGCCCCAACACTGCCAATTGGTATGTAGTTTCAGCCTAGAATAAATGCGGTCAGATCACTAAGGGTGTATGGTTGCCATGCTCCACTAATCATTTAAGTGCACAATCACCACATTTTAATTGTTTAAGGGTATCCTTTCAATCATTGCATAAGTGCAATTACGGGTACATGTATCTTTAAATACTGTAGTTTTGTGACATCTAAACATGCTCCTCTAGACAAAAATCATCCAATTTATTAGAATGACGAATTTATTACAGCAACTGTCCAATATTAATGTATGTTCTTTAGTAATAGGGGAGTTTAGTGTAAGCATCTGGGAATGCAATTAGCATCAATTGCATATTGCACAACCACTGGATGCTCTCGATGTCCATAAAAATGTATTGAAGCAATTGGGAAAACGATGATAACTGACAATAAAACCTCCGTTGCTCACAAAGTATATGGTATGTTCCAATTTTCTGTACATAGATAGGAACTGCATTGATTTTCGTTTCCTTTCATGGTTGTCTGCTGGTATTAGGATAAAAGGTTAGCGAGTTATGGAACCATAAAGTTCAAGATTTTACAAAACAACGCTTTCCAACGGAAAAAAAACACTTATGAGTTTATACTTGAAAACCACTTAATTTCAATGATTCCATCGAATGTGAACGCTACAATCAACCAGGCGGGCCAACAAGCAAACATGATATTTAGTGCACCTGTAAACACTATCCAAGAGATTCTAATGCTTGTTCTTGTGCTGTTCTTTGATCAAAACATAGAAAACTAAGCATCTTTTTGCATTCCTCGATTCCAGAACACATTTGTTGCCAGAATTTTCAACTTCAGCAGCTTGTAACTAGCCAACCACATAACCTATGACGACCAGACAACCACCAAAACATGTAGAAATCAATGTAGTTTCCAGTGCTGTTTAAAAGCCTGGAGTATCCCCTTTTGTTTATGTATAACAAAGTTTTCACATCTGTAGTCATCCATTTCCCAATGGTTTTTGTACATTTTTATCACTAACCACAGCATCCGGTGGTTGCATAACAGCAATTAACGGAGCAATTAAAATATTTTTGCTTATGCTGAACTCCACTATGGATACAGCAAGTCAAATGTGTTCAGCTACATAACTGAGAATTCATTGCACATTTGATCAACTTGCTTCTCAAAGGTGCATGTAGCTCCTATAATGTGTGCAGTATGATTGTGACTGCACGTATGTAAGTAACAGCCCACAATTTTTTCTCACTGTACGTGAATGATGTGTACTTTTCTAATCGTTTGCAAAACATACCAATGACAGTAACATTTATGGTTTCACTATCACTTCCAATAGGATTAGTCACAGTACATGTGTATGATCCACTATCATCTAAAGTAACACCATCAATGGAGTAGCTAGCATGGAACACTGCAGTAGTACTAGTGTGCTCCACTGTAGTAATACTAGTGGACTGCAACATTGGTCCACTATCCTTCCTCCATGTGAATGTGTCTGGGGGAGAACCTCGTGAGGTACAAGGCAATGTGAGGGGAGAACCAACAGAAACTGTTACAGTAGGTAATGATGGAGGGTCTATCATCGGGACAGCTGTGTAGAGAGACAAAAGATGGTTATCAATGAGGTTATGGGTACCTATCAAGGGACTTACTTCTTCCACTAAAGTACACACCCAATCTTGTTGTTTGGTTCATCATTGAACTGTCCAGTATAACACATGTATAAACACCTTCTGCAGCTGGAGTCAAGGATGCTATACACTGCCACAAATTAATCACTCCAATAAAATTCATGAGACTTGCTATATGTGATTGCATTGGATTACCCAAGGACAATTCACACAGTCCATATGGCATTGGAACTCCATTGAAGTACCATAAACCCAGTGCATTATTATCATCACTAACAGCAGGTCCTAGTCCAGACACACAACGAGCAACCAGACCCATTTCAGTATCTCTAATGTTTGAGTAGTTGGTGAGGAGATTACTAGTTACAGTCTCATTACCAACAGTTGATACTCCAGTCATTGCAATACCTAATGTGAACACATGTATAGCAATACTGTACATACCGGGCACTGACTGTACAGCACTGACTGTACAGCGAAGCATGGAAGTGTCAGAACAAAAGTGAAAGCAGTAATATAATATTATGGTGAAATTTCTCAGTTTTCTGAACTCCACTTATCCAAACTTTCAGTTAATAACTGGATGTCAAAAGTGATTGTTCTAAGTATTAGAGTAGTGTGTGTATCATAATAGAGCAGTAAAAAATATAAAAAAATGTGACTTGCTGAGAAAAAAGCCGGTCATTTTTGCACATTCCTTGAATTCCATTTTGTTGCTTCTCTATTATCTATAGTAACAAAGGAGTTGACACCCAAAGTTTTGGCCTTTTGTGTTAGAGTTATCGTGCTAGACAGTTGGAACAGACATAAATTTGATTTGTACAGCAACAATACAGCAAATAAATTACAGGTGCTTATTTAATAGATCATAAACAAGCTACAAAGATGGGGTTTGGCTCAGTCTATTCACTATGAGCTGGCATATCCGTGTGGACAAAGAAAAAAACCATTCCAACAATGAAATGACGACAGTAAAATTTATTTCTACCTTAGCATAAATATGCGTCCATAACTCACATGCCTTATACTGTAAAACATGAAACAAAGCTTGTCTTACTCTCCATGAAAAGGAAAATCTGATGGTGTATAGATTGTCTTGATTTAAGCTTTGTTTCAATGCATATACTGAACTGATTAAAACTTGCATAATTTTTATGTAGTATGCATATTTTTACCCAGTTTATTTCATGACGTTGTTAGTACAAAATAGAATTTTTTTGAGAACACTCAGTCTTCGCTCAGTAAGTCACAAATTTTTATTGTTAGCAAAAGTGTTAAGTACACTGTATTAAGGCGATTTTGTGCACAATTTCAGAATTATGGACTTTTCAGTTATCTGAACACTAAGTGGTCCCCAAGGGTTTGAATCACCGAGGTTCCACTGTATCAGGCTCAGTATGCAGGATCAAGTATTCATAATATTATATATCCCCCTACAATATGGTAGTACTCTATAGCAAGGACCATGAAGGTTTGCAGTCATAATAGTGTTATTAAACAGTAAGCAAATAAGTAGAAGGAAGTTTAAGTTTGATTAGGGATTGAAGAAGTGAAACAAAGGAGGTCGCCTACACTTGAAGATGTAATAGTTGACATTAAATTCCTACTACAGTCTACATCCATGACTGAATTAGGGATTAAATCCCCACTAGTATACTGTATATCTTAAGGTGTAGACAATCTCCCTTGTTTCACTGCTTTTTTTATCCCTAATTGAAATTCCTGCTAGAGAATTTTCAATCATTTGGCTTAAGTCTCACATTTGATGAAACTGCCCTCCTACAGCTTTGAATCTGTATAAGCAATTATTAGACATACATTTCTTGGACTTAAATAGTTATACTAGAATTTTCTGTTAAGACACCTGCAGTAAGCTTGTGGTAAATGCCTCATACGCATTTCTCTTCTGTGCCCACCCTCCAGTGCTTAAATGGAAAGATATTTTGTATACTACCTACAGGGTAAGTGTCTCTAAGAACAAATATCAACTAATGGACTTATGTCTTACACACAATACATGTACAGTGCAACTTGCTTTAAAGAGTATTTTATTCTTCAGTCCTTGCGTGATGTTCTACTGTAGATAGACACTTTAAGCTGCTTAAAGTAGCTAACTAGATACAGGAATGGCAAGGGCATTCACTCTTTTATTATATTCAATAATTACTCCAACCACAAAATGGTGTGACAAAAGCCTCACTTGTTGCATTAACACCATCATTGGTGGATCCAGATAGGAACACATGCCCTCCCTCCTCCCCCCTCCCAAAAAAATCAAGATACTCTAAAAGAGAATTCAGTCAAATACTCTAATAAAACGGTCACTATATGTAACACTATTAAGAATAGAATCCTCCAGAGTATGAAAACTTGCATCTGTATAGCACCAACCTCAGCACACTTAGCTAGGTAGCCTGCTAGGAATTCTTATTGGTCCTTTGTACTGTAGCTATGTCATCCTTATGACAATTTACTTTAGGCTTATAGCTGAATCATGACTGTCACTGATCCCTACATACAGTTCTAACTTTATCAATGTAGACCACTTAGAAAGTATATTAGATATTTGTGTATACAGTAAACTGCTCTACATAAAAAATTCAGTCCTAAAACATGTAAAATACCAATAGCTTCTTGGGGGCTGTGCCCCTGCCTTTTTAGATATCTACTGCCCTGATCACCCTTCTGGTACTGCCCATGACCCTAGAATTACAAATGGCAGAGACATAAAGGAAAACTGCCATCTAACATGATACATAATTCTATTTCATGGCCTTCACATAAATTACTTTTTGTTACAGCATATATGTGACCCAGTCTGGGAAAACCAGTCGTATCGCCCATGTCAGCAGAATGGATTTTTCACCCAGAACACAAAGCTACATGAATATACTACAATCAAAATCAGCTAGACTGGAGTGGTCTGGTTTTGCTGGCTGCTTTTACCAAGCCCAGTGGCAATCTGTACGTGTGGTGTGGGGCCTAAACGGAGTTCTGGTCAGCCTCTGGATGGCTGTACAGCTCCATGGTGTTGAATAAATATCTCTGCTGTGAATTTCCTTTCATTTTAGCCAGTTTTGAGACCTGAATGGCCCATAACTTGGCATAATTAATCCCTACGCCTTCCTTTTCAATTTTTGAACAGCCTCTTACCCTCCTTCCAGGCCCCCACCTCCCTCCCCTTTTGGAACTTGCCTGATATTGTCAACCATGGTTTAAAAACTATCTAAAATGGTGGGAAACTTAGCTGTTGGCTACTTGCACAGTGGATGTAATACTGTGATTACTATAATATTATGAACTACAGTAATGTTGTAACTAACAGATCTTTGTATAGGTATTAACAACTTGCATGCCACTAATAAACACTTGTAACTCTAGGACATCCTTTTGTACTTGGAGTTAGTGTGTCACTGATTTTGTTGTTGTTGTGATTGTTATCATTTACTGTATCTTCACGAGTTAGTGGACTCCGAGCGGCCTGTGCTACAACTGGCATAGTCGACACTACTGGCTGACCAGATCAACCACTAAGCTTAAACGTTGTGGTACCGTGACAGATAGTTTGATAACGGTACCTGTTGAGGTCAGCCATTTCACCTGCTAAGTTCTACTGTTCTCGCTGTACTGTTTCTTGTAGAAAATCACTAATCAACTGTATTTGAACCACCGGAATGTCTACTGGATCAAATAGCGTCGTCACTGGCGATGGTGCCCAAGATCAAGAAGGTACTCGTAACCCTGTTAGTTGTCCACTTATAATGCCTGAAGCTTATAATGGGGATCAGAGTACCCACTGGGACCAATGGATTTCCCACTTCGACAGCGTGGCGCAGATAAACGGGTGGAATGAAGGAACAAAGCTCCTCTGGTTACAAGTCCGGCTGACGGGAAAAGCCCAGACTGCGTGGGAACGTCTCAATTAAGACGCCAAGTCCACTTATGAAAACGTCAAAATAGCTCTCCGTGAGCGTTTCGAACCCAGCTGTAAGCAAGATCTCTATGCTGCTGAATTTCATGCCAGGAAACATCTGGACAAAGAATCGTGGGGTGACTTGGCGGACAACCTCCATAGCCTAGCAGACAGAGCTTTCCCTGATCTGGATGATAAGACAAGGGAGCAACTGTCACTAAGCCGATTCCTCAGTCTTATTGACAAGCCAACGATCGCCTTATCAGTTCGCCAACGACGTCCAAAAAATTTGAATGAAGCTGTAACATATACGCTGGAGGCGGAGACTCATCTCTCATTAACACCTGGCCACAAAGTTGCAGCAGTGACGTCATCATCTGATAACGTGGACGCCAACATAGAAGATGGAAACCATGCTTCTATCGCAACGATCCAAGCAAGACAGGACGCTGTAGTGGAGCTGTTGAAATCCCTATCATTGAGGATGGAGTATCTTGAGAATACAATCGCCACTCATGTGGAATACAAAAGTCGCGACAAAAGTTCTCCCCCGTACCTGCCACCGACAGCGAACACATCCAAGAAGCAAGAAGCAACAGGTCCACGGCATCCAATCATATGCAGGAAATGTGGAGTTGAAGGCCATTATGCTAGGGGGTGTGCTACCGGCCGTACGTCGGGAAACTAGCAGCCCTCAGTGCTAAGGGTCAGGCACACGAAGGCTCTGAATTGACCCATAAACCTGATATAGATAACTATAGCATAGATAGTAATGTAGAATTTTCACTTAGTACTGTGTGTAACAATGATGTCATTAATTTGTTGGCAGTGAACACCGCCAAAGCGTACCATATTGTTGGTATTGTTTCGGAGGTACGTGTTAGTTTCATGTTAGATACGGGTGCTTCTGTGAGCTTGCTTAATAATGAAACGTGGAAGCAGCTATTGGGGAACAACAGTGGTGAAGCAACCGCGCTACAACCTTGGGGAGGAAGCCAGTTAGTAGGCGTAGAAGGCAGCCCCATCGTAGTACAGGGAGTGGCAACCATAGACATCATACTTCCAGGCCAAATAGTCAGCACCGACATTTTGGTGGCGCGAGGATTAAGCATGCAAGCGATACTTGGGCTCGAACTTTTGGAAAAACACCAGTGCGTCATCAATACGAGCAACGAATACTACACATGCATGGACGTGCCATACCACTGCAAAGTAAGATGACTGAGCAGCTACAAGCGGACTCTGGTGTATCCACAATCACAGTTGCACTACAAAGGACAGTAGAACTCCCGCCACTGAGCGAGCTAGAAGTGATGACAGTGACATCCAGCCCTACTAACAGTGCGCCTACATGGCTAGTGGAAGCATTGCCAGGAGAAAGTCCTATAGTAGTAGCTTCCTCCGTAGTGACACCAGTCAGCGATGGACACCATACAACCATCCCAATGAGAATAGCAAATTTCTCAACAGAGGCTGTTACACTTTACAAGGGTAGCAAGATTGGTAAGGCTTCTCCCCTGGATGATAAAGTTAATATTTCGAGCGTGAAACCAGACTCCGATAGCCATGTCTCCTCCACAGATGAGGATGAGATCCCTCTTCACAAACAAGAGCTCCTGTGGGATTTGGTGACCAAGAGTGGAGATTCACTTACCACAGGGCAGCAGCATGAATTATATAATGCTCTTCTAGGGTATGCAGATGTCTTTACAGCTAATGAAGATGACTTAGGGAGGACTGACGTGCTAAAACATACTATCTCCGTGGGTGATGCTTCACCAATCCGCCAGCCACCAAGAAGGGCGCCACCTTACCGTAAGGAAACAGTGCAAAATTTGCTGAGTAGTATGTTGTCAAAAGGTGTTATCCAACCTTCTAAAAGCCCGTGGGCGTCCCCAGTTGTATTAGTACAGAAAAAGGATGGCACAGTGCGTTTCTGCGTGGATTATCGCAAGGTGAATGCAGTTACTACAAAGGACGCTTTTCCTCTACCCCGTATCGATGATACATTGGATACACTCAGCGGATCCCAATGGTTTAGTACCTTGGATATGTTAAGTGGCTACTGGCAAGTCGAGATGGATGAAAAGGACAGAGAAAAGACAGCTTTTACTACTCACGAAGGGCTTTTCGAATTTAAAGTAATGCCCTTCGGTCTTTGTAATGCACCTGCCACTTTCCAAAGGCTAATGAATGTGGTGTTAGCAGGAGTACAGAGGTCCAAATGCTTGGTGTATCTCGATGACATTATAATTGTGGTAAGAACATTCAACGAACATCTCAAAAAACTTGGAATAGTTCTGCAACGCTTATGAGAAGCCAACTTGCGGCTTAATTAGGGTATGTGGTATCAAGACATGGAGTGGCAACTGATCCTACAAAAACAGACAAGGTATCAAAATGGCCAGCACCTAACTCAGTGAAAGAGGTGCAACAATTCTTAGGGTTGGCTTCATATTACCGCCGTTTTGTCAGCAACTTTGCAGTTATAGCAAAGCCACTATATAGACTGACAGAAAGGGGACGTCAATTCTAATGGATTAAAGAATGCTCCGAAGCGTTTGCAGTGTTGAAACACCGATTAACTACATCACCAGTCCTGTCTTACCCAGACTTTGCCAAGCCGTTCATTCTGGACACGGACGCTAGCTATGATGGTATTGGTGCTGTGCCCTCCCAGCAGCATAAAGGGAAGGAGGTTGTAGTTGCCTATGCCAGCTGTACCTTAAGTAAGTCAGAGAGGAAGTATTGCGTCACGAGGAAAGAACTGCTGGCAGCAGTGAAATTCATCCAGCACTTCTGTCCCTACCTACTTTGTAATCCATTTGTGCTTCGAACTGACCATGGATCATTAACATGGTTGCAGAATTTCAAGGAACCAGAGGGCCAATTAGCACGCTGGATTGAGCAACTGCAAGAATATCACTTCGAAATTGTGCATCGCCCTGGAAAATGTCACTCAAATGCCGATTCTCTGTCACTTCGGCCGTGCAACCAATACCACTGACTTGAGTCACACTGTGGCAATGAAGGAACACATCAGGTGGCAGCAACCAGTATAGCTGAGAGGGAGCGGTCAACTACAGACATCGATCTGCAAACAGCACAGTCCCAAGATGACATCATTGGGCCAGTGCTACAGGCTAAAGAAGCAGGTTGTAAACCTGTAGCTCATCTCAAGGGACATCATAGAGAATTAACCCACAGTGGGACCAGCTAGTGCTCCAACATGGTGTTCTATACAGAAAGTTTGAGAAGGCTGGCCAGGGTTAACTACACTTCCAATTAGTAGTCCCCAAGGACCACCAGGCCTCAGTTTTACAGGAAATACATGGAGGAAGGATGGGTGGGCACCTGGGCGAAGACAGGACATTTAAGAAACTGCAAGAACAGTTCTATTGGCCAGGTTACTTTCAAAGCTCCAAAGAATGGTGCTAGAACTGCCCACACTGCGCTGCAAAGAAAGGACCAACCCAGAAGCACAGAGGCCCACTACAAAACATCAGATGTGGATACCCCATGCGAATGGTGGCCGCAGATATTGTTGGTCCATTCCCTAGAAATAGCAATGGCAACCGGTACATCCTAGTAGTCTCTGACTATTTTACACGATGGGCTGAGGCCTATGCAATTCCCAACCAAGAGGCCAAAACAATAGCTAATAGGCTGGTTGATAACATGTTCTGTCGATTTGGGATCCCTGAACAGCTGCATACAGACAAAGGGGCACAATTTGAGTCCACCTTGGTAAAGGAAGTAAGCAAGCTGTTAAAAATCAACAAGACACACACCACCGCCTACCACCCACAGGGTGATGGCCTTGTGGAGAGGCTCAACAGAACTATTCTGGCTATGTTGGCTACAGTTACAGATGAACAGGGTGAGGACTGGGAAAGCCACTTGGCAAAGGTGTGTTTTGCATATAACACAAGCGAGCATGTTTCCACTGGGTATTCCCCTTTCTATATGATGTATGGAAGGAAAGCAAAGATACCACTTGACATCATTTATGGGAATCCCAACACTCCTCCAGTCACCCCATTAGAGTATGTGAGTACACTCCGCCAGTCATTAGAGCAAAGTTATCAACTTGCACGAAAGCACTCCCTAGGGGCTGCCTGCAGACAGAAAGAACACTATGACAAAAAGGTACACGGTGAACCTTATGAAAAGGGAGATCTGGTTTGGTTATTTACCCCAATGGTAGGAAAGCATAAAGCAAAGAAACTACACTGCCCATGGACTGGCCCATATAGAATCATAAAGAGGATCTCAGATCTGGTATACTGCATTCAGGACACGCGCAGTAGAAGACGCCAAGTAGTGAACTTTGAACATTTGAAACCATGTCCTCAGCAAATGTGAGATAGAAGCCAGCCTGGCAGTGGAACCCAAGATAGTCAAGTGCAAAATACAATAGAAGAAGACAGCATCAACACACCTCCAGGAACTGTCCTACAACTGGTAGATGAATATGAGGAAGAGGAAATTGAGGCACCAGAAGTACTGCTGTACCCACAAAGTGAGGACAGAAATAACTTGAGAAGATACCCGCAACGCAGAAATCGACGTAAGCCACTTCGCTATCAAGATGGGGTTCCTTGACATGGGACATGTACTTACAAGGAGGGGAAATGTGTAATACTGTGATTACTATAATATTATGAACTACAGTAATGTTGTAACTAACAGATCTTTGTATAGGTATTAACAACTTGCATGCCACTAATAAACACTTGTAACTCTAGGACATCCTTTTGTACTTGGAGTTAGTGTGTCACTGATTTTGTTGTTGTTGTGATTGTTATCATTTACTGTATCTTCACGAGTTAGCGGACTCCAAGCGGCCTGTGCTACAGTGGATGCTCTGAAAGGTAAGGATTTGGTGTAAAACGTGTGAAAATTTGGTACACATAGCTTCAACTATTGGTGAGCTACAACACATTAACTACTTAAAACCGGCATATCTCAATACTTTTAAATGGGCGATAAGACCGGTTTGGTCACATATACTAATGTGACTGTTCTATTAGAAATTGTACATGGCTGTTGTATTCTGGTGACTGCTTCATTACATCTAATCTCTCAGGTAAGCCTCTGGTAAAAGTATCCTATGTGAAACATCATTAAGAGGGACGGTTACTGTGCCCTGCTTTCTGCAGCAAACAAACTACTGTATTACAAGTACAGCTGAGGTGGAGTTGCCATGTCCTGTTTTCTGATGTTCATAAATGCTGCTAGGTCTTCAAAGATCATGATGACTATTGTCTATTCTCGTAGTGAATTAATCACCATAAGTCTAGACCATAGCCACCTCAAAATTAACAATCCATCTAGTTTAGCTGTACACGTTTGTAAGGAAAGTACTGATATGGAAATTAACACCTTAATGTGGTTTCCTTGTATCAAGAAGACTATGACTAGTAAGACTGAGATAAAAGGTAAAGGAAAAGTACAGGGATCAGACACTTGTAGGATCACCAAAAGTACATGTTACATGTGAGTTTGTAAAATGGTAGTCATATGAAGCGTAATTTAGACTGTGCAGGTAGGCACACCAAAACACAGTTTTCATAATTTTTAAAATTCAATGTTTCTACTTCCATAAGGGTTCTTTTAGTTTTAATGCTGGATTTGATGTTAAACAAGTACACAAAATTCTTTGGAATTTTCAACTAGAGTAGGGACCATAGCACATCGATAAAAGTACTGAAAATGCTGGAGTAGTGCACGATATTAAATCACAGTAAAACAATAAGTAGTGTTACATCCCTACCGTGCTCAAGATACCATAATGAAAATGCACGGTAGGCTCCCTCATCATACTATTACACTTACAACTACAACTTGGGTAGTGCCACACCAAGCGTGGGCTACTGTTAATGAAAACTTAAACCAACACTAGAGAGAGGTTGTGCCACACCAAGCGTGGGTTACTGTTAATGAAAACTTAAACCAACACTTACAACTACATACAGAGAACTTTTCACTACCAATGTGGATACATACTGGAGAGTGGGGGCTTAGCCACAGGTAATAACAAACAAAAATAATAAATTTGAGACCGTCCAGCCCAGGACGGCCTCAGGAAAAAACCTAATAGGCTTTTTTTTTTCTTGCCTAACAGGAAAAACCCTAAAAGAGCTCCACTCTCATGTGTGTGTGCACAAAACAACTACATAACTACTACATAAATATGTAATGCTCCAGCTTCTCGTGGTGGCTGCTTCATCTGCAAAATAGTTAAGGAGAAAACAATGCATGAACACATACACCTTAGTAATGGGAGGGTGGGGGGGGGGGAAGCCCACTTGTACTAACACGTGGCGTAGAGTGAACACTAACCCACAAACCTCACTTATAAACCCTATCATCACATGAGAAGGCTCACGTGACCCATAGTATTCATGCAGGAACTTATTTTCTGTCTAATTCATCGCATTCAACCGACAGAAAATACACCTCCCTCATCATACTATTACACTTACAACTACAACTTGGGTTGTGCCACACCAAGCGTGGGCTACTGTTAATGAAAACTTAAACCAACACTATGGTTTACAAAGAAAGCATAGAAAACTCACAAATTTTGAAGCAAGAAAAACTCTCTTTATAAGCCAAACTGGTTGGTGACAGATAGCCTCTTATCAATGGAATCTTCCACATAGCCATCCTTGGCATTCTCAGATCTCCATCGGCCATGTCTTTTAAATAGCCTGTCTGGCACACCAGCATTGGCTGCTCTAGTAGCACTGCCAGCCCTTAAGCTGTGTAAGCCAAATTTAGCCGGGTCATATCCCAACTGCCTAAGCTTCGTCTTAAAGAGATCTCTTAAGCACGAATAACTAATACACCCCGACTCCCTCAGTCTATCACTTGACTTAGCCTTGCAAATTGGGCGGAATAAAAGCCTTTTGTCTTGCTTTCCAGTGCCAGTCCTCTCCATATACTCTTCTACTTTAGCAACTGGACAGGTAGATCTCCCAGTTCTGGTGATAAGAATCTCATCAACCTTCCTCAATTGGTCTGTCTTGCTATGAGGTATTTTAACAACCAGATAATCCTCTTCGAAAACCATGTCAGAAGGTCTGATGTTGACAAGCTCACTGAATCGGAGAAAACCTGCGAATGACAGTAAGCATACTGCAGCCAAACGGAGGTCAGATAAAGTTCCACTCCGATGTGCGTCTTCTACCATTTTCGTAAGCATCTCTATTGTCAGTGGCTCCTTCTTGTTAACCGGCTTTGCCAGTGACCTCTGCAGGTCCTCTAGTGTTGCCTTTACAAATGGGGAAACTGTTGGTGAGACTAAACTGGCAGTCGAATGCACCCATGCCAGAGAATTGCAGGCTTCCTCCACAGCTGATCTGGAACCCACCCCGTCCGCCAGATGCTGCAAGTAGAGAGCGACATGATGATCTTTTGCTGGGATTACTGGGATCTTATGCTGTAGCGCCCAGCTCTTCCATCTTCTAAAGGCAGACAAGTATTTTTTCACCGTAGATTCTGCCCGGCTTCCTAAGATTGTTTGTGGAAGCCTACTGGCTAGGTCTTGCAGCTCGGGATCCTGGATCTCCTTGAGTACTGTCCATGACCCAAGTGTGAGGACCTCTAGAATCGGGGAAATTAGTATACAACAATAAATTTAACTAGACAATACTGAACATCCCTCACAACCCAGGGGGGATGCCCACTGGGTGTCTTGCTACCTCTTACTAAGCTGTTCACAGCAGCCCCATCCCACTGGCCAGGACTTTTCATATCTAACTCATTGGCTGAGACCATACCATACCTAGGGACATTACAAGCAGTCCTTTTGGGCTCCCAGCTGTGGTAACTATAGGAATACAATACCAGCTCCCATAACTGTGACCAACCTGGGGCCATACACCAGCTGAATATACACCTTAGGGCAAGCACATCCGTCCTCTAGACTAAAGCTTTCCTTTGGTCATATGCACTTGCCCCCTATGTAGACTGTGACCACTCACTTGGGTCATACATACCAGTCCTGGGCTGTGACCAACCTCAGGTCATACACACCAGTCCTTTGGCCGTGACCAACCTCCGGTCGTACTTACTAGCCCTTTAGGCTGTGACCAACCTCTGGTCGTACATACCAGCCCTTTAGGCCGCGACCAACCTCCAGTCATACAAAACCAGCCCTTTAGGCTGTGACCAACCTCCAGGTCATAAGTACCAGCCCTTTAGGCTGCACCACTCCTTTACTGGTCCCCTAGACTGGGACCAGAACTCTGTGTGAGAACTCCCAGACCCTCAAACCACGACCACTGGCTTAATTATTATTATTTAAAAATTTAATTTTTTAAAAAAAAATTTAATTAATTAATTACTTTTAATTAATTTTATTATTTTTTAAATTTATTTTAGTATTCTTGCATAGGGATCAAGACACACGGTAGTGTGTCGTGCGGCTCAAGAAGCCAGCGCGCCACACCGTGAGTATATTTACAGGAAGAAAGTAAACGCGATTTTCACACCTTTGTAGCTCCGTGATTCCTTATCCGATTGAAACCAAAGTTGCTACAGAGGTGCCAGCTAGGTAGCCTGTGGATCAAGTCACGATGGGGTTGGCTTTTTTTCACCCCTTCTAGGTATTTGTCCCGTTTCACTTTAGGATATTTAGCTCAAAGATTTTCGCTTAGGCTCCTAGGCTATGGGTAAACACCTCGAACAGGCTCTGCCTTCTGTGTACACCCTCCAGTGCCTAACTGGTAAAGTAGATAATAACAACAACATTTCCCTACTTAGGTGGCCTCCCCAAAGTTGGCTCCGAGCGTGGCGCTTGGCCGGAATCTGGGTGGCCTGCGGATCAAGTCACGATGGGGTTGGCTTTTTTTTCACCCCTTCTAGGTATTTGTCCCGTTTCACTTTAGGATATTTAGCTCAAAGATTTTCGCTTAGGCTCCTAGGCTATGGGTAAACACCTCGAACAGGCTCTGCCTTCTGTGTACACCCTCCAGTGCCTAACTGGTAAAGTAGATAATAACAATAATAACAATATAGGGGAGTCCACATTCCAAATTTGAAGAAAATCGCACCAGCCATTTCCGAGATACGAGCAGGCAAAAATTTTGGGTTTTATTTCTTCGTTTTTATCTTCTTTTACTTCTTTTCGCACACTTTGCAAAATCCGCAATAAAACACGAATGCGTGCTCCAATCGGGCTGAAATTTGGCACATTTAAAAGGCTCATTAAGGCGAATCTCAGTACCAAGTTTGGTAGGAATCCGATGAACATTCACGGAGTTATGACCGATTATTTGCGTAAAATAAGGTCGAAGGTCTGTCACGCCCACAGGGTAAACCGCTTGAAGGAATGAGCTGAAAATTGCTATGTAGATGGAGTAACTATCGTAGGAGTGCCTTTTTGTGGTTTGAAAGGAATCCAGTTAAAGGCCATCGAGATATAACACAAAACCCAACCTGTGTCACAATTACGCGATCGATTTTTTATGAATAAAAAACTAATAGTTTTCACGCCTACCAGGCAAACCGCTTAGAGTAGTGAGCTGAAAATCGGTGTGTGGCTGGAATAATTATCATAGAAAGTCCATGCAGTAGTACAGAAGAATCCGATTACAAACCACTAGTTATGATTCCAAAGCCAACTACGTGTAGCATATGCGAGATCGAGATACTCTAATAGAACAGTCACCCTAATAAAGCATTCAGCTATGTTTATAACTTACATTGCAAGTTATTCTGTAGGGAGTTCAGCTACATACAGTTAATCTTATAGACAATTCAACTACAAGCAAGTCACCCTATAGAGAATTCAGCTACAAATATGTTGCTGTAGAGATTCAGAACATTATAAGTCACACTGAAGAGAATTCAGCGATAAACAAGTCACCTTGTAGAGAGTTCAGCTACAACAAGTCACTCTGTAAAGAATTCAGCTACAAACAAATCACTGCGTAAAGGGTTCAGCTACAAAAAAAGCTACCAAGTAGAGAGTTCATCTAGATCAGCTACAAACAAGTCACTTTAAGCAATGTTCAGCTACAAGTAACTCACTCTGTAGAGAGTTCAGCTACAAACAAGTCACTTTGTAGTACAAACAAGTCACCGTGTAGCTGGAGAGTTCAGCAGCCAATCAAAAAACCACTCTGTAAAGAGTTCAGCTATACAAACATGTTATAACTCTATAGAGAAAGTTTTAACTCTATATTGAGATCAGCTAGAAACAATTAGTCATCCAGTAGAGAGATCAGCTACAAGACATCACCTTATAGAGAGTTTAGTTACAAAGAAACCACAATGTAGAGAGTTCAGCTGCAAACATATCACCCTGTAGAGAGTGCAGCTATGAACAGATCACCCTGTAGAGAGTTCAGCTAGAAAAAGTCATCCTGTAGAGAGATCAGCTAGAAGGATCACCTTGTAGAGAGTTCAACTACAAACAAATCACCCTGCAGATAGTTCTGCTACAGACAAGTCACCCTATAGAGAGATCAGCTAGAAGAAGTTACCTTGTACATACAAAGAAACCATCATATAAAGAGTTCAGCTGCAAACAAATGACCCTGTAGAAAGTTCAGCTACAGATCACCCTGTGAGAGATCAGCTAGAAGAAATCACCTTGTAGAGAGTTCAGCCACAAAGAAATCACCATGTAGAGAGTTCAGCTGCAAACAAATCATCTGTAGAGAGTTTAGCCAGAAACAAGTTCACCCTGTAGAGAGATCAGCTAGAAACAAGTCACCCTGTAGAGAGAGCAGCTACAAAGAAACCATCCTGTAGAGAGTTCAATTACAAACAGAAAACCCTATAGAGAGTTCAGCTAGAATCAAGTCACTGTGTAGAGAGATCAGCTAGAAACAAGTCACCGTGTAGAGAGATCAGCTAGAAACAAGTCACCCTGTAGAGAGATTAGCTAGAAACAAGTCACCCTGTAGAGAGATCAGTTACAAAGAAACCATCCTGCAGAGAATTCAATTGCAAACAGAAAACCCTATAGAGAGTTCAGCTAGAATCAAGTCACCGTGTAGAGAGATCAGCTAGAAACAAGTCACCGTGTAGAGAGATCAGCTACAAAGAAACCATCTTGTAGAGAGTTCAATTGCAAACAGAAAACCCTATAGAGAGTTCAGCTAGAATCAAGTCACTGTTTAGAGAGATCAGCTAGAAACAAGTCACCGTGTAGAGAGATTAGCTAGAAACAAGTCACCGTGTAGAGAGATCAGTTACAAAGAAACCATCCTGTAGAGAGTTCAATTGCAAACAGAAAACCCTATAGAGAGTTCAGCTAGAATCAAGTCACCGTGTAGAGAGATCAGCTAGAAACAAGTCACCGTGTAGAGAGATCAGCTAGAGACAAGTCATCCTGTAGAGAGATCAGCTAGAAACAAGTCAGAAGAATCGGATTAAAAACCACTGAGTTATGATTCCAAAGCCAACTACGTGTAGTATATGCGAGATCGAGATACTCTAATAGAACAGTCACCCTAATAAAGCATTCAGCTATGTTTATAACTTACTCCATTATAGAATTATATTACATTGCAAGTTATTTTGTAGGGAGTTCAGCTACATACAGTTAATCGTATAGACAATTCAGCTACAAGCAAGTCACCCTGTAGAGACTTCAGCTACAAATATGTTGCTGTAGAGATTCAGAACATTATAAGTCACACTGAAGAGAATTCAACTATAAACAAGTCACCTTGTAGAGAGTTCAGCTACAACAAGTCACTGCGTAAAGTGTTCAGCTACAAAAAAGCTACCTAGTAGAGAGTTCATCTAGATCAGCTACAAACAAGTTACTTTCTGCAATGTTCAGCTACAAGTAAGTCACTCTGTAGAGAGTTCAGCTACAAACAAGTTACTCTGTAGTACAAACAAGTCACCGTGGAGAGAGAGAGTTCAGCAACCAATCAAAAAACCACCATGTAAAAGAGTTCAGCTATACAAACAAGATATAACTCTATAGAGAGATCAGGTAGACACTTAACAGATCACATTGTAGAGAGTTCAGCTAGAAACAAGTCATCCAGACTAAGTAGAGAGATCAACTAGAAAACATCACCTTGTAGAGAGTTCAAATCACCTTGCAGATAGTTCAGCTACAAACAAATCACCCTATAGAGAGATCAACTAGAAGAAGCCACCTTGTAAAGAGTTTAGCTACAAAGAAACTACCATGTAGAGAATTCAGCTATGAACAGATCATCCTGTCAAGAGTTCAGCTAGAAACAAGTCATCCTGTAGAGAGATCATCTAGAAGAAGTTACCTTGTAGAGAGTTCAGCTACAAAGAAACAACCTTGTAGAAAGTTCAACTGCAAACAAATCAAACTGTACAGAGTTCAGCTACAAACAAATCACCCTGTAGAGAGATCAACTAGAAAACATAACCGTGTAGAGAGTTCAAATCACCTTGCAGATAGTTCAGCTACAAACAAATCACCCTATAGAGAGATCAGCTAGAAGAAACCACCTTGTAAAGAGTTTAGCTACAAAGAAACTACCATGTAGAGAATTCAGCTACAAACAAATCACCCTGTAGAGAGATCAGCTAGAAACAAGTCAACTTGTAGAGAAATCAACTAGAAGAAGTTACCTTGCAGAGAGTTCAGCTGCAAACAAACAAAAATGTAGAGAGTTCAGCCGCAAAAAAAATCACCTGTAGAGAGTTCAGCTACATACAAATCTCCCTGTAGAGAGATCAGCTAGAAGAAGCTACCTTGTAGAGAGTTCAGCTACAAACAAATCAAACTGTAGAGAGTTTAGCTACCAACAAATCACCATGTAGAGAGTTCAGCTAGAAACAAGTTATCCTGTAAAGAGATCAGCTAGAAGAGGTTGCCTTGTAGAGTGTTCAGTTATGAACAAACCATCATGTAGAAAGTTCAGCTGCAAACGAATCACCCTGCAGAGAGTTCAGCTACGAGAAGATCACCCTATAGAGAGTTCAGCTAGAAGAAGTCACCTTGTAGAGAATTCAGCTGCAAAGAAACCACCATGTAGATAGTTCAGCTGTAAACAAATCATCCTGTAGAGAGTTCAGCTACAAACAGATCACCCTGCAGAGAAATCAGCTAGAAACAAGTCATCCTGAAGAGAGACCAGCTAGAACAAGTCACTTTGTATGTAGAAAGTTCAGCTACAAAAAAAATCACCCTGTAGAGAGGTCAACTACAAACAAATCTCCCTGTAGAGAGATCAGCTAGAAGAAGTTACCTTGTAGAGAGTTCAGCTACAAAGAAAACCATCATGTAGAGAGTTCAGCTGCAAACAAATCACCTGTAGTGAGTTCGCTACAAACAAATCACCCTCTAGAAAGATCAGCTAAAAGAAGTTACCCTGTAGAGAGTTCAGTTACAAAGAAACCACCATATAGAGAGTTCAGCTACAAACTAGTGTCCTTGTAGAGACATCAGTTACCTTGTAGAGAGTTCAGCTACAAAGAAACCATCATGTAGAGAGTTCAGCTGCAAACAAATCACCTGTAGAGAGTTCAGCTACAAACAAATCACCCTGTAGAAAGATCAGCTAGAAGAAGTTACCTTGTGGAGAGTTCAGCTACACAGAAACCATCATGTAGGGAGTTCAGCTGCAAACAAATCACCTGTAGAGAGTTCAGCTACAAACAAATCTCTCTGTAGAGAGATCAGCTAGAAGTAGCTACCTTGTAGAGAGTTCAGCTGCAAAGAAACCATCATGTAGAGAGTTCAGCTGCAAACAAATCACCCTCTAGAAAGATCAGCTAAAAGAAGTCACCCTGTAGAGAGTTCAGTTACAAAGAAACCACCATGTAGAGAGTTCAGCTACAAACTAGTGACCTTGTAGAGACATCAGATACCTTGTAGAGAGTTCAGCTACAAAAAAAAATCACCCTGTAGAGAGGTCAGCTACAAACAAATCTCCCTGTAGAGAGATCAACTAGAAGAAGTTACCTTGTAGAGAGTTCAGCTACAAAGAAACCATCATGTAGAGAGTTCAGCTGCAAACAAATCACTTGTAGAGAGTTCAGCTACAAACAAATCTCCCTGTAGAAAGGTCAGCTAGAAGAAGTCACCTTGTAGAGAGTTCAGCTACAAAGAACCATCATGTAGAGAGTTCAGCTGCAAACAAATCACCTGTATAGAGTTCAGCTACAAACAAATCTCCCTGTAGAAAAGTCAGCTAGAAGAAGTCACCTTGTAGAGAGTTCAGCTACAAAGAACCATCATGTAGAGAGTTCAGCTGCGAACAAATCACCTGTATAGAGTTCAGCTGCAAACAAATCTCCCTGTAGAGAGATCAGCTAGAAGAAGTTTCCTTGTAGAGAGTTCAGCTACAACAAATCACCCTGTAGAAAGATCAGCTAGAAGAAGTTACCTTGTGGAGAGTTCAGCTACAAAGAAACTATCATGTAGAGAGTTCAGCTGCAAACAAATCACCTGTAGAGAGTTCAGCTACAAACAAATCTCCCTGTAGAGAGATCAGCTAGAAGAAATTACCTTGTAGAGAGTTCAGTTACAAAGAGACCACCTTGTAGAGAGTTCAGCTGCAAAGAAATCACCCTGTAGAAAATTCAGCCACAAACAAATTGCCCTGTAGAAAGATCAGTTAGAAGAAGTTACCTTGTAGAGAGTTCAGCTACAAAGAAACCATTCTGTAAAGAGCTCAGCTGCAAATAAATCACCTGCAAACAAATCACCTGCACAGAATTCAGCTACAAACAAACCACACTGTAGATAGATCAGCTAGAAGAAGTTACTTGTAGATTGTTCAGCTACAAACAATGCACCCTGTAGCGAGAGCAGCAAGAGGAAGTCACTTTGTAGAGTGTTCAGTTACAAAGAAACCACCATGGAGAGTTCTGTAATAAATATATGTATTATATATATAGTTTGTAAATTTACTGATAAAATCAGAAATATTGAAAGTACATCTGCTTCCTCTTTTCTTCTTACTGTGGAAAAGAAAAAAAGACAGGTTAAAAAAATCCCAAATGGCCGGCTTTGGGGTATACAAATACAAAAAGAAGTGAAATCTAATCTAAAACAGCCAGTTTTTAAAAAAAGTGTGCGGCCCTCAAAAAGGCTATGGTGAAAAAAGATGTGAAATCCAAGGTGGCAGCCAAGAAATGGCTGTGATGGAAGGTTAATGGTAAAAATTTTAATAACGGCAATTTAGGTGAATTTTTTGCCAAGACCAAGCGGCACAAAAATTCACCTGAATTGTTGTCATTAAAATTTTTACCATTAACCTACCATTACAGCCATTTCTTGGCCGCCACCTTGGATTTCACATCTTTTTTCACCATAGCCTTTTTGAGGGCCGCACACTTTTTTTACAGCTGGCTGTTTTGGATTAGATTCTCTTACCAGGAACAGCTCCCTTAGTGAAAATTAATTCTCAATGCCAGTACTGGAGTATTAGGGGTTCCCTTGAACAAGTTGCCCCCAGAGCGGCCCGCCAAAAACAATGTCTCTAATTGGGGGAGCAGGCGTATCCCTTTGATAAACTTGGTAGGGTGTAAACTATCCGGGAAGAGCAGGGGCCAAAAGGGGGCTGACTTCCACTGGGAGACAACTATAGAGTACCTTGTGCCTTAGTTGCCCTGGCATGCTGTAGCAATCGAGGGAGGGGGGCACCACCAATTGTTTTCGGAGCTCCAATCTGACGTAAAGGTATCTACGGCCTATACCCCTGGGGACCAATAACGGGAATCAAAACGTGGCAATTGGGTATTACACCAGTCAGCAAACCGGTCTATTGTATGAGGGCCCCACAGAGCATCTAATTCCTTGAAAACTACCAGGTTCAGCATCCCGTCGTCAAAGTCCACCAACCTACTGAGGTAGTCCGCTATTTGTTTACTTTCCCTAGGGATCCATTCTGGTTCAATCCGGACCCAACTCCTTACCGAAACATTAAAAATTTCCAGGGCTTCTCTCTGTAATATAGGCTTTTTACTTCCATGCAAGATGATTCTTACCACATTTTGGTTATCAGTAATCCAGCGAACTCTTTCATTTTGAAGTTGTGACTCGAAGGACATTAGAACCATTCTAACAGCCCTGAGCTCTCGCCACATAGAGCTCTGATGAGATTCTTCCAGATCTCACTGGCCGGTGGAAATTCGACCCCCATGCTCAACAGTATACCCACCATAACCTGTGTCACTGGCATCTGAATAAACTACTCTCACCGCAGATGGCTTAGGCCAAAGATTCTGCCCATTGAGCTGCTTGACTTGAGCAAGCCAAAATTCTAGCTCCTGTTTAGCCTCATCAGACAGCTGTAATAGCATGCACCATGAACCTCTAGAGTTCAGAATTGTGTAAAGGCTACATGTCATCAATCGGGTGACTGGGCCCAGGGCCAGTGACATTGAGATAATCCTGCCCACCACTCCTGCTAGTACTTTAGCTGGGACAAAGGTTTTCCCTAAGAGGGACTGTAGTAGTTCACACAAGCAAGCCAATTTACTATCTGGGACTGTTAGCTGTCCTAGTCCAAGGTCAATCTCGAAGCCTAGCCAGGTAAGCTTTCTAACTGGTTGCCATTGGGATTTGAATTCATTTACGATAAGGCTGGCTTTAGCCAGGTCCTGTTGTACTTGCCTGCTTGCTTGGGCGGCCAACTCTAAACCGTTTACTGCTAGTATTCCATCATCCAGGTACAGGACCACCCTCAGACCTTGCCCCCTCCAAAACCGGACCAGTGGCCTTAACAGTTTTGTGAAGGCATAGCAAGCAGTAGCCAACCCAAAAGGCAGGACAGTAAAAATGAAATACCTGGGGATCCGGTTAACCGGCCATGAAAAACCTAAGTAGGTCTGATGAGCCTCAAATATGTCCAGGTGATGGTACCCAGATTTCAGATCAAATTTGATTAAGTGATCATCCTTCTCAAACATAAGTGTAGCAATACGCAGGTAGGTCCTCATATTTAAAGTGGTCTTTCCGCAAGAACTGATTTAGGTGCCTAAGATTAAGCACTAGCCTTAGCTTGCCCTCACGGTTGGCCACCACAGACAGGGGACTACACACTATGGGTCTTTGCTCAGTTTCTCGTATGCATCTGTATTTTAACAGCTCTTGGACACTATCATCAACAAAAGTTTGGTTATCTATTGCTGATCTGTGGTTACACTTGTATAGAGGGGATGGCATATATTTTAGCAGTAACTTATACCCATTTTGTATCCAGTTGATGACTGGGCTAGGGGCATGGAGGACCTCCCTCCAAAATTCCAGATTTCTTTTCATCCTACCCTGGACATCCACAATTTGGGCAGGGGTACCACACTCTTCATGTTCCCAGCATTTGCCAAGCTCAAGTGTGACCTGATTGAGTAGGGCATCTGGATCTATGTTATACCCCACTACACAATCTGATGTTACCTTAACAAGGCCATCTACTGACAGGGGCCTGTCTTCACCAGCTTTGTCAGTAACTTCACCAATCAGGTTTGGTGGCTTATCAACACCTTCTTTTTGAGGAGACTTTTGACCTACACACCCTGTCTTGTGACCCCCAGTTAAAAGGTTTACCTCAGCAATTTGCTTATCTGGGTCATCAACACATTTGAATGCACTACTGTTGGTACCAGGTACTGGCCTAGGTACACCGCCATCAGCTGGCACACTTACATCACCGTGCACATTACAAACAGCCAAATCCAACCCACTTACTACAGGCTGGCTCAAAGGATACGGGTGCTGTTTACCCTTAGGGCAAGAGGCTGCCAGGTGTCCCCATCCTGCACAATTATAGCAGGGTCCAATCAGCCCCGTCCTGGTGCCAGACAACTTCGTCCCAGCTCCTTCACTGCTGGTCTGCGGCGCCATGGCCCCTTCTTGTCTGGGCTTCCTCTTAAAGGCGGTCGCTGCCTTCTTCTTCTTGGTCTTCCGTTCCTTGCGAGCTTTGTATAGCTTCTTCTCGTCATCCGAGTCAGAAGCAAGGTCGTCGGCAATGTATTCTTCAATGACACCCCAATCAGAGCGGTCGGCAATCCTGATGTGCTTCTGTCTCACACGAATAGCCTCCTTATCCTGGTCCAACTCTACAACTGTGAGTTTAACAGTTGTCTGGGTCACTTCGTTCGGAGTAGGGATGCGCTCCAAGTGTCGCTTGGCGGCGTCAATTCGGTCGTCCACCGTTTCATTAAAAGTGAACTGGGCCTCATTTCCCTTCTTCTTAAACTGGTACAGCCTTTTGCCCAGCTTCGTCATCATCTCCTGGGAGCAACTGGCTTGATTGGCGGCGACTTCCTCTTGGAGCTGATTAAGCTGGGACGAGAATTTCGCTTCCAGATTGGCGCTCGATGACTCGATGCGGTCCAACAACTTCTTAAATTGATCGTCGTCCATAGTCGCAGCGAGTAACAGAAAGCCCACTTGTACTAACACGTGGCATAGAGTGAACACTAACCCACAAACCTCACTTATAAACCCTATCATCATGTGACAAGGCTCACGTGACCCATAGTATTCATGCGGGAGCTTATTTTCTGTCTAATTCATTGCATTCAATCGACAGAAAATACACGATATAACACTTTTTATTGTTTGTGATTTAATATCGTGCACTACTCCACCTCATTTCAGTACTTTTTATCGATGTACTATGGTCCCTACTCTAGTTGAAGATTCTAATTTTTTGTGTACTTGTTTGTAAATTTTCTTGTAAAATAAAATTATTATGAGTAGTGAACCCATGCATACCACAGCAAAAGAAAAAAATGGTGCTGCACACCCCTGCTACCAATTATCATCTGAAAAGCGAAGTATCCATTATGCTTTGTTGCGAGCTATGTTCAGCCCGTTATACACAGCATTACAGATAGAACTGTTCAAAAAGCACCTCTGCAATCAGAGTAGCCACTATGAAAAATTTGGACCATTTCTGTTATGAAGAGAAGCCATCTTGCACTACCACCAAATCGACATCTTTTGCTGTCAGAAAAGGGACACAAAGGAGGACACTGGTAAGTCCATGAAGAATGCATTCTATGTACTGCAGCATGCCAAAGGCACGTATCTGACTGAAGTGACATCGAACAGTGAAAAAATCAAGCCCATTGCCTTAGCTGTTATTGAAAATTCTGTTTAATGAAATTCCATAGCAACTTGTTGAAAGCATTTTTGGTCGATCTGAAGGTTTTTTTAGACTTAGTTTTACCTGCATCATTGTCATCAGGGAAAAGTGAGGCTGGTTTTTGGGTGATGTTTTTCATGTGCCACACCCAAACCTTTGTGATCCCTACTATACAGTACTATCATACTGTATGATACACAAGACTTCTCCATGAAGGTACGTTTTGTTGTGTAAAATACTTTTATGGTGTATTAGCATTGTGGCAACCACTTTGGGTGATTACCACTATACAATACAATAGTACTGCATGTGTACTGTATGATACAACATATGTAAAAATCATATATACATACATAGTGTATACATATAAACAATTACTGTTACATACATAAAATGGTTAGCTAAGCCTTACAAAGTACCTATTGTATATATGCATGTACCTGATATACGAAGTGTTAATGGTCCACTGGTGTAGTTAACACCACCAATGGTTACAGCACAAGTGATGGTACCAGCATCCTCTGCAGTTAGATCATTACCAGTTACACTTTGTGAAGTCTGGCCAGTAGGAAAACATGTTGGATTACCACTATTATGAGCAGGATGAGTGTAGCATCCTGTAGTGTTCCACTGATAGTTGGTCACTGTAAATGATGACCCATTACTTGATGTCACCACCATACATGTCAGAGTGACACTACTCAATATGGGATAGTCAAATGTGTTAGCATACCCATTAACTGGTGTACCAGCCGGATTACTCATTATAGTGACCAAAAGAGCTGTAAAAAGCACAATAATCATTATTTGTGTGCATACATAAAGCAGGAGATAGCTATAATTCTATGTAGTAAACTACAACAGAACTTGTGGCACATCACATTGTGACCAATAAAAGCAACATGCTATCAAGGCACACGATAGTGTGTCGTGTGGCCAAGTACAGCCAGTGCGGGCACACGACAGACAAGTGTGTATTTTACAGGAACTAAGAAAATGCCGTTTTCACGCATCCGTAGCTTAATAATGGCTGGATGGAAATTAACCAATTTTGCTGTGGAAACTCCCTCGGGATGGGGCACCTCCCATGTCATGTTTGAGCTGAATCCGCCAGGCCATCACTGAGATATGCGCCTTCAAAGTTCGTCTCAGTTTCTTGGTATTTTTTTATCTTCTTCTTTTCGCACCACTTAGAAAAATTGCTATAGCTCGCACATGCTTTAGTCAATTTTCTTCACATTTGGAAGGCTGTAAGAACGTAACTTAGCATGTTTACAGTCCAAATTTTGTACACTTTAGATAAAGAACAAGGGAGATACATGTGCTTTTCGAAAAATTCAATAGCAAATTTTTGTCACGGCCACAGGGTAAACCATTTGAAGGAATGACTTGAAAATCGGTCTGTACATGGAGTAACCATCAAAGTGCAAACCTTTTGTGGCTTGAAAGAAATTGCACTAACAGTCATGGATTCATAACAAAAATGCCAACCATATGTAAAATGTGCACGATCTAGTTTTGTTAATAAAAAAAGATAGAGTAAGCCACCGATGTTCGACCACCATAGGTTCGGATGCAATTTTTCTTTAAACCCGCAAAGAAAATTTATGCTCTTGCTATGCCTTTGGAGAGGGCTAGGCCATAAACTCTTGCATGCAAAATTTCAGACCTGCAGCTTTTTTAGTCTGGCTGCAGGAGCTGTAAAAGTGATCTGTCTGAATGTTCTCATGCAATTCTCAGACAAAAATATGTATTATCGGTCGAGTGGCACTGCTCGTAATGCTTGAAGCTGATCAAGTCTTTCTGTGCTTGATATGAAATAACAACTCTTATACTCTCCAAATATATGCAGATATTTGGCTTAGTCCTTATTAGCTGTGAATTACAAAGCTCCAAAGTTACCTCTGTCGTGCAATCTTAAATTCGGCCACATGTGAAGTTCGTGCAAATCAAATAGTTACCTATATCGAATTCAAAGCTATTTTTTATGAACATTGAGAGCATCAGCTACCGTTCAGTAGTAAATAGATACATGCACGATGGCTGCACCTTGATTTTTAGCCTAGCTACTGTATCCAGCACACATATACACAATCCAAATCCACTTAAATGGGGTTTTTACTAATCCCTGTCTTAAAAATACCAAACTTTTCTCTCCAAAATGTCCAGGACATTAGCCAGATCGAAACACTCTAATAGAACAGTCACCTATTATACAATTGGAGCAGTTAGAAAATCTGAGGGCCACACCCAGGAATATTCACTTCAATAAGACTATTATATGTAAATTTCGTTGATTACAATGCTTAAAACCTGATTACATGTGATAATAAATTAGCTGATCGTTGTAATTATTAGAGTAATTGACTGCTCTATTGAGTATATCGTTCTGGCTAATGTCCTGGACATTTTAAAGAGAAACTTTTGACATTTTTAAGACAGTGGATAGTCAAAATCCCATTTAGTGGATTTGGATTGTGTATATGTGTGCTGGGTGCAGTAGCTAGGCTGCTACTGTCAGAGAAGCCTAAATGCAATGTTGCTATTCGGGCAGAAATCAAGGTGCAGCCATCTTGCATGTATCTATTTACTACTAACGGTAGCTGATTCCCTCAATGTTCATAAAAATAGCTTTGGATTTGATATAGGTAACTATTTGATTTGCACGAGCTTCACATGTGGCTGAATTTAAGATTGCACGACAGAGGTGACTTTGGAGCTTTGTAATTCACAGCCAACAAGGACTAAGCCAAATATCTACATATATTTGGAGAGTATAAGAGTTGCTCTTTCAATCAAGCATAGAAATACTTGATCAGCTTCAAGCATTATGAGCAGTACCACTCGACTGATAGTACACATTTTTGTCCGAGAATTGAGAACATTCGGACAGGTCACTTTTGCAGCTCCTGCAGCCAGACGAAGAAAGCTGCAGGTCTGAAATTTTGCATGCAAGAGTTTATGGCCTAGACCTCTCCAAAGGCATAGCAAGAGCAGAAAATTTCTTTGCGGGTTTAAAGAAAATCACGTCCGAACCTATGGTGGTCGAACATTGGTGGCTTACTCTACTTACCACACCTACTAGACAGACTAGTTAACGGAATCAGCTGAAATCAGGTAGAGAGGTCGATAAATCATTTTAGAGTGAACTTACAGTGGTTTACAAGGAATCAGATTAAAATCCACTGAGCTACACTATGAAAGTGAACTAGGTGTAACAAGTGCGCGATCGAGATACTCTAATAGTGCAGTCACCATAATAGAACATTCAGCTGCGTAATAACTCACTCTATTATAACGTTCAGCTACAATCAAGTCACCATTCAGCTAACAACATAGGGAGCTCAAGTCACCCTTCAACTAGTATCAAATACAAATACTGAGCCCAGTAGAGAGTTCAGTTACAAACAAGTCACCCTCTAGAGAGTCCAACTGCAAACAAGTCACCCTGAAGGCAGTTCAGCAGCAAACAAACCACTCCGTAGAGAGTCTTCAAGTCACCCCATAAAAAGCTCAGTAGAGATCAGCTAGAAACATATCACCCTGTAGAAAGATCAGCTAGAAACAAGTTACCCTGCACTCAAATAGGTAGCCCCACTCCACACTATTTAAGTTACGTATATGGCTCCATACTAATAAGTATGACAGGCTTCCTTAAAAAGCACCTCGATAGCCATGATATGTGTTCATAGTCTCATTTTGTAATTGTATGTACATTTTGACCCAAGACAAGTCTGTGGTTTCTCAAAAATGAACACTTTATCAATGGTCCGTAGAAGAGTTACATAGTATACAGTAAATGCATTACTTATACCAAATGTTTTTATTTTTATATTACAAACACTTGCTTGTACCTCAATAGTTACTAAATAGTTTTTCAAAGTATTTTGCATTCATTCTTTGAAGATCAGTACAGGCAGCAAACGGTAAATACACATGAAAATGTGGTCAACATGTTTACCTCCTGCGTGAGTATGTATGTGCACGAATTCATGACTTGATCTTCAAAGTGGTCATGAATGTAAAGTAATTTAGTAATTAATTTCACACATTGAGGTACAAGTAATGCATGTATACGGTAAAATCCCTCCATGCCTAGGACCATAATAAAGTGCTCATAATTATCACAGAAGCCACAAAAGTATCTTGGTTCAAATGTATGTGCACCACTAGAGTGGGAGTATAGCAGGCATCCTGGTTATCAAGGTGTCCAGGTATCCCTTTGAGGAGGTCTGTCATACCTAATAGTATGGAGCCATGTATGCAACTTGAATAAAGTGGAGTGGGGCTGCATATGTGAGTGTACTATGGTGGTAATTAAGGTATTTCTGAAGAGACGGTACAACATTCACGTGTTTATGGATGCATGGTGATCTCATTTAAAGTCCACCTGTAACTATTTTTAGATTTGCTAGAAAGAGTTGATATTTTGGTGCTATACATTAATATCCAATTAAAGAAGTATAAATTAGCTGCAGCACATGGGTGGTCTTTCAATACAGGTGGTCACTAGTACAGGTTGCACTGTACCTAGACACCTTCACTCTGTAAGATAAACTTGGCATGACCTTGTTGCAAGTGGTTATTGGAGGTGTATACTCCCACACAGCAATAATAGACTACAAAATTCCATAGCATAACACAACATAATTCATTATATTTCTTGAGCTCGTTGTGGTCCCACCACAAAAAATTTTATCAAACATGGACCATGACCCAATCATTATTCACAAAAAATCAAAGAATTTCAAGCAGCATTTTTCAAAATAATATAAAGAATAACAAAATCAAGAGTACACAATACCTGTGTGGCGCTTAATTGGCTAGGCCATTATAGCGCTGTAAACATATTTACTGCTTTAGTTTATTCATGGCTAGTATAGTAAGTACTTTATAGTGCACTCAAGCTTCATTATTACCTGTTCAGCTCTCATTTGGGTTTCCTGTGTTTAATTGCATACCCACAATCGAAGCGATCTGCATGCTTGTGTCAATACACTTACGTTCGGCCTCTTAGCAGCACCTTGTCATTGCTCTTACGATGTTATCCACAATCGAAATTCACATGGTCCCACATAAATACACTCGCAAAGCATTCCTGCAGTTTTCCCACACTTGCAGGTGAGTCACCCAAATGGGATATTTAGTTGCAACATGGGCACTTGTGATTTGCCTGAAATATACACACAAGCACGAGGGCGCATCACTTGTGACAACTGCTACTTATGAACCACTTATATAAACCCCTCAGTCATCAGAAATTTACTGTTGATAAACCCCGCAGCTTCGTCTCTGGGTTTATAATAAATTTCCTTTGACTTTGAAGTTGGGTGTATATTACATATACTGTGCCACTTCAGCATGGTATTCAAAGGTGCCACTTGAGATTTAATTTACATACTGTCTAGGCAATATCATGGGAACGTCAAGTGTGCATTGTGTTGATTCCCAACCAGTTCAAAAATACGATATGCTTTGACTCAATACATTGAGCAACATGGGGCAAATAATTGTGGGTTTGAGAGCTGGGCTCAGTGTAGTTGTTAAGTTTCAATTAGTTGATAGTTACTATGAACAAAGGATGATCAGTAAAATAATCATTTCGGCAATGCGTGGATGCATATTTCTACCCACCACGTGTCAGTCATTGAGCAGACCATGGAATAACACAAAGAGGAAAACTAGATTTAAATAGGTGAGTCCTAAGTGCTTACTGTACCAATAGCCACAATAATAGGCTTAATGTAGTACAAAATGGTAAAACTACAAATCTCAATCCCACAATCATAATTTTTCTGGCATTGCATGTAAAGCATAATGGCATATTATGAATAACGTACTAAAGGCTATAGCCCACGCCATTAAAACCACTATTGATCATGACAGGGTGAGTGGACATTAGTTCTTTCACCTATCAGGAGAGTGATATATATCAAGACTCACGGTAGTGAGTCGCGCGGCCAGTAAAGCAGAAATGCGCGCCGCAGACAATAAATGACGCGACCACTACGTGAGGATTTTACAAGAACGAACGTTGTCAAATTCGGCCTTCACCCGTCACTTATGCTATCCCTCTGAAACTCTGGAGTTGAACTCATCGTGTCACTAGTAACTACCACACAAGCAGTGAAGCAAATCCATGCCGATTGTTTCGTGATCGAGGTTGCCGACATCAAAGGGGAAGTTTCATTTTTTTATTTATTTTTTATTTATTGCATGCGGTTAGACGCAACCGTAGGTGTATGCCTTGCGTTCCTTTGTGCATTCCGAACATTCATCGCCCTGTTATCGCTTCAGTATTCACTCAATCACCTCAAGATTCACATCATCGATTTCACCATACATGATTACCCTACAGTCGTGATTTCAGCACCAAACGAAGTTTCAGTCGACCTCAGTCGACCTAGAGGCCAAATACAAATCCCAGATTGTTGTTTTCCGCTTGGCATGTAGGGCAATGTGTCTTTAAACTGTTCTGAAAGTTTCGTTCAGATTGAAACGTTTGTTTTCGAGAATGGCTAGTTTGAAATTTGAATTTAGTCGCCCCCACGTCATTTGCTCTCTAAGAATTTTACTCGGAATTTAAAGAATGACGCAGAGCACAACTGCGGTCACTGGGTATTGATGAACTGGCGCTCTATGTAGTTAATCAGTACATATAGCCACCAAGAAGTGTGCTGCCATAGATATAATCTATGGTGCCGCATACCATCCTTCGTTTTGAAATTAGTCGCCCCCACATAATTTGTCCTCTAAGGGCGCGGCTTAAAGAATGACACAAGAGTACAACTGCGGTTACCAGTTGTTGACACAAGCTGTGAGTAATTAGCACATGTAGCTAGCTTAAAAGGAAGTGTGCAAAATCGCCTAATACAATTGTCACCATGCATTATTGCATTTTATAGCACCCCCACACAAAATTACACATGTAATTACAACATACAGAGGAGACACATGAATACCAAACACTTTTCACAACAATAATGTAAGAATTGTACAATAATGACTGTAATATAACTGCTATGCAAATGTTTTCCAGTGGCCCGCCATGGTAGCAAGTCTCACATGACGGCATGTATATTCATCCAAACACAATGGGAGTAACGAGTAAGTATGATGACAACAAGTTGGTATGACTCCATTTGTAGAATCCAGATGAGTGGGTGTGGCTCCAATATGTCTAAACAGTTAACAAACATTCCTGTTATAAATACGTGCTAGAGTTGCAATATAATAGTATAGTATTTAAAAATGCAATAATACATAGTCTCCATTGCATCACTATCAAACGACACTAAGTGGAGGATATTGTTGCATCTCTAGTATGTACACCCTATCAGTACAACCTATCTTAATGGCCACTAGTATAGAAAGACAAACACTCTTGAAAAGCCAATTCCAATTGAGAATTTATACACTGTTACCTGCTGAATGAGTGAAGGTGGCAATAAACAAGTTCCACCGTAATTTATACATGTGATCTGATCCTGTATGTTCTGTCAGTGGATGAGATCCACTTGGCCAGGACAAAATGTGACTCAAGTGCCCTGGATGATCCATACTCAACCAACTTATGACCCAGTGGCACAATGGAACTGACTATTTATAGAGAATACAATTATATTTATTTCTAAGATGTGTGGACACATTACAACACATTACATGTACATACAAGACATGCTACGTACTGTTTTAGCATTTCAAGTCACCACATTATACACGTACCAGTCAACAATGCTTCATAGTGCCCATCAGTAAACCTGAAGAAAAGTTACGAAAAATAAAAACTCACATAAGTACAATGAAACCTCATTAATATGGCAGGCTGTGGGACCAAAAAATTTGGCCTGAATAACAAGGTGGCCTTATTAATGAGGTCATAAGTAATGCTTAGCTATATTTGGGACCTACTAGAGGTGGCCAATATAATGAGGTGGTCTTATTAAAGAGGTGGCCACTAAGTGAGGTTTCACTGTACATATAGTTCACAATATTGTGAACAATATTAATGGTTAACAATATACACTGAAACTTGCAGGTCACTTCTTGTGGAAGATTGCTCTCTACACAAAATGACACATTCAGAGATTGTATTTAGATGGATGATACAGTAACGCATTGTGGCTTCAATACTCGTGATGTCTCACTGCTAGGCAGCAACCATATACACGGCACTGCCACATCGCACTTGCTCGCACACACAATTTTGCTAAAGATTTTACAAATTGATAATTAAGGGGTGTGGCAACTAGCTGTTTCGCTCGCAAGACTGTGTGGCAGCTGTTTCCCTTCTGTACAAGTGGCCACCAAGACAGGTCCACTGTGGATGAAAGCCAGGCATTAGATATTTGGTATTTCATGTGTTGAAGACATTCCAGGGCTTCTGGTAGTCTCAAATCTCACCACAGTTTAACTCAGGCAGTGTTGTGGTCACCACTAAACTACTGGAATGCTGTGTTATGTTCATCTTATGCTTGGCTACTATATTGTAGAGCTGAAATGGATACTCTGAAAAATATATCCTATGGATAATGACTTCATCACTTTCTTCATCAGGAGCTTATAAGGACCAATAGTGAAACTTTTTACACTTGGGGCTGACAGTCAACTGCCTATGTCTGAAGCAGTGCTTTTGGTGCTCTAACAGATTGGCTGCCCCCTTGCTGCCAGCACTCACTGTCTCATATGCTGTCATACACTAAATCCATCTCTATAGCCAGTTAGAACAGCATGCTTCTTACCTTTTTAAGGCCGCATAATGCAGCCACCTCTTTAAAAGGCAAGGTTAGAAAATTTTGTCCTTACGGCCTGAATAATGACCAGTTTTCACTGTACTATTAGTGATTAGTGATCATGGGGGATTATTTATTAAGATACTAAGATATAAAAATGCTACAACCTCTAAATATAGCAGTAAATGTTTTACCCTGGTCCAATGTCTCATAATAATCGTGACTTCGTGAGAGACTCTACTGTGACAAATACATGTTTATCATGATATGTGCTAATCGCCTTTTTACAATTAAGTTTTACAACACAAATACATGTATAGTTAAACTCACTAATTGCGACTAAATCCCTTCAACACGAAAAGACAAGTAATGAGACAACCTTGGAGACAACAGCCACACAAGCCTATTCTGGTGCGTTTATTTAGTAGTAATATAAATTTTAAAGTCGTTTATTTACAGCAGGACATAATTACGCGCCCCTCTATTGTCTCTGTACATACTTGCCTTTTCTTTACTATTCTCATTTCATTTCACAAGATCTCTTGGCAGGGGCGTAGCTTCTTCACTTGAATTAGTCAATGCTTGAAGTAGATCAATTGTAAAGTCTGTAAGTAGCTAGTAATTTAAACTATACAATCCGATGCTAAGCAGAAGTTGTAACTATGCTAAATATTGATTGCTGTGTTACAGCTGTTTTGTGACTGCTCTAATAGAGTATCTTGATTGTTTCAATGCAGTACAAGATGAAAGGCACAGTGTTGTTAAGGGTTTACTAGTTAAAATGGGTGTTAGTTGATTGCAGTTGCATGCCACTAACAGGGCCATCCAGAGAAATTAGAGGGCCCAGGGAAAAGAGTTAAAGAGGGGCCCAGGGGCAAGGAAGGGTCTAGATCCTGACTGCTCTATTAGAGTATATCAATCTTTCTTTAAACAGGTATTCAAGTGGCCCCTTTCGGGCTGTGGTAGGGGGCAAAATACCCCAGTTACCCCCAATGTGGGCGGCCCTGGCCACTAAAATTACAGTTATATTTTAATATTCTGACACTGTAATGTGGGGTTTCTGTCAAAACCATGGAAACTCACCTACTGTTATCAACAGTGCATTGTTTATTCTAACAAAAAGTATTGAAATCCCATCCAAAAACAGCTTATAGCTGTAAAAAAAGTGCGCGTCCAAGTAAAGCAGAGTTAACTGCGACAAAAAGTAATGATATCATAATGCGGCCATGTGCGAGGTGTGCAAGTTGTAAAATTAATATTAACTAATCAGATAATGCAATGTTATTGTTAAAGTGTTAATGAGAACTATGTGATGTTGCTAGTTTTTAAGTGTATGAGCATCTTCATAAATGCCACATAAATTTAATTCTCAATAAAGCAATGTGTATAGATTCTCTGTTAATAATAAATAGTTTGAGTTTGGCCGCCTTTCCTGTATACAGCAATGCTACGAACAAAGGAAAGGTGGCCAAACTCAAACTATTTATTACTAACAGAGAATCTATACACATTGCTTTATTGAGAATTAAATTTATGTGGCATTTATGAAGATGCTCACACACTTAAAAACTAGCAGCATCACATAGTTCTCATTAACACTTTAACAATAACATTGTATTATCTGATTAGCTAATATTAATTTTACAACTTGCACACCTCGCACATGGCCGCATTATGATATCATTACTTTTTGTCGCAGTTAACTCTGCTTTACTTGGACGCGCACTTTTTTTTACAGCTATAAGCTGTTTTGGATGGGATCACTTATACATGACTGCATCGGGTTTTTGATTATATATGCACCCTTAGCCCTCGGGTCTATGGCCCCCATGCTTTAGGTGTGTATATCAGCAAATCCCTCACAGTCGTGGTATAACTATTACATGTACTCACAAGTGTATTTCTCAGTTGAGACATCACAGTTACTATCAATGTGTAGATCTTCTCCATCTTCAGCATTATTATTAACAAGTACCTTATACAAATTTTCTACAAATCTCAAAGATGAGTCACCATCACAGTACACTGCTGAGCCAGTTTGTGCACTGTTACTCTGGAATATTACTGGAGCATTAAAAAGGATATCAGAATTACTGATATATACAGCTCCTCCTTCTCTGGTAGCAGTATTGTCCACAAATGTTACTTTGGTACTTCCATTAAATGACATATACAAACTTCCATGTGTATATATAGCACCTCCTACACTGGCTGTGTTTCTAGCAAATGTAGCTTCCGAGTTGTCACTAAATAGAATAGTAGCAGACTCTGCTACGTGTACAACACCTCCATAAGTAGCATGATTGTCACTAAATGTTACTATAGAGTTTTCATAGCATGATATAACAGTGTTTGAACTATGCCTTGTGAAAATAGCACCACCCGTTATAGCATTATTATTTGTAAAGTTTATTACTGCATTTCCGCCAAATGATATATCAGAACTTGGGGTTGTATGTATAGCACCTCCTTCACGTCCAGCATTGCTATCAAATATCACTGATGATTCTCCATTTATAATGAGATCAGAATGACCATCATCTAAAAGTATTGCACCTGCATAGCTGCTCCCTATATTATTACAAAATGTTACTATTGAGTTATTATTTATAGAAATGTCAGAATCATATGATGAACGTATGGCTGGTCCTGCAGTACCCATATTGTTATTAAATTCAGTTACACTATTTCCTTCAAATAACATATTAGAGTAGGTTACTATTTCTACAGCTCCTCCTCTCCAACTTGCTACACTACTATTAAATCTCACAAATGAGTTTCCAGCAAAACTGATATCAGAATGGCTATATGCAATTATAGCACCTCCATTATGTCCTGCACTGTTGCTGCTAAATGTTACCAATGAATTGTCAGTAAACGATATATAAACATGTCCTGTTGCGTATATAGCACCTCCACGTCCAATGGATCTTGCTGGTAGTCCAACACTGTTATTGCTAAAAGTTACCAATGAGTTATTAGCAAATTTAATTAATGATCCACTTTGGGAAAAAATCCCTCCACCCTCATTACCAGCATAATTGTTTTCAAATAGTACAGAAGAATTTAAACCAAAGGTCATGTTAGAATTTTGAAGGTAAACAGCTCCACCACTAACAGTAGCTGAATTGACAAAGAAATGGACACTGGAGTCATCTAATTCTATTATGGAATTAGTACTGAAGATTCCTCCCCCAGAGCTTGCTGTGTTTTGCCTGATTACTACATTCCCCAAAACATGCATATAAACATTTGAAAGGAAAACTGGCACTCCTTGGTTGCTGATAAACTCAGAATCTTGCAGCAACAGACTATGATGTACATTACTGGATAGGCTACTGATGTAAACCACACTTCCTGCTGGTCCATTTGAGGTGAAGCAGCAGTTGTTAATTCTTAACACTGGTGGAGGATTAGCCACATTGTCAGATGAGTAGTGTATGGCAGCTCCGTGACCACTGGAGTTGTTATGTGTAAATTGACAATTTTTAATGTCCATATCTTCAAACATTTCTGATATTACTACAGCTTGTCTGGTTGAATTATGGAAAAAGCAATTCTGGATTGTAACATTTGATGAGTTGTGAAACTGTAGTCCTCCACATCCTTGCCATACAATCCCTTCAATTGTAACATTACTGCAAGTGTCAAAACGTAAGTTTACAACATTAGCACAAAGTACTGAAGCAATAGTTTGTCCTTTTATCACGATATTATTGGCATTTACTATAGTGATGTTTGAAGTCAGCACAACGGAAGTCTCTATATTAATAACCACATTATTGGTAACATTTATCAGGGCATCTTCAAAAGAACGAAATGTACAGTTGCCAGTTACACAACATGAAAGCTGATCTTCGTCATTCCCACTTCCTGGATCACTTGTTGCATCATCATAGTTGCTGACTATATAAACACAAGGATCAGTAGCACTTTTGACCTGTTCAATACCTTGTATGAAGAAAAGTAAAAGGAAAAATCCAAATAAAATTGTGAAAATATATATGTATAAGCATTTATGTAATAGTTTTCATAACAAGACACAACTAATTTGTTTGACATAAAGCATAATACAAACCTGTGCCAAAAACAGCCCAGCTGTAAAAAAGGAGAGGCCAAGAATGCACAAGTACATGTTCATGGAGTAACCAAAAGACATGATATCAAAATCTGGCCAAGAAAGCATTTACAGTATAGGCACTTTTGTGCATTCATTTTATATATGCTTCACATTATCACATCCAGCTAGCTGTACATGTGTGCTTGCAATATAAACAATACTACTGAGATGATAAAAGATATTACACTGCATTGTTACCAAAATTAATTAACTAAACATTTACAATTGGTTTCTACTTGGCCATCTTTTTATACAGTGCAAAAAGATGTATGCATGCATAATAACAGCTTCAGCAACAGATTAGCTAGCTAAATTAGTAGCACAAGCTTCCAAGTTCAGTGTTTAGAAGCACTACTAAAAGTGACTTGCAAAGAGAAAATTCATTCAAACTGAAAATAATGTTCAAATTCCTGCAAGGACTCACGTGATGTCTCGCGTGGTGTTTCACCGTATAAGAACCGGCAAAGTCGAGGCTACAGTCTTAATAACTGTTCTTGCTGAAGCAGTGGGTTGGTGATATAACTAGTCTAGTCAAAATCTGTGCGTGGAAAGTGGAGCCGAATCAGCTGCGAGTTGTTGCTGAATGTATGCCTCGGAATGGACATGAAGCCTGACGGCACTGAGTGCATCACACTATTCTCCCAGCAAAATGCCGGGTAAGTTCGTGTATAGCCAAGTCATTGTAAACGGCTATATAACTACCGTCGCAATTTTAGACAGGAATCTCCCATGCCATAGTGGCTTCCTGGGATTATATACTATGCTTGTGTAGGCCAGAGCCTCGTAGCTGGCTTGTTCTAGCTGTGTGGGTCAGACCGCAAACAAGTTGAGCTGAACCCTGAGAAAACAGCTAAAAATGAAAGAGGATATTTTCTCAACATTTCAACCAACTAAGATGGTTGGTGATGACAGCAAAGATGTCTAGAGCAAACAAGTGCTTCCACCAACAGTTCAGGAAAAATCAATAAGCTATATACTTTTATGGCTTCCTATAATGTATGGTGAAAGCTTTGGCTATAAATAATGTGTCAGGCATTTGAATGATTAGCGGGTAAGTCAATACTACAAATGAGTTAATATTTTTGAGGGCTCAACTCAATGCGTACATACAGTAGGCCGTAATTACTATGCATCGATTGATTGATGTGATAATAATATGTGACCAAATTTAGGAAAATCACCCATATGGGTGCATTTGACACTTACATTATTTAATGATCCAATCACAAACTTTATAGTGAAAATCTACTTGTTAATGGTTGTAACCCATTCTCAATACCTTAAATTACAAGAAAATGCTTGAAATATTTTTAAAACTGTGCCCTGCTCTTATTAGCAACCCACTAAACATGAAAATTCTATTTATTTCATACACGCCCATAAGGATGATTTACCTAAATTCAGCCACATATAAACAGATCTGAGACAACCACGGACCCTACTATATAGTAACTGGGCAGATATATAGAGTTATGTATACTCTGATAATAACATGCTAGCTTAGGCCCGCAAGGTACAGGCTTAATCTACTTATCCCAGTAGATGCACATGCATATTATATATAATGCACATATCAATGTATTGCCCTACTAACAAACACTTAATTCCACTATTATGATTATTGTTAAAGTGAGCATCCCACATAGCCATTCCCAAGATGTATTCAGCATACTGCAGCAGTTGATGACCAATTTTGGAATATATTACTTGACTTGTTTTGTGGTTCTCATCTACATTGTTGACATAACAATTTTTGTTGCTAGGAGACATATAAACTAGGAGGGACTAATAGTTATAGCATAATGGTAAACAAGTTACACAACAGCAAAGGAAATTTTAATAAACTAGCAGTGATTGGATAGTTGATAGATATAAGTAGAAGACAATTTGTAGTATTTCCAGTCCTGATTGTTGAGAATAAGTGCATTAGCTGCTATAAGCATGAAAAAAGCAATAAGCAATAAGCGCATTAGCTGCTATAAGCATGAAAAAAGCAATAAGCGCATTAGCTGCTATAAGCATGAAAAAAGCCCTATATATGCCCTTCAGGCATATATAGGGCTATATTGGGTACAACCGAATGTTAAATGCCCCATGGTAGGACAAACCTATTGTGTCAAATCCCCACCATTGGCTCCAGTTGCAACGTGGGGGATTTGATATAGCGTAGAAAAAATACTTGGGAGCTTAATAAATGATTGTCAAATGCCCCATAGTGAAGCAGCAGTTCCATGTCAATTCGCCTTGTAAAGCCCCACTTACAGGCTTTACATCCAAAGGGGGTAGTAGGGTAACACATTGGTAGGTGCATAATGAGTTTGCATCATAAACCTTGTGTTAAAATTTAGTCTGTCTTGCTTTTTTCATGCTTATAGCAGCTAATGCGCTTATTCTCAACAATCAGGACTGGAAATACTACAAATTGTCTTCTACTTATATCTATCAACTATCCAATCACTGCTAGTTTATTAAAATTTCCTTTGCTGTTGTGTAACTTGTTTACCATTATGCTATAACTATTAGTCCCTCCTAGTTTATATGTCTCCTAGCAACAAAAATTGTTATGTCAACAATGTAGATGAGAACCACAAAACAAGTCAAGTAATATATTCCAAAATTGGTCATCAACTGCTGCAGTATGCTGAATACATCTTGGGAATGGCTATGTGGGATGCTCACTTTAACAATAATCATAATAGTGGAATTAAGTGTTTGTTGACATGTTAGTCTGACTATATGATTACATGTTTTTAATTAGCTGTGCCTTACCATACTGTATCCCTTTCTGTATATGCAGGGTGGATACTGATGTTGTGACTGTTGGTGAGTGAGTTTATGGTCGATGGACAAATCACACAAATGGCGAAGAAAAATTAATAAGTGGTACCAAGACCCCACTACTATATTATGAACTCTTGGTGTTACTTCATAGCCAAATACTATAGTGTATCTGGCTTCTTGTGCCATTGTAGTATATTTTATGGGATCATCATAATGCAAATGTTTACTATTACGTATACAGTATATTCATGCTATCATTAAAGAGTTTCTATAATTGTGGTTGTGGGTTAAGTGCTGAAAGGTGATGCGCAGATGCTGGCTTTTTAAGTGAACACTGACGTTTCACAGGCACTGAAGGGCTGGGGCAGCATTAAAGACGTGCACGGGTAATGTAGCAGTAAGTTGCTTCAACTATATCACTACAGCAGGTATGAAACAGCTGGCTATAGCTATGTACGGCCTTGCATGGGCCGGAGTCACGCTATAACGAGTCAGTGGAGGCATACCGTGGCAAATTCAGTAAAACAATTCAGTGACTGCAAGGACTCACAATTAAACCAGGAGTTGACACTGAGCACAATGTCCATCAAATCAGCCAGCTCGCTATGGCTAATGACCTTGCCCACTTCCACACTCTTTGGGTTTGGGAATTGAGGCGGGCGCCTCACACCTCGACGTCATGGCGGCAAGTTTGAATCTTCAAAGAACACAAAAGTGATCTCATAAACTAACGAACAACTTTTAGCGAAATTAAATGTACAGATACATTGTGTAAAAAGCCCCTGATAGCCGCAGCCTTTTTACAATACGACTTCATGGTTGAAAGAAAATCACCCCAATGGGATGCGATGACGAAGAAAATGAAAAAAGAACGATGTACATTTGAATAAATAATTTAATTAATGCATTGTAAATGGGTGGGCGATGGAACAAACTACTCCAACAATTCGTCTGACTTTTCATGTGGTAGTTACTCATTATACAAAGGTTACATGCCCCTGGTTTCGAGGCGGAATCTTTTAGTAAGGCTGAGATTTTGCCATGCGATTTTAAAAGATTGCATAATCGATCCCTCATGTAAATGACTCACAGTAGTGGTCGCGTGTTTATTATTTGTGGGCGTGCGCTTTGTGCTTCTTGGCCTCGCGACTCACTACCATGAGTCTTGATTGTAAACTTGTGTATCAGTATACTGTATATATACTGCAGATGTCATTGACTTTCAGCTATAGTATGTTCTACATCATATTACAACTACACAGAACAGATGCTTTATCAAAAAAATGTTCAAGATATCCCATTAGGGCAGTCACCCTAACACAAGAGTCAAACAAGTGTAATTTTGTATTTGTAAGTATTAGAAAGCATTTGAGTAGGTGTCACAGAAAAAAAGCAGTGAAACAATGGAGGCCATCTACACTGTAGTTATACTAGCTGACATTTAATTCCAATTTCAACTTGTCAATAGTATACAGTAGCTATGACTAAAGTATAAGGATTAAATGTCAACTAGTATATAGCTACAGGTATAGATTTGTTTCATTGTTTCTGACCCTACTCAAATGTAAAATTTCTAAATTTTCACTACACTTATTATTTACTTGTTTGTAGTAACATAATTCAATACAATTGGATACCACATCAAGGGAAAGAATGACACTAAACACACTGACTGAACATGGGCCCCAGCTATCACTTACGGAAATGAAAAGTGTTTATTGCAATTTGTTTTCAGCTACATGTACGTATGTACTACCCATTATACAGCATTAAAGTGAAGAACAGTACGAGAGGCACCTCTGCAATCAATCCAGTCAGACTACAGAAACTAAAGCACTAAAGCTATGATGTGTTACTGCGAATCAACACCTACGTGTGATAGTGGACAAAGAAATGGTGAAGACATCAAGCCCATAGCCTAAACTATAGTCAAGTTATACTTGGGTGAAGGAATCAGTTAGTCAGTCAGTAGAATAAATTCAACATTGGACTTTTGGGGTTGTTTCAAGACATTTATAGTCTTGGCTACGCATAACCATTACTGCCATGCTACCATGAAAGAAAAGTGGTTTTAGATGATATTCATTGGAAAGAAACTTTTTATACACAGTTTTACTGTACTGTATAAAAAGGCAGTTTTTTTTGTTTTGTTTTTGTTTTTTTGCTTTTCATGGCATACTTGACAGATGCCTAGGCATACTATGTTCAAGAGAGCATCACAGTATAGTGGCAAACTGTAAGAGGACCATTTACAGTGAAACCTCCCTTATCCGGACCTCTGTTATCCAGGCACCTCCATTGTCTGGACAGCCAAAATTAGCCATATGGCTTGTGAGTAATAATGTTTGGGTTTGGAGTGTATAAACAGTGGAATGGACTACTGGAATGGTGGAACACTGGAATGAATTTTTTTTTAAAGCTCAATAAAGATTATTGTGTTTTACATCCAAATAAGTATAACTCCTCCCCTTAAGTAAGCAAATAAATAGGATTCCCCTTGAAGTCAGGTCATTTAGCATAGTTTTCCTCACTACAACACTTGTATGACTTTTAACTCAATACTTCATTAATTGTCTGAAACTAACCGTCTTAATGAAGGCTTAGTTCAGTGTGCAATGTGGCACTGCCACAACGAACTTTGGCTTAAATTTGGCTTAAATTTTTATACTATTGTTCCTCACTGTAAACGCTTACAAGATATTCCCATTTCACTTTACCCAAAAATTGTCACTTAGGCTCCTAGGTTAGTGGTAAACACCTCGTACAGGCTCTGCCTTCTGTGTTCACCATCCATTGCCTAACTGACAAAGTTGATAATAAATAAATGAATGCTTCATTATACAGTGAATGTACTTTTACAATGCATACATGTAATCAGCGTTATTCTACTAATAATAATTACCATTTAGTTGCTAGGTTTTTATACCCCAGAGGAGTGACCCAAACTTATTGTTACTGTTACAGACAGGTTATGAGTTATGATACTGCACATTAGCAAAAATACTAAGAAACATGTGTAAGTATACGAATCAACAGTCAGGCACAAACTGAGGAGCCAGCTGTAGTGTTATCACTATTATTTTTTTATAATACTTGAACCAGATACTAGAAATCACCACATTGTACTGTGCATAGCAATTTGTAGAGTTAACATGCAGCTTCACAGGAACTAGACAGGTATGCCAGATTGGTTTACTGAAGTACATAGCCCACACTTCCCCTGTGACATTGTTTCATTAGTGAGCACAAATACTCTGTATATGTACACTGCACTCTGCTCATCATCTGCGATCAATAAGACCCAGGTCTGAGTGTATGTGTTTTTGATATAGTATAAGTATTCTAATGACATGATGAATAATTTTAGCAACTCTGATATATACATTTAATAAATGACAAAGTCATATTGTCCCAACTAAGTACATTCATGGTTGGCTGTCAATCCCCTAGCAATTAAGTGACAATTAACACAAGCCATTAAACAAGCACATCTCAGTCATTCAGGCTCCCTCCTTGATCTGACTAAAACTTTATTATAGCCACAATGCCATGATACACTTGACTTACAGTGATATATATGATGTAGGTTTGTTACTACAAGATAGTTTATTAAGTAGTCTCTAGTGACTTCTGTCTGTCACTAAACTACTTCTTTTGTGCCTTGAAGAGTGTTACTAAAGTGCCTTTAAAATAATTGTCAACCTGACTATTATATTCTCTGCTCAATAAGGCATCAAATAATTTGATTTGCATATAAGTTTGGAATGGTAAGGTACTGTGAAACTATTGATTCTGTTAGGACAATATTTATTCATAGTTTTATGATAGGCTTGTAATATATAGTCCATTTTCAAATAAGGCTAAAGTATGCATTGCACTCTTTGGCTTCTTGTATGGCTTTACTGGGGTGCCTTAAATTAACCACGAAAGTCTGTTTTCCACGAAAGTCTGTTTTCCATAGGCTCCAATGTATTTTGACATCAATTTTGATTAGCTGTTGATCTCCTACACTTTGGTGTAGTAATTAGTGATACGGATCTTCAGAAGTTTCTGGAACCACTCTATTTTGGTGTAGCAATTAGTGATACAGATTTTCAGAAGCTTCTGGAACCACTCTATTAATTAATCCTTGTTGAATAGTGCTGTGACCTCTAATGAAGTTAATATGCAATGATATTGATGACTTGTTAATTATGACATCATTTGTGCATGAGTTGTCTTGAGGAGTTAAAACAGCTAAAATGATAGCTCTTTTGTGAGGTAGGCACTTTGTGATGAAGTTTTAAAATGATTTCTGGCCTTGTAGCCATTAGCAAGCGCTGTATTGCTTCACCATCTAAGTAAACCTAGTTCTCATGTGTGGTAGCATTGATAGTGGTGTTTCCCTTAATCTAACCATCAAGGCTGAAAGTTTAATTGTTGTAATTGATGTTTTCTTTGTACTATTGTTCTGGTAGGGTTCCTTACTGTTCTGGTCTCCATCTTTTGTGCTTTCTAGATTACGTGCACAAATGATGTCATATGCAAGCACATTTTTGTCATGTTTCATGGTATGAACTACCAATGTGGACTGTTTTAACAAGCAGTATCAAAAATTTTAAAAGCTTCATAGCAGCCTCCAACACAACCCAGTGTGCTTGAGTACCATACACAGAAAGAGAAGGCTAACATATATTGTAGTCATTGGAAAACATCGTTTCGTGGTTAAAAGCAGGCACCCCACAAAAGCCATAAACATAATTGTATACCTCCGTTGCTTATTGAGAATGAATGCCTCAGCATGGAGCGTTCTCTGATGATGGTGCTAATTAGAGTTATTTCTAGAACCACCACTGAGCTCTACTTTAAAGCTATTTCAGTTGTAAATATACAACTTCTGGAGTTGCACTCCAATTTCTCCAAACCCCTTGACATTATACTTTACAGTTTAATATTGTAGCTACTACATGTATGTTGTGTCCCATGCATGTCAAGCAGATTCACTTCTATGGATATGGAGATTGGTATTGAATAATTTTTTCAACATTTTATTAATGCTTGTTAAAAAACTCAGCCAAATTGTTATCTTAACATTTCAATTTTTTCGTGGGGCACATTGAGCATGCTTTGTACACATACACAAGTATACAAGTTACCAACCACTATTCTTAGCCCCTCCATATTAAATTTTGTTGCTACACAATGATCAGCTGTAGCTATGTATATATTACCATATCTTTATCAACATCAGAACAAAAACAGTATGAATGAATTGTAACAGGAAATCTCTACTATTAGCCGCTACTGGTTCTAAAGATGCATGCTCCATACTGATGAATCAGCTGGTTGACATTGCTAGTTGTAGCAGTTCAAGTGCATTTTAGTATCTTTTGCTTTACAACGCCAGATGCAAGATTACAGAATTAAAGTGAATGTACGAAAATAGTGCGGTGGTGTTGAGCTGTGGTCAGATGTATCAATTGTAAATGCTTGACATAATGATAAAATCCATACTAGTTATGTACACAGCAATATTAATGTGATGTCCTCTGCTTGTTGGTTAACTGCAACTGCTAATGTGCGTGATTTACAAGCTTATTCAATTCAGGGATTGTTAGTTAGCTACCACATTGTGCCGGTTAGCGCACTGGGTTAGCTAAGCCGGTGACTTTATGCAGTGAGTGTCTTAGTCCATTTACAATTATGTTCCTGTTGTACAAACCTGAAAAACCCCGCTCTGAAAATGTCAAGAGCCGCCAATGTTACATAAGAAACAAACGAACAACTGTACAACCTGACAATCTCTCAACACAAACCTGCACAACAGGGAGCGAAGACGAACTCGAAGACGAAGCACAATAAAATCGATCTGAGTAGCTGCCACTTTAAACGTGTAGCTTTGCGAGAACTGTGCTCCATTTTGATCAAATTTTATACTGCAAAACACTTCAAGAAAACCGTTTCCACAAAGATGTCGTTTGTGACTGAGTCTCTCCGGAAAATCACGTGCCGTCCACGTGCTAGAAGAGGTGGCACGTACCATCAGAAAATAAAGAACACGTCTACAAACAATTGCTCTTACCATCATTAGAGTACTGCTCAACCATCTGGGACCCCTATCATCACACTAGTATTAGTAAACTAGAAATGATTCAACACCGCGCTACTCGTTTTGTTTTGAACAAACCCTGGCACAGATCTAACCAAAACCATGATAGCAACAGACATGTTAACCAGTCTTGAATGGCCTACACTTCAAAACAGAAGAACAATTGCTAGACTCACCTTCCTATTCAAGATTGTCAGGAACTTACTAGCAATACCTGATCATTGCTTACCGTCACCAACCCCAGTGTCCTCCACCCGTGCTTAACATCCTCTCAAGCTAACTCAATTGCAAACAAGAGTTGATGTGTACAAATACTCCTTCCTCCCTCGAACAATTATTCAATGGAACTCCCTTCAAATTCCTAACATCGACACAATAGATCTTGAAACATTTAAGAACGCTGTAAGTAATATCTAATCAAAAACAGACAAGCTGTAAAAAAAAGTTGCGGCCCCCATAAAGGCCATGGTGAAAAAAGATGTGAAATCCAAGGTGGCGGCCAAGAAATGGCTGTGATGGCAGGTTAATGGTTACATTTTAATAACAACAATTCAGGTGAATTTGGTGCCAAGACCAAGCGGCACAAAATTCACCTGAATTGCCGTTATTAAAATGTAACCATTAACCTACCATCACAGCCATTTCTTGGCCGCCACCTTGGATTTCACATCTTTTTTCACCATGGCCTTTATGGGGGCCGCACCTTTTTTTTACAGCTTGGCTGTTTTTGATTAGATATCACTTCTTTTTGTATTTGTATACTGCAAAGCCGGCCTATGGCTGGCTTTGGGGCTTTTTTAACCCATGTGTTTTTTTCTTTACCACAGGAAGAAGAAAAGAACTTAAAGAAGAATTTTAGTACTTCAATTATTTTTGATTTTATTAGTAATTATACAAATTATATACATATATTTATTACATGCTCATTATTCCCCACAGGATTTTTTTGCAGCTGATCTCTCTACTGGGTGACTTGAAATGTAGCTGAACTATATACAGGATGGTTTTTTTGTAGCTGAACTCTCTGTAACAGGTGATTTGTTTGCAGCTAAACTCTCTACATGGTGGTGTCTTTATAGCCGAACTCTCTACATGATGGTTTCTTTGTAGCTGAACTCTCTATAAGGTGACTTCGTCTAGCTGAACTCTCTACAGGGTGATTTTTTTTGTAGATGAACTCTCTGCAGGGTGATTTGTTTCTAGCTGAACTCTCTACAGGTGAATTATTTGCAGCTAAACTCTCTACATGGTGGTTTCTTTGTAGCTGAACTCTCTACAAGGTAACTTCTTCTCTACAGGGTGATTTGTTGTAGTTGAATTCTCTACAAGGTGGTTTGTATGAGGCTGAACTCTCTACATGGCGGTTTCTTTGTTGCTGAACTGTCTACAGAGTGATTTGTTTGCAGCTGAACTCTCTACATGATGGTTTCTTTGTAACTGAACACTCTACAAGGTGACTTCTTCTAGCTGATCTTTCTACAGGGTGAATTGTTGTAGCTGAACTATCTACAAGGTAACTTCTTCTAGCTGATCTCTATACAGGGTGATTTGTTTGTAGTTGAATTCTGTACAGGTGGTTTCTTTGTAGCTGAACTCTGTACATGATGGTTTCTTTGTAGCTAAACTCTTTACAAGGTGACTTCTTGTAGCTGAACTCTCTACGGGGTAATTTCTTTGTAGCTGAACTCTCTATATGATGGTTTCTTTGTAAATGAACTCTCTACAAGGTGAATTCTTCTACCTGATCTCTCTACAGGGTGATTTGTTTGTAACTGAACTCTGTACAAGTGCGTTTTTGTGGGTGATCTCACTGCAGGTTGATTTGTTTGTAGCTGAACTCACTAAAGGGTGATTTTGCTTGTAGCTGAACTCCTTGCATTGTATCTAGTTTCTAGCTGATCTCTCTACAGGGTGATTTGTTTGTAGCTGATCTTTCTACAAGTTGATTTGTGTGTAGCTGATCTCTCTGCAGGTTGATTAATTTGCAGCCGATCTCTCTACAGGGTAATTTGTTTGTAGCTGATCTCTCTACAAGTTGATTTGTGTGTAGCTGATCTTTCTACTGGTTGATTTGTTTGTAGCCAATCTCTCTACAGGGTAATTTGTTTGTAGCTGAACTCTGTACAAGGTGCTTTTTTGTAGGTGATCTCACTGCAGGTTGATTTGTTTGTAGCTGAACTCACTAAAGGGTGATTTGCTTGTAGCTGAACTCCTTACATTGTGTCCAGTTTCTAGCTGATCTCTCTACAGAGTGATTAGTTTGTAGCTGAACTCTCTATAAGGTGATTTATTTGTAGCTGAACTCCTTACATTGTGTGTAGTTTCTAGCTGATCTCTCTACAGGGTGATTTGTTTGTAATCGATCTCTCTACAAGTTGATTTGTGTGTAGCTGATCTCTCTACAGGTTGATTTGTTTGTAGCTGATCTCTCTATAGGGTAATTTGTTTGTAGCTGAACTCTCTATAAGGTGATTTGTTTGTAGTTGATCTCTCTGCAGGTTGATTTGTTTTAGCTGAACTCTCTACAGGCTGATTTGTTTGTAGCCGATCTCTCTACAGGGTAATTTGTTTGTAGCTGAACTCTCCACAAGTTGATTTGTGTGTAGCTGATCTCTCTGCAGGTTGATTTGTTTGTAGCCGATCTCTCTACAGGGTGATTTTTTTGTAGCTGACCTCTCTTCAGGGTGATTTGTTTCTAGCTGATCTCTCTACAGGTGATTTTTTGGAGCTGACCTCTCTTCAGGGTAATTTGTTTCTAGCTGATCTCTCTACAGAGTGATTTTTTGTAGCTGACCTCTCTTCAGGGTGATTTGTTTCTAGCTGATTGCTCTACAGGTTGATTTGTTTGTAGATCAACTCTCTACAGGGTAATTTGCTTGTAGCTGAACTCCTTACTTTGTATCTAGTTTGTAGCTGATCTCTCTACAGGGTGATTTGTTTGTAGCTGAACTCCTTACATTGTGTGTAGTTTCTAGCTGATCTCTCTACAGGGTGATTTGTTTGTAGCTGATCTCTCTACAAGTTGATTTGTGTGTATATAGCTGATCTCTCTGCAGGTTGATTTGTTTGTAGCCGATCTCTCTACAGGTAATCTGTTTGTAGCTGAACTCTCTATAAGGTGATTTGTTTGTAGCTGATCTCTCTGCAGGTTGATTTGCTTTAGCTGAACTCTCTACAGGGTGATTGCTTGTAGCTGAACTGTCTTCAGGGTGATTTGTTTCTAGCTGATCTCTCTACAGGTAGATTTGTGTTGATTTGTTCATTGCTGATCGCTCTAAAGGTAATTGATTTGTTGCAGTTGAACACCCTGCAAAGTGTTTTGTTTGTAGCTGATCACTCTAAAGGGTAATTTGTTTGTAGCTGAACTCTCTCCACAGTGACTTGTGTGTAGCTGAATTCTGTGTAGCTGAATTCTGTAGAGAGTGACTTAATTGTAGCTGAAGTCTCTACACAGTGCATGACTTGTTTATAGCTGAACTTTCTTCAGTGTGACTTGTAATGTTCTGAATCTCTATAGTGGTATATTTGCTTAACTCTCCACATGGTGACTGTCTTCTTGCTGAACTGTCTATAAGATTAACTGTTTGCAGCTGAACTCCCTACAGAATAACTTGTGATGTAATAAAATTCTATAATGGAGTAAATAAATTAGCCGAATGCTCTATTAGGGTGACTGTTCTATTAGAGTATCTCGATCTCGTATTTGCTACACGGAGTTGGCTTTCGAATCATAACTCAGTGGTTTGTAATCCGATTCTTCTGTACTACTGCAAGGACTTTCTATGAAGATTATTCCAGCTATACACCGATTTCCAGCTCATTGCTCTAAGCGGTTTGCCTAGTAGGCGTGAAAACTAATACTTTTTTATTCATAAAAATCGATCGCGTAATTGTGACACAGGTTGGGTTTTGTGTCATATCTCCATGGTCTTTATCTCGATTCCTTTCAAACCACCAAAAGGCACTCCTACGATGGTTACTCCATCTACATAGCAATGTTCAACTCATTCCATTAAGCGGTTTACCCTGTAGGCGTGACAACAAATCGATCTTGTTTTACCCGAATAATCGGTCATAACTCCTGAACCATTCATCGGATTTGTACCAAATTTGATGCTAGGATTCGCCTTTGGACTCCCTTTCTGTGTGCCAAATTTCAAGGCGATCGGATTACGCGTTTGCTTGTTATAGCAATTTTTGCAAGTGTGCGAAAAAACGAAGAAGAGAAAAAATAACGAAGAAAAAATAACGAAATTTTGGTAGCTCGTATCTCGGAAATGGCTGGAGCGATTTCCTTCAAATTTAGAATGTAGACTCCCTTGGCTGGCGGGCAACTGTGTAGCAAATTTGGTTCCAATCAGATAAGTGATCACCGAGATACAAAGGTGTGAAAATAACGTTTTCGTTCTTCCTGTCAATATACTCACGGTGTGGCGCGCCGGCTTCTTGGGCCGCACGACACACTACCGTGTGTCTTGATAATGTGTGATTGTAATGCTCATTAGCGTGTTTCCCCTAGTGCGCTTTGCTAATTAACAATAATAATAATAATAATAATAATATGGTGGCTTAGCATCGATTTTGACGAAATCATTGCGAAGTTCGCGGATAAAAACACTGTTTCTGAAGGTTTATTGAAGCGTTTTGACCATTTTAGAAGAGGAGCTAGCTAGGCCCCCGTTATTGGACACTTCTTGTGAAAAATCGAAATACTCTAATAGCTACTGCCGACTCTTCTTTGGTATAGCTACAGTTCTAATACTCTTCTTTAATACGCTTCATTGGTACTTCTTTGGTGAAAAAATTGAGATACTCTTCTTTGATCTTTGTATTCTTTTGTGTTGTTATCTTCAAAATCTGTAAAATACTCTAATAAAATAGCAACCACTAACTGATAGATCTCCTTATAAGAACCTATACGAGCTAATAGTTTTATCTGTAAGAACAGTCTATAATGCTATAGCAGACCTACTATTAGTCCTGAGCATATTATGCTTTTGAAATTGCCTATTATGCTTTTGAGCTATTCTCCAAAATTTCCCCTATTATGCTCCAATTGGGTCCAGTTGTGTCCCATTATGCTCCAAACATGCTCATATACAATTGTGTCTTGACTGCTCTATTAGAGTATCTGAACGTTCTATTAGGATATTTCAACATGCGGTGACTATTCTATTAGAGTATATCGATCTTTAACTAATCTTTTCTTCACAACGTAGCTGTAAATCTAATTTTTACCATGTTTGCATAGTATCTCATTCTGTAGCATCATGCAAAATAGGCAAAGTTTCAACTTTTTTTATAACCAATCTTACCAATGCACAAAAATTGCGCCTATTATTAGGGATTTCCAACTAAATTAAAAAGTTTACATTCCTTAAATTCTTTGGTATGTCAAGTATTGTGCATTTTTTAGAATCATTTTAGTGCAAACCTCACCTCAATCAGTGGTTCAAATCAAGAGATACAAGCAAAAGAAGTTGGCAGAGTGGTGATTTTTGTGTACGACATTTTTAGGGCTTTTCTGTACATTAGCATGACACCAAGCACAATATCCAAAGTGCCATAACTTTTAACAGGAATCTCTTAATGACATGAAATTTTCACCACGTAAGTCTAGGGACCAGTCTATTTTGCTTTTTTTTCTGCCTATTTTTCTTTCCAGCAATTCTTTTATTTTTCACCTATTATGCTCCATATTTTGCTCAAGAATTATAAATTTTGCTCAGCACTGATCTTTTTTAATTGAATATTTCCAAGTGCAAAGCTACAGTTTCGCCTTAAAGTGACTGTTCTATTAGAGTATCTCGATCAGAAATTACTTCTAACATGTAAAGCAAGAAGCCAGCTAATATTGTTTAACATGTGTGACTGTTTTATTAGGGTATCTTGATTGTCACTTGTTGTTCCTGTAACAATTAGCTATAGATTGTTGATATTTTAGTGTGTCTGACTGTTCTATTAGAGTATCTCGATCTTTTGTGCAATTTTTATGTCCACCTTACAAAAATTGCACCTATTATGCCAGCATTTTGCTCATTGCTTTTACCCAACCATTATGCCAAAAATTTTGCTGGCGAAATCGACGGGTCCCTGACGTAACCACCCAATGTAGTAAAATGCATGAGGTAAGTAAAACCTCTCTAAAGTGACCGATTCTCTGTAGAATGACCAGTTGTAATATTTAATGGTTGAGTCAATAATTTGCTAAGAATAATGCATCCTGTCACACAATATCACTAGTTAATTATCTCTAGATGTAAGTGGGGTACCTGTGTATAATTAATACTGCACAGAATATGACCTTTGGCATAACAGGTCATAGTTAACAATTACTTTGTAAAAACATAACATGAGATTGCAACATACATGATCAGTAATGTTCAGTGCTATGGCAAGGTAGCATTTTTTTAGAAACTACTTCACTTTATATGCGACACTAAATGTATGGAGAATACTAATTATTATATAATATGATGACATCACTACTTAATAAAGAACAACAATAAGCTGTTTCTGACAAGTTGCAACTGCAAAATAATTAACAATAACAGCAGTAGTACATCAGAATATCACAACAGGTAATTAAGAAGCTTTACAAGGTATGTATCATGTGCCTAACATTGATTGTTTTTAAAGTTATGCATGATGTTGCATGCTATAAAGCTATTCCTCACAACACTACAAACTGTTTACTGTTAAACTATACTTAGACTGATGCGGATGGGTGTCTTGAACACCAGGGTGATTGTTACGCAGGATTCTTAACAGTCCTAGATGGTGGTATACCTTTTTACAAGACATACTTTTGTCGTGAGCGACCGGAAAACGTCTCTTCACCAAAAAACGGATGGTAAATTCAAAATCAGCGTGTCCACTTTGCCCAGGATGACTTCTTTCAGCCTCACAGACACAGGTCACAGAAACTCGCGGAAAACTCGATAACTTTTGACAAGTGGTGCCGTAAAATCCCGTACTTTCCCATACATTACGTCGTACAGATTTTTTGTATGGGCTTCCTATGGGGAATTTTAATTTTAGAACTTTGATTTCGCGTATTTCAATAAATACTGGAGGACTTACCCAGCAGGACTTACAGGCTCTGTTAGATCAAAATCAGGATGACCAACTATTTGCTTCTTTCAACATCCGAAACCGTGCTCGACTTACTGCTCTCTCTCACTCATCTGGTACTAGCAGTGGATGGCTCAAAGCTATTCCTCAAGTCTCCCTTGCTCTGGCTATTCCTGGTCCTGAGTTTGTTGTTGACCTTCGTTTGTGGCTCGGAATCCCTCTATTTCCACTTTCCCCATTATGTGTGTGTCTTACTTCCATTGACCAATTTGGTGACCATCTTCTAGAATGTTCTCATGGTCCTATGAGAATTCGTCGCCATGATGCTCTAGTTGACATTGTTTGTCATGCTTTGTCCCAGAGTCACTCAGGAGGTTTGAAGGAACAACGTGTTTCTTATGAAGATAATTCTCGCCCAGGTGATGTGTACCACCCTGACTTTCAGCATGGTCGTCCAGCTTATTTTGATGTGTCTGTTCGTAGCACTACCCAGCCTTCTCACATTTCTTTTTCTTCTTCTTGTGTTGGGGTAGCTGCTGCAGCAGGTGAGTTAGCCAAGGACTAGAGACATCAAGATGCTGTAGAGGAGGCAGGGTGTGATTTTGTCCCACTTGTTGTAGAAACTTTTGGTTTTTGGTCACCATTTGTACTTCAAACCCTTCGTACTATCGCTGAACGCACCACAGCCAGAAGTGGTGCATCAACCAAACAGGCTCGTAAACATTTGTTACAACAACTATCAGTTTCTTTACTGATGGACGAACAATGTCCGTATGATTTTACGGTACTGGGCTTTGCAGTGTTTTTTTTTTTTTTTTTTTTTAATAATTTTTTTTTTTTCCGGGCTTGATGGACTGCCCTTTCCTACCACCCCCAGCACAGATTGCAAGTGCTGGACAACTGAACAAAATTAAGCAGACAAATGGGATTCCACGGTCACTAAGTCCACTGACTGTGGAGTCCTGGTGTAAACACCAATGGAAGACCGTGCCCCACGAATACACTGAATTGCCGAGCGCAACAACGAAAAGCTCAGGCAACAACGCAGCCAACCTAGAACCACAGAATAATCATCTCCCCACTTTGTGGCCAGAAGAGAAGCAAGTCGCTTATAAAAAAACAGTAGCCTCATGGGCTATTTATTTATTTATTTATTTATTTATTGATTAGCAAACACCCAACAGGGTTTTTACGCTAATGTACAAGGTACGTACACATAAGTGCCTAGTTTAAGTTACAATAACATAAGTGCCTATAATTTAGGTTACAATAATGATTAGTACTAAGTTACAATAAGTGCTAAGTTACAATAGGTGCTAGGTTACAACTAGTGCTAAATTACAGTAAGTGGTAAGTTACAATAAGTGCTAGAATTACAATGAATACTAAACCGCCAGTGGCAGCCAAAACAATTGGAGTGAAAGTGGCATGCTCTACTTCTCGAACCCGCTGACCATAAGCACGATGCTTAATCTTTTCATGCTTCCTAAAGGTGGATGACAGAGAGGAGGAACTATTAGAAGGAGCAAAAGGGTTAAAAACACGGACATCAATGAAACATCTCTCCGAACGACATAATAGGCTTTGCAGTGTGAGGACTCTGATTTTCCTTTCCCCAAACCCCTGTTGTAATTAATTGTGTTTGTAGTTTAGTTGTAGAGTAATTTGTATTATATATACTGGATGAAATTTAATTCGGCAAAGTGCATTACGAAGTACGAAGCATTGGCTATCACGTACTAGAACAGCAGCTCGTAAAACATTTATTGAATAGTTGTATTTTGATTAGCAAAAGTATGTGTGAAAAATCAGGAGGTTGGAAATCGCTACTATTATGCTGGCATTGTGCTCAATACTTTTGCCCAAGCTTTTGCCAGTTTTGGTTACCTATTATGCCCAAATTATGCTGGCATAATCGGCGCAGGCCTACCTACTATATAAATCTAAAATGATCCAGGGCAGCATGCCTCCAGACTCCAGAATGGCATCCATATCTGCTACTGTGCTAGTACTAGGGGAAGTGGCTAGGGATGCTGGTAACCCCCGGGGATATCGAGGGGGATATATATATATATATATATATATTCCATGGAATTTTCTACTGACTAACTGCCTGCCTGCCGGATGCCTTCAGACAAGCGTAGCTCGATAACGACTAAGGCTATGGGCTTGATTTTTTCACTGTTTGGCGTCGCTTCGTCCTGAGATGTGCCTTTTGGCATACTGCAGTATGTACAATGCACACATCATGGACTTACCCTTGTCCTTCTTTGTGTCCCATTTCTTTTTGCTGACAGCCCAAGGCAGGGGCGTAGGGAGGGGGGGTTCCGGGGGGTTCCGGGGGGTTCAGGAACCCCCCTGTAAAATTTAGACTTCTGCAAGCAGGATCCTAACACACCATTTAGTGTGGCCGGACAAAATGAGTGAGCAATATAGTGTAATGGCACAGCACAACAATTGATAAAACTTACATCATCTCTCAGGGAAGGATTTACAGAGGTAACATGAGCCCTCTTCAAAACTTGTTAAAAAGATCGATATACTCTAATAGAGCAGTCAGGTATATACTCTAATAGAGCAGTCAGGTATACTCTAATAGAACATGCATGTAAATATCCATGTCCATATGAAGTTTTTCAGACATTCCAACATTAAATGCAAAACTTAGCATGACCTTATACTGCTATAGCTTTGGTGTGCAGTGTTTAAAGATATAGAGCTCCAGTAATTTATCACTTGTGTTATGCAAAATGAATTCATGCTATGCATATTTATATAGTTATATTGTTTTGATTGTCATTTATATCAGTGGATTCATGGCTCCTATACCACAGTGAGATATAACCATCACTTACAGATTACTATATGTGTCTCTATGTGTTATGCTGTCTGTTTCCACTAGGTGACTTTATCTAGTACTACCTTCATCCCAGGGGCACTTAATGCATCATAATTAATGTACTTTTTGCATAAAATATAGCAATTTGCTGAGTTTTGATTTACTAAAATATTGAAAGTCTTTCAGCGGCTGGGGGCTGCGTCCCCAGACCCCTGCTTCTAGTAACTCAATGCTGGTGCTGGAACCCCCCTTCAAAAAATCCTGGCTACGCCCCTGTATATGTGTTATGCTGTCTGCTTCCACTAGGTGACTTTATCTAGTACTACAGTACCTCCATCCCAGGGCCACTTAATGCATCATAATTAATGTACTTTTTGCATAAAATATAACGATTTGCTGAGTTTTGATTTATTAAAATATTGAAAGTCTCTCAGCGGCTGGGGGCGCAACCCCTGCTTCTAGTAACTCAATGCTGGTGCTGGAACCCCCCTTCAAAAAATCCTGGCAACGCCCCTGCAAGGTTTTGATTTGCGGTATGGCGCGATGCATGGCTTCCTTACAGTATATTTGTAAACGGGAATCGTCTGTATTTTCCGTGGTGACTGGATAGATGATTCTAACACTGTTCTTCGTTTGTAATGCTGTGTAACGGGATGAACATAGCTGAAAGCGAAGCATAATGGCCGCTGCACTTTCGAGGCAGTAATTAATAGATAGGGCATGTGAATCGTTGTATCATTGTGTTTCGTGGTGACTGGATATATTGTTGCAGAGGCTCTTCTTCTACTGTTTTTCATCTGTAGCGCTGTGTAAAGGGCTGAACATAGCTGAAAGCGAACTGTAATGGCCACTGCACTTTCGAAGCGGTGTTTGATAGCTGGGGTGCACGTTCAGACGAAAACATTATTTCTGGCACCATCATTTCTTTTGATGCGGTACGCATGGGTTCACCAGTCATAATAATCTAATCAAAAACAGCCAAGCTGTAAAAAAAGGTGCGGCCCCCAAAAAGGCCATTGTGAAAAAAGATGTGAAATCCAAGGTGGCGGCCAAGAAATGGCTGTGATGGTAGGTTAATGGTTACATTTTAATAACAACAATTCAGGTGAATTTGGTGCCAAGACCAAGCGGCACAAAATTCACCTGAATTGTCGTTATTAAAATGTAACCATTAACCTACCATCACAGCTATTTCTTGGCCGCCACCTTGGATTTCACATCTTTTTTCACAATGGCCTTTTTGGGGGCCGCACCTTTTTTTACAGCTTGGCTGTTTTTGATTAGATATCACTTCTTTTTGTATTTGTATACTGCAAAGCCGGCCTATGGCTGGCTTTGGGGCTTTTTTAACCCATGTGTTTTTTCTTTACTACAGGAAGAAGAAAAGAACTTAAAGAAGAATTTTAGTACTTCAATTATTTTTGATTTTATTAGTAATTATATACATATATTTATTACATGCCCATTATTCCCCGCAGGATTTTTTTTTGCAGCTGATCTCTCTACGGGTGACTTGAAATGTAACTGAACTATATACAGGATGGTTTCTTTGTAGCTGAACTCTCTACAAGGTAATCTCTTCTAGCTGGTCTCTCTACAGGGTATTTTGTTTCTAGCTGAACTCTCTACAGGTGATTTGTTTGCAGCTAAACTCTCTACATGGTGGTGTCTTTGTAGCTGAACTCTCTACATGATTGTTTCTTTGTAGCTGAACTCGGTGACTTCGTCTAGCTGAACTCTCTACAGGGTAATTTTTGTAGCTGAACTCTCTGTAGGGTGATTTGTTTGCAGCTGAACTCTCTACATGATGGTTCCTTTGTATCTGAACTCTCTACAAGGTGACTTCGTCCAGCTGATCTCTCTATGGGGTGATTTGTTTCTAGCTGAACTCTCTACAGGTGATTTGTTTGCAGCTAAACTCTCTGCTAGGTGGTTTCTTTGTAGCTGAACTCTCTACATGATGGTTTCTTTGTAGCTGAACACTCTACAAGGTAACTTCTTCTCTACAGGGTGATTTGTTGTAGTTGAATTCTCTACAAGGTGGTTTGTATGAGGCTGAACTCTCTACATGGCAGTTTCTTTGTAGCTGAACTCTCTACAGAGCGATTTGTTTGCAGCTGAACTCTCTACATGATGGTTTCTTTGTAACTGAACACTCTACAAGGTGACTTCTTCCAGCTGATCTTTCTACAGGGTGAATTGTTGTAGCTGAACTATCTACAAGGTAACTTCTTCTAGCTGATCTCTATACAGGGTAATTTGTTTGTAGTTGAATTCTGTACAGGTGGTTTCTTTGTAGCTGAACTCTGCACATGATGGTTTCTTTGTAGCTGAACTCTTTATAAGGTGACTTCTTCTAGCTGAACTCTCTACGGGGTAATTTCTTTGTAGCTGAACTCTCTATATGATGATTTCTTTGTAACTGAACTCTCTACAAGGTAACTTCTTCTAGCTGATCTTTCTACTGGGTGATTTGTTTGCAGCTGAACTCTCTACATGGTGGTTTCTTTGTTGCTGAACTCTCTACAAGGTGAATTCTTCTACCTGATCTCTCTACAGGGTGATTTGTTTGTAACTGAACTCTGTACAAGTGCGTTTTAGTGGGTGATCTCACTGCAGTTTTATTTGTTTGTAGCTGAACTCACTAAAGGGTGATTTTGCTTGTAGCTGAACTCCTTGCATTGTGTCTAGTTTCTAGCTGATCTTTCTACAGGGTGATTTGTTTGTAGCTGATCTCTCTACAAGTTGATTTGTGTGTAGCTGATCTTTCTACTAGTTGATTTGTTTGTAGCCGATCTCTCTACAGGGTAATTTGTTTGTAGCTGAACTCTGTACAAGGTGCTTTTTGTAGGTGATCTCACTGCAGGTTGATTTGTTTTAGCTGAACTCACTAAAGGGTGATTTGCTTGTAGCTGAACTCCTTACATTGTGTCTAGTTTCTAGCTGATCTCTCTACAGGGTGATTTGTTTGTAGCTGAACTCTCTACATGGTGGTTTCTTTGTTGCTGAACTCTCTACAGGGTGTTTTGCTTGTAGCTACTCTCTACAGGGTGATTTGTTTCTAGCTTATCTCTCTACAGGTTGATTTGTGTGTAACTGATCTCTGTACAAGCTGATTTGTTTGTAGTTGAATTCTCTGCAAAGTGTTTTGTTTGTAGCTGACCTCTCTTCAGGGTGATTTGTTTCTAGCTGATCTCTCTACATGGTGATTTTTTTGTAGCTGACCTCTCTTCAGGGTGATTTGTTTCTAGCTGATATCTCTACAGGGTGATTTTTTGTAGCTGACCTCTCTTCAGGGTGATTTGTTTCTAGCTGATCGCTCTACAGGTTGGTTTGTTTGTAGCTGAACTCTCTACACGGTGATTTGCTTGTAGCTGAACTCCTTACATTGTGTGTAGTTTCTAGCTGATCTCTCTACAGGGTGATTTGTTTGTAGCTGATCTCTCTACAAGTTGAATTGTGTGTAGCTAATCTCTCTGCAGGTTGATTTGTTTGTAGCCGATCTCTCCACAAGGTAATTTATTTGTAGCTGAACTGTCTAAAAGGTGATTTGTTTGTAGCTGATCTCTCTGCAGGTTGATTTGTTTTAGCTGAACTCTCTACAGGGTGATTTATTTGTAGCTGAACTCCTTACATTGTGTGTAGTTTCTAGCTGATCTCTCTACAGGGTGATTTGTTTGTAGTTGATCTCTCTATAAGTTGATTTGTGTGTAGCTGATCTCTCTGCAGGTTGATTTGTTTGTAGCCGATCTCTCTATAGGGTAATTTGTTTGTAGCTGAACTCTCTATAAGGTGATTTGTTTATAGTTGATCTCTCTGCAGGTTGATTTGTTTTAGCTGAACTCTCTACAGGCTGATTTGTTTGTAGTCGATCTCTCTACAGGGTGATTTGTTGTAGTTGAATTCTCTACAAGGTGGTTTGTATGAGGCTGAACTCTCTACATGGCAGTTTCTTTGTAGCTGAACTCTCTACAGAGCGATTTGTTTGCAGCTGAACTCTCTACATGATGGTTTCTTTGTAACTGAACACTCTACAAGGTGACTTCTTCCAGCTGATCTTTCTACAGGGTGAATTGTTGTAGCTGAACTATCTACAAGGTAACTTCTTCTAGCTGATCTCTATACAGGGTAATTTGTTTGTAGTTGAATTCTGTACAGGTGGTTTCTTTGTAGCTGAACTCTGCACATGATGGTTTCTTTGTAGCTGAACTCTTTACAAGGTGACTTCTTCTAGCTGAACTCTCTACGGGGTAATTTCTTTGTAGCTGAACTCTCTATATGATGATTTCTTTGTAACTGAACTCTCTACAAGGTAACTTCTTCTAGCTGATCTTTCTACTGGGTGATTTGTTTGCAGCTGAACTCTCTACATGGTGGTTTCTTTGTTGCTGAACTCTCTACAAGGTGAATTCTTCTACCTGATCTCTCTACAGGGTGATTTGTTTGTAACTGAACTCTGTACAAGTGCGTTTTAGTGGGTGATCTCACTGCAGTTTTATTTGTTTGTAGCTGAACTCACTAAAGGGTGATTTTGCTTGTAGCTGAACTCCTTGCATTGTGTCTAGTTTCTAGCTGATCTTTCTACAGGGTGATTTGTTTGTAGCTGATCTCTCTACAAGTTGATTTGTGTGTAGCTGATCTTTCTACTAGTTGATTTGTTTGTAGCCGATCTCTCTACAGGGTAATTTGTTTGTAGCTGAACTCTGTACAAGGTGCTTTTTGTAGGTGATCTCACTGCAGGTTGATTTGTTTTAGCTGAACTCACTAAAGGGTGATTTGCTTGTAGCTGAACTCCTTACATTGTGTCTAGTTTCTAGCTGATCTCTCTACAGGGTGATTTGTTTGTAGCTGAACTCTCTACATGGTGGTTTCTTTGTTGCTGAACTCTCTACAGGGTGTTTTGCTTGTAGCTACTCTCTACAGGGTGATTTGTTTCTAGCTTATCTCTCCACAGGTTGATTTGTGTGTAACTGATCTCTGTACAAGCTGATTTGTTTGTAGTTGAATTCTCTGCAAAGTATTTTGTTTGTAGCTGACCTCTCTTCAGGGTGATTTGTTTCTAGCTGATCTCTCTACATGGTGATTTTTTTGTAGCTGACCTCTCTTCAGGGTGATTTGTTTCTAGCTGATATCTCTACAGGGTGATTTTTTGTAGCTGACCTCTCTTCAGGGTGATTTGTTTCTAGCTGATCGCTCTACAGGTTGGTTTGTTTGTAGCTGAACTCTCTACACGGTGATTTGCTTGTAGCTGAACTCCTTACATTGTGTGTAGTTTCTAGCTGATCTCTCTACAGGGTGATTTGTTTGTAGCTGATCTCTCTACAAGTTGAATTGTGTGTAGCTAATCTCTCTGCAGGTTGATTTGTTTGTAGCCGATCTCTCCACAAGGTAATTTATTTGTAGCTGAACTGTCTAAAAGGTGATTTGTTTGTAGCTGATCTCTCTGCAGGTTGATTTGTTTTAGCTGAACTCTCTACAGGGTGATTTATTTGTAGCTGAACTCCTTACATTGTGTGTAGTTTCTAGCTGATCTCTCTACAGGGTGATTTGTTTGTAGTTGATCTCTCTATAAGTTGATTTGTGTGTAGCTGATCTCTCTGCAGGTTGATTTGTTTGTAGCCGATCTCTCTATAGGGTAATTTGTTTGTAGCTGAACTCTCTATAAGGTGATTTGTTTATAGTTGATCTCTCTGCAGGTTGATTTGTTTTAGCTGAACTCTCTACAGGCTGATTTGTTTGTAGTCGATCTCTCTACAGGGTAATTTGTTTGTAGTTGAACTCTCTACATGGTGGTTTCTTTGCTGCTGAACTCTCTACAGAGTGTTTTGCTTGTAGCTGATCTCTCTACAGGGCAATTTGTTTGTAGCTGATCTCTCTACAAGGTGATTTTTTTGTAGCTGACCTCTCTAAAGGGCAATTTGTTTGTAGCTGATCTCTCTACAGGGTGATATTTTTGTAGCTGACCTCTCTTCAGGGTGATTTGTTTCTAGCTGATTGCTCTACAGGTTGATTTGTTTGTAGATGAACTCTCTACAGGATAATTTACTTGTAGCTGAACTCCTTACTTTGTGTCTAGTTTGTAGCTGATCTCTCTACAGGGTGATTTGTTTGTAGCTGAACTCCTTACATTGTGTGTAGTTTCTAGCTGATCTCTCTACAGGGTGATTTGTGTGTAGCTGATCTCTCTGCAGGTTGATTTGTTTGTAGCCGATCTCTCTACAAGGTAATTTGTGTTTAGCTGAACTGTCTATAAGGTGATTTGTTTCTAGCTGATCTCTCTGCAGGTTGATTTGTTTTAGCTGAACTCTCTACAGGGTGATTTGTTTGTAGCTGAACTCCTTACATTGTGTGTAGTTTCTAGCTGATCTTCCTACAGGGTGATTTGTTTGTAGCTGATCTCTCTACAAGTTGATTTGTGTGTAGCTGATCTCTCTGCAGGTTGATTTGTTTGTAGCCGATCTCTCTACAGGTAATCTGTTTGTAGCTGAACTCTCTATAAGGTGATTTGTTTGTAGCTGATCTCTCTGCAGGTTGATTTGTTTTAGCTGAACTCTCTACAGGGTGATTGCTTGTAGCTGAACTCCTTACATTGTGTCTAGTTTCTAGCTGATGTCTCTACAGGGTGATTTTTTGTAGCTGAACTCTCTTCAGGGTGATTTGTTTCTAGCTGATCTCTCTACAGGGTGACTTGTTTCTAGCTGAACTCTCTAAAGGTGATTTGTTTGCAGCTGAACACCCTGCAAAGTGTTTTGTTTGTAGCTGATCACTCTAAAGGGTAATTTGTTTGTAGCTGAACTCTCTCCACAGTGACTTGTGTGTAGCTGAATTCTGTGTAACTGAATTCTCTAGAGATTTATTTAATTGTAACTGAATTCTCTACACAGTGCATGACTTGTTTATAGCTGAACTTTCTTCAGTGTGACTTGTAATGTTCTGAATCTCTATAGTGATATATTTGCTTAACTCTCCACATGGTGACTGTCTTCTTGCTGAACTGTCTAAAAGATTAACTGTTTGCAGCTGAACTCCCTACAAAATAACTTGTGATGTAATAAAATTCTATAATGGAGTAAATAAATTAGCCGAATGCTCTATTAGGGTGACTGTTCTATTAGAGTATCTCGATCTCGCATTTGCTACACGGAGTTAGCTTTCGAATCATAACTCAGTGGTTTGTAATCCGATTCTTCTGTACTACTGCAAGGACTTTCTATGAAAATTATTCCAGCTATACACCGATTTTCAGCTCATTGCTCTAAGCGGTTTGCCTAGTAGGCGTGAAAACTAATACTTTTTTATTCATAAAAATCGATCGCGTAATTGTGACACAGGTTGGGTTTTGTGTCATATCTCCGTGGTCTTTACCTCGATTCCTTTCAAACCACCAAAAGGCACTCCTACGATGGTTACTCCATCTACATAGCAATTTTCAACTCATTCCATGAAGCGGTTTACCCTGTAGGCGTGACAACAAATCGATCTTGTTTTACGCGAATAATCGGTCATAACTCCTGAATCATTCATCGGATTTGTACCAAATTTGATGCTAGGATTCGCCTTTGGACTCCCTTTCTGTGTGCCAAATTTCAAGGCGATCGGATTACGCGTTTGCTTGTTATAGCAATTTTTGCAAGTGTGCGAAAAGACGAAGAAGAGAAAAAAAACAAAGAAAAAATAACGAAATTTTGGCAGCTCGTATCTCGGAAATGGCTGGAGCGATTTCCTTCAAATTTGGAATGTAGACTCCCTTGGCTGGCGGGCAACTGTGTAGCAAATTTGGTTCCAATCAGATAAGTGATCACCGAGATACAAAGGTGTGAAAACGACGTTTTCGTTCTTCCTGTCAATATACTCACGGTGTGGCGCGCCGGCTTCTTGGGCCGCACGACACACTATCGTGTGTCTTGATGTAACAAAAAAAGTAAACAAGTTTAAGGAAAAATTAAAAATTAGAGATCTAGGGATTAAATGTTCACTAGTATATCTGCAGGTGTAAGTGACCTCCCTTATTTCCCTACTTTTTTTTTTCTATGATCTCTAATCGAACTTAAAATTTCTAATTTTTCCTTTATAGTTGTTAGTGTTGTTCCAGTTCTGGAACTATTATAAAAGCAATTCTAGTACCAGCTATTTTACTAGTGTTCTGGCTAGAACTGCATGGATAATAGTTTTACTTTTTTCAACAATAATTTATTTTCCTCAACACTGGAACTAAAAAGAAAATGTGTCAAGCACTGGAACTAGAATTGGTCAACATAATGTAGTTTTTATCAATAAAATGGCAGCCGGATATAATAAACTCTTTAGTTTATGTGCATACAACACACTTTGTGTGCTGATAAAAGCATGAAACAATTAATTTAACAGAACGATGCAGCAGGTTGCAATTGTATAGTTGCAATCACTGGTGGAGTGGACTCATATGTTCATAGCACATCATAAATTTGAATTTGAACTCATGGTTATTTAGAGTTGATTCTTTTTCCTACAGTACTCCTACCTTCTCAGGATAGTTGTGGCTTTTAATAATAATGTCTATGTTCAGCTTGAGATGTTAAACTTAGCTTCACTTATAAAAGAAATGATATCGCTACACTGTATGTATTGAGTAGAATATGCAAGTGCAGAGTTTCATTTAGGAGGGGGCAGGGGAGGCACTTGCCTCCTTTTAAAAAATTCTTGCCTCCTTAAGATGTTAAGAAATAGTTTACTTCTGGTAATTTTCAGAACCTGAGAAGGGACAATTGGAAACAGTGGAAATGGAAACTGAAAATGGTCAAATCATCATATACGTAGCTGTACCCTAGAGTAAAACCCCTGTATAGTGGCCACCTCTTAAAGACCACCTCTGTACAAAGATCACATTGTAGTTAGATCTCCAAGATGGCTAAGCACTTCATGGTCACCTTTTATAAGATCACCTCTTTACAAAGACCACTCTTCACATTGCAATAATAGTTAGGTTCCAAACATCATTATGTCATGACCGCTTTCTAAAAAGGCTACGCTCTTAACACCATAATCTTCTATGAGACTTCATTTTTTATTGATACAGTAGGTAGTCTACTAGCTGTGCATGGAATTTTTTTTGTATGATGTATGACACATTCTGGTACCATAGTATTATCTATGCTGGTACAAACTAAGCGATGATTGTATATACTAGTGTAAAAATAATTTTAAAAATTAAAATATGGGAGTAGAGATCGCTGAAAAAAGTAAAGAAACAAGAGACAAACAAGCCAGCATGTTAAACACACAGAGATCTCTATTTGGACTCAATGTATATATGGTAGATACTAAGAAAAAAAAAACAGTTATTTCTCCATAAATTAGGGACAGATATGTGAGTACTGAGAATGCTTCTGCCAAATGTTTATTTGAGTCCAAACAGAGATCTCTGTGTGTTTAACATGCTGGCTTGTACATTGCTGCTCATAACATACTGTGGCTAATAAGATGTAGGTGATGATAAGGTTTCCAAGTGAACATGTTAATGTGAATAAATTGGATACTTATCAACACATTATTAACACGTTGGTTTCCAATTGTCCTCTGAGAAGCACTCTAAGAGATTCTAAACTACAAAAACTTCCTGGAGGAGCATTTCATTCTCAGATACCTGAGAATAAAAGTTGATGAACTCTTGCTGAGAAGCAATCTGAGAGTCTAAAACACAGAAAAATTTCTAGAGTGGTGTATCATTCTCAAGTACCTGAGAATGCACCAGATACAACCTAAGAGAGCCTAAAATGCAAAAATTTCCTGGTGGGTATATATTCCCCCAGACCCCCTAGATGCCATGTACTTACACACATGGTAAGCACATGAGTCTCACACCATCATCCACCTTACTTTCATGAAAGTGTTTCCTAAATGAAGGCCTGTTTTATATGTTAGTTTGTGTATTAAATTCAATTAAATATCTCATGTATCATCCTATTTATAACATATATTCCAAATATGATCAAAGTTTTGCCCAAACTGCTGTCAGGAATTTCCCTATTATGGTATTCGTGCTTGCATTATGCTTCTAGATTAAAAATATTTAATGCAACTATCTTGGAAAAATTTAAATGGAGAATGCTCTATTAGAACGTTTTGCTACAAGTGGCTGTTTGGTTCTCAATACTGACTGTGACAACTTTAGATTACAGCACCTATCATGGATTGCAATAATGCATGCCAAGCAGTAACAGCTCTATAGGCTTTCAGCTCTATAGGCTTTCAGCTCTATAGGCTTTCAGCTCTATGGGCTATAATAACAGCTCTATAGGCTTGTGCTGTAAAGTCTTAATAAATAAACTAATATCCATTTGGTTTCACATGGGTACTTTGAGATAATAAGTCACTCTCTAGAGTTTCTTGGATAAATATACATGAAATTGACAAGGAGAAAACATCCTGACTGCCTGGCAGACTCCTGTAAGCGTTCAAGCGTTAATCAGATGGCTGCAGGTTTGAGGCTGCCTAGGTCCAGTCATGGATTTTTTCTCCTTTCTCCACCTTTTCAAACACACTTTCTGTAACAACTTTGGATAGGCTGTAGGACCAGGTGTCCTACAGACCTTCAGCACTTGTGCTGTAAAGTCTTAATAAATAAATATTTTTTTGTAATATATATGAATGTTTTGGTTGGCCATATGTTTTGGTTGTACGATGGCCACGCATGCCCAAGCTAAAGTGTTTTGGTTGGGTTATTAAATATACAGAGACTGAGTAATTACAAATTAATGAAAGCTAGTGTATTGATCCCCACCCTATATTAATATCAGGACACCATGCATTCACCACCTCAGTATCACATGTCAAGATCACTTTTTAATCAGATCATCTCTATCTCACAATATGGTGGTGTTGGTAGACTGATGTATCAACGTCCAACCCTTCATGTGTGTCTTAGGAGCATGGTATTGTAGAAACCTTTCACTATTATCTTGAAGACACGTATTGTAGAAGCCTTTCATCATTATCTTGGGAAGCGTTTCAGTATAACCCTGAAAAGTCAATGAGAGAAACGATTAGATATGGAAGTAATTTTAAAGAAATATAGAGGGAACTGATGGGCCAAAATTAAAGTTAGAACTATGAAAACAATAGAAAGCCATTTTAAAAATAAATTAGCGATTAAACTGTGACCCTATTTTTGAAAGCCATATATTTTGGTGCATTGGTCAAATTTCTTTTTTATAGCTACAATGAAGCATTGAGTGGTTTTCTACCTTGTTTTAAAATTTTGTGGTGATATAGTGAAGCATTCCAAAACTTTTCATATCAGTTTATAGCACTATATAGTGACATATTGATAACTTTGTTGACAAAGATTTCCATCCTTACAATCTAAAATGGATAAAAAGAGATCTTTGATAGTTTAATCATATGTTATTGGTGCTTTTCCTCAATTAAATCACATGTATAATAATTGTATTTAAAGACAAGGTTTGGTTTTAGGAATGAACAAATCACCCAACTGTAAGTTAATTGCTGTCCCTCGCATTGTGAAACTGCTACATGCATGGGCTGATATAATTGAGTATATCTCCAAGCTATATATATGAGTGTGAAATTCCACAGCAAGAAGGCTTAGTAAACTGGAACCTCTCTAATCCGACATCTCTGTAATCCAGAATACCTTTATAATCTAACATTGTTTTGTATACCAAAAAGATTTTGTCTATGTAATACTACCTCAATAATCCAACATCCTTGCTAATCCGAAACAATTTTCTTATCCAAATGAGTGTTGGATTATAGAGATTTTACTGCATACGTAGTTGGTTTATCAGAAAATTAATTTTAAAAGAAACCTCTGAAATTTTTTATTGAGTGTATGTGCCCAATTGTATGGTTTTCCAAAATATGGTCACATTTTAATTTAACAGTGGTGGGTTTCACCCTGAAAATTAAGTGGGCCCACACTGCCAATGTTGTCTTGTGTCTTACTTATAATATAAGAACATAGCTTCTTAGTTACTGTATTTTTGCATGAGTCAACTATATCAGACACATATTTGTCATACGCAGATCGGCATTCTCGCTGACATTCTTTTTTAAGGTTGTGATACTTAGTCCAGTGTTGTGGTTGATTAGTTTTACAAGTGTGGCTGTAAGCACATTGTTTTCTTCTAGATAGGCGTTTAATGTAATTGGTTATCCATGGTTGTTTAATGTTGGAAGAGCTTAGTTTAGTAGGGACTAAGTCTACACAAGTATTGCATATTGTTATGAAAGTATTCCATAAAGGTTCAACAGGTAAGGCTTAGGTGTGAGACATAGGTGGATCTAGGAGACACTGTCAGGGGGCGGGTCCAAGGGGGGGGGGCAAGAAGTTTAAGTGCACAACAGTGTTTATTCCACTAAGAGGATAAGAATGGAATTCTAGTACACAAGTTTTATTCACTTGCATAACTTTATTCAGCATATAGCTGGATGAATGATGGACATACAGTTTTTAGACTGTAGTAGGAAAAAATTTTTAAAAATTAGACCTCCTAGGGTTGAATTTGAGAGAATTTTGATAGCACTTAGCTAACAAAGTGTATGCTTTGCAATGCGTACAAAGATTGGTATAGCCTATCTGAGATAAACCTGTTTGATGGTAAAGTGTATACTAAATCAAAACAAGGAGTAGCTACACTGTTAAAAATAAAGAGTAACCACCACTCTGAGAGTTCCCAGTATAGGGAGGATTTAACACCCCATGGAGAGTAACCAGCACTCTGAAGAGAATAACCATTACTCTGAAGAGTAAGCAACACCACCTTCAGAGCATGTGTTACTCCCCAGTTACTCCTTTAGAGCAATGGTTACTCTCCAGGGGTGTTAAATCCTCCCTACACTGGGAACTCCTTGAGAGTTGTGATTACTCTTCATTTTAACAGTGTAGTTTTGTTATGATTTGTAAAAATTGTAAATTGCGACTGTTCTATTAGAGTAGTGACTACTCTATTAGAGTATCTCGACCTTTGCACAAAATTCAAATTTATTTGCCTTGCTTTCTTTACAATGTACAGTTTAACTATAGCGTACATTTATAACTGTTGTCTTCTATTTGCCCATTGGCTTTCTATACTTCTGAATACAGTGTGAATGCATGATTCTAGTTAAGTAGTTTCTGGTATCAATATAGTACTGTAGGTCCAAGGGGGGCAAGAGAAGGGCCAGGGGGGCACAGCACCCCTTGGCCCCCCCTCAGATCCGCCTATGGTGTGAGAGGTAGTAAATTCTTCACATAGTGAACTGATTTGGTTATTATTGTCTTGGAAATTAGCTCGAGACCACAAGTATTATAGTTCTTTTACTAGATTGAGATAGACAAGCTTTTACCAGTGATTTACCTCATGATCACTGATCCCACTCACTGCATCACAAGATTCAACAAGTGAGGGCCTGTCTGTAACAAAGATGTCAAGAATATTCTGGGGTACTATTTATTTGAGTTAATGCATTGTCAGATATATGAAATCCAGAAAAGTATGATATATATTCAGTGAATAAGAGTGACCTGATATACAGGAGTTGGACCAGTCATGCAATATCCAGTAAGTTGATATCTCCAGCAATCCACAGAGCTGAGTTAGGATAATCAAAATGGATCTGGTTAAGTTGATTACAAAGCTCTTCTAAGTAAGCATCATTACTGGATAGAGGACGGTAAATAGAACAGGTGATGAGTGAAGTCGTCTGCAAGTTGAATTTGACATGCTACTAATTCAGTAAAATGTAGAGATACTGGGAATTTCAGTTTTGTTTGAAAATTATACTGTTTGCGTGATGAAGTCAACACAATGGTTTTCAACACACAAAATTACAACATGCACATGATTATTAATACAGATATTATAAGTATGCTGAAGGTCCACCAGTAGATATCTTGTTGACTTTAGTCTAGAATTAGCTGAAAAGTCTAGCTACTTAATTAATTAATTACTTAATTGATTATATGTAATGTACAGGACTCGAAAAGCGAGTGTAAACGTACATAAAGGTGTAGTGTGTATGCAAATATTAAAAACTGTTAATTTGATCCTTAAAGTTTTGTAATGTTGTACAATTAATTATAGTATCTTGTAATTTATTCCACAATTTAATTGCATCGGGGTAGAAGGAATATTTAAACGAATTAACTCTGGTAAATGGTTGCTTGAATCTATTTGAATGTCCTCAGGTGGGTGAATTATTCTTGATAAGTGAGTTTCCTGTTTCAATTTCAACAAGATTATTAACAATTTTGTAGATCATTATCAGTCTCAGGTTTTCCCTTCTAACTTGAAGTGTTGTCCAGTGCATCCTATTTAACATGTTAGTGACACTAGAGTACATTGAGTAATCATTACATACAAATCTTGCTGCTTTCCTTTGCAGTCTTTCTAGTTTATCAATATTAGTCATAGTATAGGGTGACCAAACTACACAAGCATACTCTAATATGGGTCGCATTAAAGAAAGATAACATCTTTCTCTTACATTTGCTGGACATTGTCTTAAATTACGCTGCAGAAATGCTCGGACAATAATTGTTTTGTTGCATACAAAACTAACGTGGAAGTTCCAAGAAAGTGTTTCGTCAATATGAACTCCCAAATACTTGGCTTGTGAAACTTGCTGAATCTTAATATTGTTTATGAAATATTGTGTAGCACTAAGGGTGAAGATTTATTGGTTACTCTTAAGTATTCACATTTTACAGGATTAAATTTCATCATCCAGTATTCAGCCCATTGCTATAGCATGTTGATATCCTCTTGTAGGGTTTTACTGTCCTCTGGAGAATGAATCTATCTGTACAGAAGAGCATCATCTGCGTACAACTTTAAAGTGGATTTAATTTTATCAGGCATATCATTCACATAACAAATAAATAATAAAGGTCCCAATACTGAATTTTGGGGGACTCCTGGGCTGTGCTGCTTAGCTGACCATTTACTGTAACCTGCTGAGATCTGTTCATAAGGAAGGACTCGATCCATCGCAGTAATTGCCTTAATACCATATGAACTTAGTTTGTGAACCAATCTAGTGTGTGGTACGGTGTCAAATGCCTTAGCAAGATCCAAGAGTATTACATCAACCTGAGTCCCCTTATTTAGGGCTCCTGCCAAGTCATTAATAGTTGCAACAAGTTGAGTCTCACATGACCTGTGCTGTCTAAACCCATGTTGTTCATTACATAATATCTTGTGTTTGTTAAGGTGATCATAAATAGATGATGATACTAGCTATATGTTCTAGAGTTTTACATAGTACACAGGTAAGCGGTACACAGGTACTTCTTACAAATGATCTTTTAATTCATGACCCCCGGTGATTTGTGAAGGAAATGATCAAACTGACCAATGAGCAATAACTGCATGATGTTGTATTACGTCACATTAAGTGTAATATTACGATGCAACTGACCTGACCAGGAACCAGGACTATAAAACCAGAGGCTCTACTTAACTCCACAGTTGAACTAGCTACAGGGCAAAGATGAAATTAAATCAGCTATTTTCAATGTTGTTCCTGCTCTTGTTTGCCACGATCGACGCAAGGAAACGCGTTGGACATTATATACCCTATATGGGTTTTACTCTTTTCACCACCTTTCATAACCCTTACGTAATATTAAGCTCAAAAACATCTAGACTTCCTGCTGTAGTTGTTGCTCGCTCTCTTCGAATTTAGGGCACGCATCTAGTAGTTGCCGCGAGTAGTCGACTTTAGGGGATGCGTCCAGTAGTTTCCGCGAGTAGTAGACTTTAGGGGAAGCGTCCAGTAGTTACCACGAGTAGTAGACTTTAGGGGAAGCGTATAGTAGTGTTAGCGTTAGGGTTAGAGTTCAGCTTTGGTTTCTTCTTCACCTTTAGGGTTAGGTTCTTCTTACTATATACAGCTTATTTCGTTAGTCACATTTATAAGATACAAAAGAAGGGAATCAAGGGAGCTAGCTAGGGACCCGCCGATTATGCTGGCATAATTATGAGCATAATAGGTGTCTGAAAGCATTGAGCATAATAGGTAGAATATTTGTGTAATAGTATGAATTCTTGCTTATCAAAATAGCTATCACAAAAAGATCGATATACTCTAATAGAACAATCATATAACTGACTGTTCTATTAGAGTATATCGATCTTTTCTGTGATATACATTTTGACAAGTAAGTTTGTGCTTCAGCCACTTATTATTTATCCATAAATTGGAAATTATTACTAGAGCATGGGAACTGAAGCATAAATAATTGGACATAATTTGAGCATAATGGGTAAGTATTGAGCATATATTTAAGCATAATAGGTAAAGTTTTGAGCAGTGCAACATAGCATAATAGGTAAAATTATGAGCATAATCGGCGGGTCCCTAGAGCTAGCAGCGGTAGCATAATCGGTAGAACACTGGACCATCACACGGGGATCCTGGGTTCGATCCCCCTTCAATATTGCACTTTTTTTTCGCCTTTTTGGTTCACCGTTTTTTGTCTAAGTTCTGTAGGGTTATGAAATAGGGTGAAAAGAGTGATACCAGAATGAACGTCGATGGGGTGGATGAGGCACACTACTGGTCAAGGACAATGTAACTACACGTCCACTAGCTATTTCCTATAGCTTGTCGTGCGTGTCTCTTACAGCCAGGGGCGTAGCTAGCCAGAAGGTGATGGAGGGGCAGGTATGCCCCCACGAAACACTCAAAATCATTCATAATTGCAAAAAAGGCTAATGACCCAATGGTGGGCTAGCCAACATACGGTGTTGTATTATTACAGCTTACACAACTAGCTACGTAACTATTTGTACTGACTGCTTCCAATCGAGGTAGCTATATTCGTCGAGCATCATCGCACGTGCCACAACTGTACTCCAACAAATTCATCCACAGTCCAGTAGAGCTAATACTTTAGTGCAAATACAGGTTACTTTACGTTAGCCACAGCCTGTGCTGCAGTCCTATTTGTATTTGTATTTTTTTTTTTTTTGTATTTTAAGGATAAAGGCTTATGCCTGTACATCCATAAACAAAATTAATAATTATTATGTACTTAGCTATTCTAATTACTATACAAAATCAAATAAGCAATTACTATAGTGTCTGTCCAGCAGTGTTTTAAAATCATTGACAGAGGGAGAATCAACAATAGATTGGGGTAATGAATTCCAGTCCTAGCACACTGCTGACAGGATGACGTATTCACTCACTTCACTCAGCGAAATTCAAATGCCATGTATTGCACGAAATCCCACCTGTCTTGCTAGCAGAACTTTTAAGCTTGACTGATCCACCTGACTGACTGACAAAGTAAAAACAGACTGCACTGCCGTACGTACAAAGGTCCAGTTTGATCGACTCGATAAAATAAACTTGGTACATTTATTTAGCTAACACTTTATCACCTCGTAGACAGTAGGTTCGTAGCGTCATTCGGTCTCCTTTGTCACTTGTGAGTTGTGACTCCTGCCGTGGAGAAGCGGGTCACTCTTTTTAGATTCAAAATGTTCTATCACGCGAGTAATCTAGGCTAAATATAGAAGTATGTGTCTAATATTTTCGTTCGATGGATTCACGAGCGAGTTGAATGTTGTGTGTGCGCATTCACTAGCAACCCCTGGTAATACCGCGTAGTAGTGTACATAATTTAGTCATTTGCGTGTCAGTTTAATACTGGTAAAGTTGTGACGAAGGTTTAAAAAAATCATTTAGTGATGGGGGGGCATTTGCCCCCCCCCCCTTGCCCCCCCTTAGCTACGCCTCTGCTTACAGCCACGTAGTTTCTCCTGTTCCCCCGCTTCTCAATAAGCTCCTCGTGGATCAGATTTTCATTCATTATTAACTAGACAGATACAAACAGCATCGTGGGGCGAGCCTGAACATATTTAATGGGAGTATGCATAGCAGCAATAGTGGTCATATACAAATCTGATAACACAACGTAAAGCATAAGCAAGCAAACAAAATTATTATGTAGATAAATCAATGTTATTGTTGTGTGACTGATTCATTATTTTACATACTAATTCTGCCTTCTCTGCTGCAAGATTGTATCCCTTTGCCGAGCATATCTTGTTCTGGAGTATTCTCTGTTTCTCCTTCGTCTTTCTTCAGCTTCTTCTGGTGTTCCTCGGTCCCTTCTTAATCTGTACAGCTGTCTCCTTCTTCTAAGCCATTCTTCTGCATTCATTTAGCCAACCTTAGGTGATTTTCATATTCACGCGCTGATACACGTGTTTCATACGCTGTAATCAACGTCGTATATTTCTCCGTGACATGGTAGATGAGACGAACATATATGGAAGTGCTGTAATCTACTTTGTATATTTCTCCGTGACATGGCCGATGAGACGAACATATATGGAAGTGCTGTAATCTACGTCGTATATTTCTCCGTGGCATGGTCGATGAGACGAACATATATGGAAGTGCTGTAATCTACGTCGTATATTTCTCCGTGACATGGTCGATGAGACGAACATATATGGAAGTGCTGTAATCTACTTCGTATATTTCTCCGTGGCATGGTCGATGAGACGAACATATATGGAAGTGCTGTGATTTACGCCGTTTATTTCACGGTAAGTCCGTTTATTTCAGGGTCTCTTTCCGATTTCTTCTGTAGTTTTTTGGGCATGGTCGCTGAGACGAAAGTTACGTGGGCGACTCGCTAGTGTGGGGCTCGCTCAGGCTCGCCCCAATGAACACGTTTTAACAACACATAAAAACAATTGTTCTAATCAGTAAGAATACGGCTCTCCACTAGGCGCAGCTCAGTGGAAACAGTGGGGAGCTCGGTTGACTGCAGCTTTCTGCTCCCACGAATGGCCAGTACAGCGGAACGTAATAGGGAAAATGATAAAGCACAGCGCATCCAGGAGAGTGTCTGGTTGTAAGACGTATTGTGCTTCTGTGATAAAATCGTTATTCTCAGTGAATCTGATACTGATCACTGGCATAACTCAACTGCCCATTGCCCGGATACGTTCTGTCCACTACCAGTAATACGATGCGACTCTTGCAAGCTGTGTACACAGGATTGCAGATGGGTGGTGTGCCCTGAGACTAGTTGTCCCAACCCCATCATACCACCTGGGGAATGTTGTGGAATGTGTGAAACAAATTGTACACAGGGTGACTGTGTTCCATTAGATTGTCCAACTTCTGATCAGATACATGAGCCAGGAGCATGTTGTCCTTCATGTAAATCTAACGATGATGATGATGATGGTGAAATGGCAGTATTTTGTCTTGACGCTTTCTGTCCAAACCCAATCCACTGTCATGGCTGCCTAACTTGCAGACATGACTGCAGGACCGTGTCATGTGCCCGACCATTGTGTCCTAACCCCATTGTACTTCCTGGGGAATGTTGTGGGCATTGTGAAAGAGACTGCAGCACAGTCCGTTGTGCAAAACCCTTGTGTAGTGACCCAAAGTATGAACCAGGTGCGTGTTCCCTACCTGTAACAACAGTACTTGTAAATTTGAAGGGTGTGTAACTGAAGGAGAAAGGCCATGATGGCAACCTAATCAGTGTGTAACATGCAGATGCTCTCCTGATAACCAATCACTTAGCTGTGCAACAACACATCATGTACCATGTGCTAGACTTGATTGTGGACGTAATCCATCAAGACTTGTACCTGGTAACTGCTGTCCAACATGTGACCATGGTGTACCTGATGATGAGTGTGGAGTGGTACCATTCAGGCAAAAGAGAATGACTGTAAGGAGCCGCTTTGGGAAATTCAGGAGGACTGTTGTGGTACACCAGTGTGATAAGCCGTTTATTCGGAAAAATAATGAATTGCTCTCATGTGTGCCAAAAACTGGCTTTGTTAGATCTTCCATATCATTGGGAGGTCGTCAAGTAGTACGCTTCAAATATAGAGATGTAGTTCGCTGCAATGCAAAGCCATGGAGTGATACTTGTGACCTGTTTGTGGAGCCTTAACATCAGCAGTCTGCTGATCTTGCATTCAGGAACTTGACATAAATGTGTGTTATATTGAGTGGTAGATTTACTACCATCTGTTCAGCTCTTATGAATATCATCATTTGTTTAAATAACAATAAGCCAGACAAATTTAACTGGTTGGCCATCTGTTATACATGATACAGGAACACAGGTACACCACATAACTATGTGCATGCTTAGATGTACATGCTATACAGGATAGCTAGACATGCACAGATTTTGGGATCACTTAGTTGTAAATAACGTTTATTAAGTTACATAAAACAATGTTAATTAGTTATGTTATGTATATTGTAGTAAAAGTTCAGCGTCCACTTCTGTGAAAACAGGGGTATACTTGTATCACTAACCAGCTACGTTATATGATATCAGTCAATATATACTTAGCTAACTTACAAGTTACTTTCTTTAAACCCAGTAAATGTGACTGGACCTCCAAATATAGGACATGTGGGCACAAACTACATCCAATTACATTACGAGTTATATCTCAGTACTGGGATGGAATATCTGCTTTCTGTAACTTGCATTATAACACCAATTAAATGTTTAGTAAGTGATAAAACTTGCATGGTCATAGCATAAGTAATGAAAACGTTTTGACACATGAAAGTTTGAAAAGTAGTCAAATTTTGTGTGCCCACATGCCCTATTTTTGCAGGTCCGGTCACAAATATGTTACTAATTACATTGCCTAAACTAAAGTCATTTACTGTTACTCCTACACTGCACATGCATGGAACCAGTCCCCACACATCAAGTTAAACTATATATATATATTTAGGAGAGTATCCAACGCTGTATTGCCCCTTCAAAATGCATTGCCCCTTCAAAACACACTCCGTAATAATAATGCTATGCAATAGTCATCATCACCAAAGGTGTTAACTTGCTTCAAGAGCTATAAGGGCCTTGAGGTGCTTGCAGGTCTTTGCTTTGGTATATCAACGCCTATCAACAAGTCTTTGCCATGTGTTGGAGTTTACTGAAATTACACTAAAATATTCGGATATGTTACACAATGTTGCACTGCTTGAAGTATCTTAGTTTACTACAGTGGTATATCCCCAGTATATAGAACAGTTAATTGTTTGTTATTTTAGTAGTTTTTCAGTAAACCCGCATTCACTGATGTTTTACTGAGAGTTTAAAACTTAGTAAAATAATTATGTTCCATATACTTAAGTTTACTGACATTTTACTATCAGTATAACTACAGTAAGGCATCTTAACAAGTTAGTAAACTAAGAACCTTCAAGCAGTGTTGCACAATTATTATGCAGTGCGTTTTGAAGGGGCAAAACAGGCGTTGGATACTGCTCTTGGTTAAACTGTTTCTCAAGCAAGTCCCATGGAGCACAAAGACTGTTCTGGTTCTGGATATTAACAATAAGTTTATTTTTAGAGCAATGACCTCATCCCTGAAATGATTATAGCTATGCACAGTCATATAGATATTGTAGTGGTCAGTGGGTACAATGTAGCTAATTAGATTGTCAACATAAGTAAAACATTCATGTAAATGCATGTACATGTATTCTTATCAATTTACTTCTTAGTAAGCCTTTACACTAGACCTGGCATTATATTGTGCTACATACACACACACACTACACATTTCAGTATACTAAATAAGGATTAATTGACACTTCGTTTTTCAATGTGTACAAAGCCAGTCACAGATTGCAGCTACCCTGCAGCTACTATTGTCTAAAGGTAATGGATTTGATAGTGACAGACTGTTAGCAGTTATTTATTTATTAGTTTTACAACCACGCCGTACATGTACAAATATAGTTGATTACAAGACTGACAATGATGACTGATGATTAGAGTAGGGTGGCTGATAGCTGTACATGTACAAATATAGTTGATTACAAGACTGACAATGATGACTGATGATTAGAGTAGGGTGGCTGATAGCTGTACATGTACAAATATAGTTGATTACAAGACTGACAATGATGACTGGTGATTAGAGTAGGGTGGCTGATAGCTATCTGAATTATTTTAGCATTTTATCAGAATGTAATTAATAATAGCTGGTTGGTTTTATTAAAGTGGCTTCTCTATTAGATTATATATACATGGTACATCGATTTTAACGTATTTGTGAAATTGTGATATTCAGGGGTCTGAGAGCATGCCCCTCCCCCAGGAAATTTTGAGAATTATATATACTCACTGAATTTCCACAGGCGGTGGGTACATAGATATTTTTTGTTGACCGTTGTATTAGGGTGACTTCTACTAGGGTATATCGATCTTAATGGAATTTGCATGCAGAATCTAGTAGATTTACTGGAATAAATTTCAGGTAGCTAAGTGTTTGTATAATTATATATTTTAGTGTAATAGAATTAGCACAATTGTTCAATAACAGCTAGAGACAATTTTAGAGGGACAAAGCCTTGACAGGGGCTATACTTTTGTCCACCACCTTTGCCAATATAATTATACTATGAAGTGCACATATCAGGGATCTTTTCTACTAGTACATACAAAGTGCTTATGATGTGTTAAACTTTGAGTTTTTATATGAAACCTCTAAAGGTCCAGGACAACACCTCTCTAGTATGTTCTGACTATCAAGGGAAAGATCTAGAGTTTGTACAGTCATAATGAGGGAAAATTGAAAGTTTGCTAACTTTTTGTAACACAATAATTAAGAACCCGCCAATTATGCTCATTATTTTACCTATTATGCTATGCTGCACTGCTCAAAAATTTACCTATTATGCTTAAATTAATGCCCTGTTATGCTCAAAATTTATACTGTACCTCAGTTCCCATGTTGTTCTAATAACTTTGCACTTTACGGGAAAACAGTAAGTGGTTGAAGCACAGACTGTAAATCCTTGCTTGTCAAAATGCGTGTCACAAAAAGTATATACTCTAATAGAACAGTAGCTACTTGATAATTTTATTGGAGTTACTGACTGTTCTATTAGAGTATATCAATCTTTTTGTTTGATAGGCGTTTTGATAAGCAAGAATTTATGGTAATGCACAAGTGTTCTGCCTATTATGCTAGCATTATGCCCAATGCTTTCAGGCACCTATTATGTTCATTATTATGCCAGCATAATTGGCGGGTCCTTAACAATAATCTATAACACTACATCAAAGGAAGGAATGGTGCCAGAGGGGCAACATATTGTTTAGTTTGATTATTTTGTCCTGGCCTTGGTATGGGACTGTACCAATTTAGACAGATACCATTTGACCTCACTGGAACACCAGGATCCTTCCAACACAACAAGGCACCAGGGTTCTTCTTCTGCCTCGTGGATAAGGTAATGTGTGGTTGTTACAAAGCTGTATTCATGTTTGCATAACTTTGTCAGCCACTCCAAGTCAATATGACACCCACTCCATTGTTTTCCCAGTCATATGTGTTGGTGTTATTTTAATTTGTTTTTGTGCCTAAAAGGTCACATATTTATTTTAAACCTACATGTGCAGTCGTGCATGCATCAACCCTTCTGCAATGCAGTGAGCTAGTAATAGTTACAGTAGTATCGTCTCAGTGAAAGTTATAAATGTGTACAATCTGAAATATGTCACACAATATAAATGTAAAAATTGACCAAACAGCTCAAAATGATGCCAAAGGCTCAATGATAAAACTAAGTATGTATGGAAAAGTGCAACAATCAAAAAGAAAAATCTCTACATCTACAATGTCTTGATAAGTTTTGAAATCTGCTTTCAACTTCTGTAGGAAAATACAAAAAGCATGACATTTAATTTGTAATGCCACTCAAAGTCTACGTACATTATATGTGATAAAAAATGCATATGCATACTGTACTTCTTGTGCCTATTTTCTAATCACCTAGCTGTAGATATATATATAAGTGAATTAGATTTTTATTAACTGGTATTGTAGATGGTCTCTTATTCTCAGTAGTGAAAATGTAATCAAATGTCAGACACCCAAAAGCCATTTTATTTGGTATGATGGTATCATAGTAAAGTATTAGCATAAAAGTTTTGAAAGCAGTAACCGAAGCACAACTATAGGCCATAAGGCATTTTTTTGTCAATTCAGGGTGTAAGTAGTATCTAAACCAAAACAGCCAAGCTGTAAAAAAGAGTGTGGCCCCCAAAAAGGCCAAGGTGAAAAATGATGTGAAATCCAAGGTGGCTGCCAAGAAATGGCTGTGATGGTAAGTAATGGCAAAAATTTTAATTACGACAATTCAGCTGAATTTGCGTTGCCTCCTTCACTAGGATTCAGCACCAAATTCACCTGAATTGTCATAATTAAAATTTTTGCCACTAACCTACCATCACAGCCATTTCTTGGCTGCCACTTTGGATTTCACATCTTTTTTCACCTTGGCCTTCTTGGGGGCCGCACTTTTTTTTTACAGCTTGGCTGTTTTGGTTTAGATATCACTTCTTTTTGTATTGCAAGCCACAAAGCTGGCCATATAAACTGGCTTTGGTGCTTCCTTTTAACTTGTTTTTTTTCTTTACTGCAGGAATTGTGGAACAATTAGTAATTGTGTATATAGCTTTTGTCTGATGAAATATTTGTATATTTAACATTGAGTAATGATTATCACATATATACTGTAGTTAATAAGGTGACTTCTTACATAATTGAATTGTAGCTAAAACTCTCATTGTTTGTAGCTGAACTCTTTTCAGGGTGATTTGTTTCTCTACAGGATGATTTGTTTCTAGCTGAACTCTCTACAGGGTGATTTGTTTGCAACTGAACTCTCTACAAGATGATTTGTTTCTAGCTGATCTCTCTATAGTATAACTTGATTGTAGTTGAACTCTCTACAGGATGGTTTCTTTGTAGCTGATCTCTCTACAAAATGTCATAAGCCTAGTGATGTTTCATGTAGTTATGACATAAAGCCTGTACAAAAAATCCTGTCTAGTTAGTAAGTATATGCACAAAAACAGCCAAGCTGTCAAAAAATTGGTGCTGTCCTAAAACGCCTGGTGAAAAAAGTTGTGAAATCAAAGGTGGCAGCCAAGAAATGGCTCCAATAATGTTAATGCTAATGAAGTTTAACAATGCACATAGCCATTAATAAAATTTATTAGCATCGACATCATTGCAGCTATTTCTTGGCCGCCACTTTTGATTTCATGACTTTTTCACCCAGGCTTTTTATGGCCACACCATTTTTTCACAGTTTGGCTGCTTTTGTACAGATTTTACTTATTTTTGTATTTTGGTCCCAAAACTAGCCTATGGCTGACTTTGGAGTTTATTTTACTTACATTTCTTCTTATCTATACAGACATAATGATGGTAATAATTATTATATTATTGCATTACTCTAATAGAGCACACATTTTTGAGGACTTCTAATTGAACATATATAGAAGTTCCCTTGGTAGATCTATTGCGTGCTTTACTTCATTCAATATTTGTTAATAGTAGTCAACATTTTTTGTGCATCTTTTTATTAAAATGTTTTTACACTTGTTTGATTTTTGCTTTATAACTTTGTAGCTGTAACTGTATTGCTTTTCAAACCATCAAAAGGTACTGCTACAATGATCAGCCTATGTACACACCAATTTTCAAGTCATTCCCATACTTGGTTAACCATGTAGCTGAGACAGAAGTTAGATCTTTTCTAATGTGAACAAACGCTCGTAACTCCTTGGATATTCATCAGATTCAATGCAAACTTGGTATATTAATTTGCCTTTATGCGCTCTTCATTTGTGCCCAAGATCAAGGTAATCAAGTTACAAGTTTGCCTATTGGAGCAATTTTTGCAAAGTGTGCAAACATAAATTGAAGCCACCATAGCTCCCTTACAGTTTAAGAGGGAAAAAATGTAGAAAATAAATCAAAACTTTGAATGCCCATACAGTATCTTGCAAATTCCTGGTGCAAATTTAATCAAACTTGTTGTGTGGCCTACCCTACCTGGTGGACAGCTATGATGCAAAAATGGTCTGCTTTGGAGATGGACCATGGAGCTATTTATGCGTATAAATGCTGTTTTCTTTCTTCCTGTCAATATACTTTGGTTTTCTTGGCCGCATGACACACTATATCAGGTATACATTACTTCACAAAGCTTTAGCTATATCTTTTCTAAAATCTGTCCTCTAACATGTCGTACATGTTGGGTCTTTACTGGAGCTAACCACTGCATACTTGAAATCTACAAAATTAATCAAAATGTATTAAATAATTGAACAGTCAGAGATCTATATAAGCGGTAGTAAGCACTGTTGTAGTTTATTGTTTACCTCGCCCATCTGAAATTAAGTTTTATATATAAGATCAAGAATGTTAAATTAGTTAAAATATCCTTAAGTAAGTAGTTATAGGCCTACTATATTATGGTTTTTAAATTATGTATTATTCTTTCTGGAGAAATTCTTTTTTTATTCATATATTATTCCCAAAATCATTCTCAAATATTTCCTGGAGTAATTACTGGAATAGTAGAAGTTACATGGATTTTCTTCTGCTGCTTCACTTGCACACTTAGAAACAATGCATAAAGAACGAGATACCCTAACAGAGCAGTCACATGAAACCTGGGTGACTGTTTTGTTAGGATGAATGACTGCTCTATTAGAGTATTTCGATCTTTTTCGCGATTTTGATCTAGCAGTATTTGAGGATGTGCCTTTATGCAACTCTCTGCAATACTACAAGGAAAATACATGAATTCTAATTAATTATTTCTGAAGGTCATCCTATTATTCTGGAATTATTATTCTTTTTGCCATTTACTATTCCCAAAATTATTCTGGCATAATGTACACATGCCTAGACCCTATACCTGTGTGTTAATTGCTGATATGTCCAAAAATAGAGTAGATTTTTGGTATCCAATATTTAATTACTTTATCATCTCTGGGAATAAAAGGGCTACGTAGAATAGTAGTTGATAAAATCTAAATCTGCTTATATCCTGAGGCAGCTCAAGATTAGCTCTATAAATCCCTAGCTTATCATGCAGTATAATAGTAGTAGGATCATGGAGGTTCTTGCCCAAGAATATCCATCCTCAGGTTCCTTTATAACAGCTTGGCAGTATTGGTGGTGCATAACCAAGCCTATAAATATATTCAGAGTGACCTTCCAACACGTTGCTATTAGGGATGCGCTGATTTTGTTGGCAATTTTTTTAGAAAAATACGTTGGTAAAAGCAAAGAGCAAAATGCTGGCAAAATAGGTGGAAAATTGGAAAAATGGGCACCAAGGAATAGCAACTTGGCACAATTAGCATGATAAAGATCGAGATACTCTAATATAACAGTCACACATAGTATTAGGACAACATAATACTCATAATTAATATAGGATATACTCATAATTATGTATATAGGAAATGGTGACTAAAGATCGAGATACTCTAATAGAGCAGTCACTATGTACGAAATATTCTAATAGAGCAGTCACTATGTACGAAATATTCTAATAGAGCAGTCACACATGCTTGAAAGCTTGAGATACTGCAATTAATCTTTACTGATGCTCTGCAAAATAGAAAAATTTCGAGCAAAATAATGAGCAAAGTAGGTAAGAAATAAAAGAATTGCTGGAAAGAAAAATAGGTGGGAAAAAAAGCAAAATAGGCTCATCCCTAGTTGTATGATAGTTTAATACTCTAATAAAGTGCTTTTTTTTAAGAAATAGAACACACATAGAATGTTCTAGAACAATCTAGACTTTCCATTGGCAGATCTATGAATTATAAATTGAGTAGATTTTAGCTAGAATTTTCATTTATAAAATAGGAGGTGAACGACTGTGACAGCAGCGGCTCAGTGGTTAAGGATTCGGTTGTTTAGTATGGACAGTGATGTAATGTTATTACTTTTTTGGTAACTAAGTAATATAACTAAGTACGCTATAAAAATGGGTAATATAACTCAAGTTACTTTGCTTACAAATGCAATGCATTACCTAAGTAATATAGTTACTGTAACGAGTCTAAAATTACATAATATTATTACTACAAGTAATGAAGTTACTAATCTCGTTAGTTATCTTCTGAGTAACGCCTAGCCACAACGAAGTAACCAAGCCTACTGAATGAAGCTTATTCACCAGCTTCTTACTTATAACCAAGATTTGCACATTGTCCAAACAACGCAATCATGTCATGTGATAAAGTGGTAGTTTCACACGTGACAGCTTAAGGCTGTGGACACAAAGTAATATATTATTATAGTTACTTTATTTTACGAGTAATATGTAACTGTAACTAAATAGTTCAGTTGCAAGTAATATGTAATATGTAACTAGTTACTTTTACAAAGTAACTTGCTCAACACCGAGTATGGAGATCCTTGTTTCAACATTTTTCTTGCACTATTTTACCCCGTAGTGACTATTTTATTTGAGGATCTTGACTCCTCAATAATTATAGTTGTTGGTTTTTGTTTGAAACTCTATAGCTGCTTTTTTGGCCACACGACACATGGTAGTATGTCTTGATACTGCCCTTTAGACACCTGTAACACTTGATACAGTGGTAAGATACCAACTCTCAAAAGTAAGAGGTCAGTGGTTTGATTCCCACTGTAGGCAAATTTTTGTTTCATTTTTTAAGAACACTTTTATGAAGCACTTTGACTGCTCTATTATGGTAGCTATTTGAGCATTATTAAGAGCATATTATTAATCTTTTTCATGGTATTCAGCTCCACTCCAAGAAGGATATTTCAGTAAGATATTATTCTGAGGGGGTTAGCTCCACTCAGTAGACCGGGGGGGGGGGGGCTTTAGCCCACCTCTTTCTGCACCGCAAATGTGAGAAAGTGCAAGCCCCCATGATCCATAATGTACAGTTCAGTACTGCCATACTGTATAATATACAACAGTACTACTGTACTACACTTAGTATAGTCTTGTCACAGTAAATACCTTTTGTTATTTCTTGGGATGTGGTAAAGAGATCGGCTTTTCATTTGTATTCCCAGACCATTCTGTTTTGCTATCTACATTTACATCTGATGCCTTTTCATCAGCATTGGTGTACAGATCTTTAAATGTGGATTCATTTTCCAATTCTTGTTTAGAGTACTCCTTTTCATCACCATGAACTTCAGATGGCATTTCCTTCTTTACAAAACTTGCATCTTTCATTTTGTCAGTTGACTCATTGATTGGCTTCAAACTCATTGCAAACACATCATCATCTACAACATGTACCAATAAAATCAAGCAATTTCTTTTGCTATATATGACCGGATTTGCAAAAAGGTACCTTTTTCATACACAAATTTTGACCCTTTTTTGAACTTTAAAGCTTCATAGCATTTTGATCATGGCATATAATTGCTGGACATTTTCAATGAATGTACGTGTAGCTACAGTATCTGGCTACAGTTTGATATTAAGAGAAAGTTAATCAGTAAAAGGAGTCAAGTGTTACATCATTTTGTTTGCTGGTATGTCAAATGTGTGGAAAAGGTACCTTTTTGCAAATCCAGTCACATAATATTATATGCATTCACTGATGATATAGTACCTATTGGGACTTCTGACACTTCTTTGGTATTATCACCAGAAATATCCATTGAGGTGGTCGATGGTTTATTTCCATGAGTACTGAAACCAGTACTACTGCTCTGAGACACTACAGACACAAATGTACTGTTTGAAGTAAAGTGAATATAATAAATGAAATGGTAGTGCTTCCGTTGGTGATCACAAGGTTTGTGTTTCTTCACCAAACAGGTTGAAATTATACTGGCTATTTCAAAATACCAGGTGCCTAGCTTGTAACAACTGTTAATAGTATTGTGATCAATTAACTTACTATACATGCAGATGTGTATGCACTAAAATTGGTCACTACAAAGACTAAATTAGTAAACAAGTATAACAATGCTTAAACACAAATTCACAAAGGGTATATAGTATATATAGTTATTTAATACTTTGTTCATTGGGTTTTCTTACACAAAACACCTAGCCAACATCTATGGTAGCATGCACTGTTAGTGTTTATAACTACTGCACCAATTATGCAAGCGTACTTAAGTGTTCTTGTGACCATAATATAAGGCTACTACCTTCATGTAGAGAACTTTGATGGCCTGCATATTTATTTAGGAGATATGGAATACTATAGCAGGGGTGGATCTATGATTTCCCAAGATGGGATGCTAAGCTAGGGGCATTTTTACTGGAGGCTAAAAATGTATCAACTGATTGATACAACTACGTAGTGTAGTGTGAGAAGCACATTCAGCATGAGGAGCATGCTTTATCTAGAGCATCTGTGGACAGGAAAATTTAATTTTTTAATGTTGAATTTGGCAATAATATTGACTAAAGCATTGTGAGCCACTTTAACTAAGCGAAATCATTTTCTAGCAGTGCTAACCAGCTTTCGTATAAAGGGCTCCACATAAATGCTGCAGTATGGTTTAAGTTTAAAGTTGAATTTCTTGATCAAGGGGACTAGGAGTTGGTCTAAAGAATTTTAATGATGAATGTTCTATTATTATTTTCAGACTTATGGAGCACTCCTGGTCCCAAGGGATTTGGATAACTGAGGTTCCACTGTACTGTCTTTCCAGCTAGAACATTGTAAAATTTTGGAGGGGGATGGGGTGTTTCAGCCCCCATGCACCCCCCTAAATCCGCCCTTGTATAGTATCCTATACCTTTTGAAATTGTGACATGACATAAAACTCTTTATAAGAAAGCTTACACAGTATATCCTAGTTTAATTTTTGACCATAAATATTTTCATGCATCACATTAAGTAAATGTTTACTTGAATACATAAAATACTGTGAAAATATTGTTATACATAAAATAAAACTAGGGGTCTAGCCAGGATTGGGTTCCAACAGCAGTATTGAGGTAATTACCAGTAGTAGGATCTGGGGAGCTGCTGCTGAGAGACTTTTAATATTTTAATGAAGCAAAACTCAGTAAATTGCTATATTCTATGCAAAAATAGTACATTAATTTTAATGCATATAAGTGCCCCTGGGATGAAGCTAGTACTAGATAAACTTCTCTAACAATTTCAACTCTGAAAGAACCTACGCATTTCACAATTTATGAGATCATGTCCACGCTATCGATGTTCCAAAGAACCCATTCCCATAAACTTTGATCTTAAATGATTGTTGTTTTTCCACTCATGGATGTCAGCACTAGTTGCTGGGCCTTCAACATGCACACCAATAATTTTTATTTAATTGTAATTTTGTACATGTATGCTGTAATGCTATAATAAATAAAATAAATAAACCTACCTAGTGGAAACAGACAGCATAACACATAGAGACACATAATAAATTAGACATCTGTAAGTGATAGTTATCCCACTGGTATAGGATTGGAACCATGAATCCACTGATACAAAAAGGAATGACTTACACAATTAAACATTATAACTACAAAATTACGCTTAGCATGGATTCATTTTGCATGCCCAAGTCAGTGACATTCTAACACTAAATGCAAAACTGAGCATGACCGTATACTGCTATAGCTTGGGTGTGCAGCGTTTAAAGGTATAGAACTCCAGTAATTTATCTGTCTGAAAAATACCACAAATGAAGTTCCTTAACATATGGATATTTTATGCACGTTCTATTGGAGTAAATGTGATTGCTCTATTTGAGTATACACCTGACTGTTCTATTAGAGTATATCAATTTTTTACAAGTTTCAAGAGGGCTTCAGGACAAAATGAGTGAGTAATAGTGTATGGCACAACACAACAATTTATAATGCTTGCATTCATCTCTCAGCGAAGGATTTACAGAGGTAACATGATGCCACGCTAAATGCATGGTGTGTTAGGATCCTGCTGTAAACTCAGAAGTTTAATTTTACAGGGGGTTCCTGAACTCCTCGGAACCCTCTCCCTACACCCCTGAAAACACAGCATAAAGTGTCTGAAACTATGTATTTAGTGGTATTAGAAGTAGTTTTAACAGATATACACAACAAGGGTATACAAAGGAATGAATTAGCATTGCTTAGCTACAGTATAAAATTACGCATGTTGCACAATAAATGCATGGTACATTTTCATTGCTTGCCACACAAGAAGTACCTAATAAGCCTGAGGAAATTATGCTTTAAAATTCTTCTCATTACTGTGCTCCAAAAAGTTGACATTATGCTCTCTCAAATTTATGAATATTGCTTTTAAAATCAAAGTACTCCATAACTCTGTAAATGTTTATAATTTATCAGACAGAGACTACATGTAGTAGTTGATGAATAATTCCACCGACTATTTTACTAAAATATGTGACTGCTCTATTAGAGTATTTTGACCTCTGAAATTGCAATTATAAAAAAAAATGCTCAAAAATTCCAGTATGTTTTTTTGCACACTAGATACAACTAGTAAACAATTTAAATGAAATTTGGTGTATGCATTTCTTACATATACCTCTTTCCCTCAATGTACTCTTCAAGGTACTTGCACTTCCACGTCTCTATACAGTGACACAATGAACATAAAAATCAGCTTTGATTCAACAACACTTACTGAACGCATTCTGTTATAGACACTGTAAGCTTGGCTGGTCCTCCAAAAGTTATAACACTCACTCACTTCTCTAATGACCTAAGCAAACACTGAATACATACAATCACATAGATTTCACCACCTGTTTGTTTCTGAGAACATGGAATAGGAATATGAAGAATCCCTAAAGATATGTATCATCCTGTGATTTGTGATACATAGATTGATAGTTTCATTACTTGCAGAGAATTTAAAATTGTAAATATCCATGCAAACACTTCAGTGTCATCATTAACAGCCAAAATACCAATTATCCATGTCACTCCAAGTAGTGGTAATAGGAATATTGCAGCCTTCAACAAGTGCCTGAATATTAAGCAAGATACAATAAGCCAAATACACACAATGGACAAATTATCAATTACTTTGCAGTACTTTTATTTTCATTATTAGACTTTCGCTGGCTTACATACAGGACTTTCAGAGTTATCCCTAGAAATAGACTGTTAATCTGCAAATAGTTTATGTAAATAAAGATGAGATAATATTACTACTGTATAATATACCAAGATAATGATCACAATGGGTACAATGAATGCTGCAATTGCTCCATCTTCTGACTTTATCCAACAGCTAAAACATATTAAAAAATTTAACACACAACCTCTAAAGTTATATACTTACTAATCATCAGTTCCATATTGTCTATGAGCTATTCCAACTGAAATTGCTATTATAGGAATTGCTGGTACTACAAATTAGTATTTCAACACAGCATATAAATCTAAAGTACATCTTACCCCAACCCAAACAAAAGAAGAATCGTCGACGGTTTAGTTTATTACCAAACACAGTGACCAGCAACATGTAGAGCATTACTCCTTCACATAACATCCAACAAAATGCAGATGTGAAGAAATATTGTAGAAGTAGTGCCACAATTACACAAGAGACCTATGCAATACAAATAATATTTTCACATAAAGCATTTTCTTCCAGTGCGTATCATCAAGACAAAGGTTGAGTGTAGTGCACTCAATTATTGCTGTGAAACCTTACTGGGTAAACCAAATAACCAGCCAGTTATTCCAGTTGTCATTGTTGTTTCTTGCGTAACTGAATATCTGATCTTCACTCAAAATATATGTTTTGGGCACTTTTCTTGTGCTACAACATTGATATCACACTAGGATTCTGATAGAGGTATAATCACTTGATATAGGTATAATCACCTGCTGTCTATTACTTTGACCACTATAAGGACAATCTGACAAACTGTACTACAAATTTTAAGGGTAAAGCTTACATGTTGAGTGCAGCATGAAAATGACAGAAAATGTCATTCAATTCAGTTAACCAGATAACAGACAGCTATGATCTGCTTAGTAACCAGTTATGATATTCTGTTCAGTTTCACAGCTCTATGCTCAATAAAGCAGGTGGTGTGATATTAACAGGGAGAACAAAAATACAATTGTCATGCATTAAACCTCCTTCTCCAATCAGTTTTTACATTGCAAATGTTCACCTTCAATAGTCCACAAACATGCCAAATTTGAGCACAATTGCTGTAAAAGTTTCTGCAAACTTGCAAAATACATTGTAAAACACTGATGAATTTAGCACACAAATAGTGCAGCATTGGTCAGGATTTGATTAACATCCACAGAGTTGTGATGATTGGCAAATAGATAAAATTAATATTATTGTCATATTTACAGAGATTGGTGCTTAATCTTATTACAATGAAAATCAGTTTGTAGATAGGTTAACCGTCTTAGTTCAAACTGTTTGTGGTTTAAAATCAAATTGAAATAATAGTTTTGGAGTTACCATAATTTGCTTTATTTTTGTGCAAAAAATTTTCATGATAAAAAATTTTCTTGGTAAAATATTTTCATATGATTTATATTAATGACTGCTCTATTAGAGTAGTTTGATCTTGTATAAAAATTTTCATGCAAGAAATTTATGTGCAAATTTTGCATATGAAAAAGCTAATTACGGTATGATACATATAAAAGGCAAAAACATAATCTACATATTCTAATAAAACATTCACCTAAGCTGTCTTTGAAATGCATGGAGACAAGAGAATAAAGGCAAGTCTTAAAATTAAAAGTTGATGTATCCAACTAAGTATCCAAGCTGTGAATAAGAGGTGAACCCAGATTTAAAATGACATATTCTGTAAAAGCTGGCAGCCAAAAACTGACTGACTGCACTTTAATGATATTAGCTTTATTGCAGCAATTTGCAGGCTGACTTTGGATAAACATTCTTTTGGAATGGGTTTCATTTACCGTATATGTTAGATGTGCATTTTCTAATAGATTGACAAATGATTTTCAGACTTTCACAGTTGGTTCTTACGGGTTACTTATTGTCGTACTGTATATGGATCATGCAGTTTTGGGATTTCTTGCCCAAAAATATTGTCCTAAAATCAGCCTCAACTTTCCTTCATTACAGCTTAGCAGTATTGGTTAGGCATAGCCAAGCCCAAAAATGTCTTCAGAATGACCCCAAACCCTTCCAACAAGTTTCTATGGAATTTTAAAATTTCCTATTTATCAGAATACATTTTATTCTGACTAACTAACTAAATAACTAACTGATGCCTTCAGCTAAGCATAACTCAACAATGGATAAGGCTTCGGGCTTATTTTTTCATTGTTCGATGTCACTTCGTCCCGAGACATGCCTTTTCACCAACTGCAGTATGTACAATGCACATATCATACGTTTGTCCTCCATTGTGTTCCAGTTCTTTTCGCTGACAACGCAAGGTATTAATTTGCGATAATGCAATATGGTTTCCCTGTGGCTGTGTCATACTTTTTTCCCACACACTGATTGAAGGTTCTAAGTTCACTAATTTGTTAAGCTGCTTTACTGTAGTTGTACCCTATTATAGTGATAGTAAAATGTCAGTAACTTTAAGTATATGGAACATAATTATTTTACTAAATTTTAAACTCTCAGTAAAACATATACTGGGGATATACCACTCTAGTAAACTAAGAACTTTCAAGCAGTGACATTTTCTGTAGCAACTGGATCGATTCATTGCAGAGAAGTTTCTTGTACTGTTCTTCATTTGTAACACTGTGTAACAAGCGGAGTATAGCTACAAACGAAGCATGATGGCCACCTCACTTTTCAGTGTGATATTGATTATTGAGGTACGAGTTCAGAAGCAAAATTATTTTTTGGAATGCCTGGTGCCATTCTTTCTTTTAATGTGGTACATATGGATTCAGTATTCATAATTGTGTTATTAAAAGAGTAAACAAACAAGTAGAAGGAAAAATTAGGGATTTTAAGCTGGATTAGGCATCAAAGAACAAAAAAAGCAGGGAAACAAGAGAACAGCTAAAAAGTTGTGAAACAAGGGAGGTTGCCTATACCTGCAGATATACTAGAGGACATGTAATCCCTAATAATATTTGGTCATGTTTATAGACTGAATTTGGGATTACATGTCCACTATAGTATATCTGCAGGTATAGGTAACTTCCCTTGTTTCCCTGCTTTTTTGTTCTTTTAATCCCTAATCTAGAAATTCCTATTTTTCCTTTTACTTGTATAGCATAGAACCATTCCCTTGAAGAAGATAATTTCGCAGATGCTGAAAATTTGTATATATGTACGGTATAATGCTGATACATATGGATATATACTGCATGTAATGCCTAAACGTACTGTAATAATTATAGCAAACAACATACAGTAGTTATAATAGCATGCAGCCCTTATACAGTAAATGTATTTAGCTATGCATGCACACATAATTACAAAGTTTTGTGTAATGCTACTTGATAGAAGGAACAATTATACTAGGAAGGAACTATAGACAGTACAATGAAGTGTACTTACCCGGTTATCAGTAGCTGTCTCTATTCCAGCAAGAAACACCACAAGACCCAATGCTAGTGCAATGCACAAGTTTAGATGAATGAAAGCATGATTGATTTTATCTGTTTTTCTGTGCATATAACAGGATAAGGAGAACAAATATGTTAAAGTTTAACTCTTACCGAAACATAACAATTGTCAATAAGATGATAGAAAGACAAAGACACACTAGAGAAATTGCACATCCAATGTATGAAACTATTGACAATGGATGATCAGTTTGCTGCATAACAATGAGAACTAAGCAGTAGCTATAGTCAACAAAACACTATATGTCATACATTTGCAGTTGGTTCATCTCCAATGCTCACAAGTACAGCAAAACTGGTCAGATGAGTTGCAAGACAAGTTACTCTAGTGTCATCAGAATTATCTTTGTCAAACAGTATTCCTTTACTTGACCAACCACCAGCCTGATTACTACAAGTCCATATTGTGATATCATTATGGTTATTGTTCATACTACTCACAGCTGTGTATCCAACAATGTATGATCATAAAATTGACACATTCTGCGTTGCAGTGAAGAATTTGTATTTAACTGTTGTAAGTTAGAAATAAACATTGATCCACTATAGCAAGAGCATATAATGGAGGAGGGAGAGTGTCAAACCGCACTATAGGCTGTCAAAAATGAGCCCATGAAGTAACCCACATACCTTTGTCTGCACTCATAAACCTGACCACTGTTTATTGCCCAGATTTAACACATTACTAGCTCAAGGCAGGTGGTCCACATGGAATTGCGATAGCTGAAACTCCATCTATTGTAGATGCATTAGTTTCACTAGCAAAACTGTCAAGGTTACCTTGATGAAATCCAGAATGAAGACATCATGTGGGAGGTAATCATGCGAAGTGCAGCACTTATAATTAGTCACCAATCAACACTAGTCACCAAGCCATTTGAATGATGCCATAGTACTTTACAGGTTCATATTTCACAGTATATAGCGCAGTTCAACACTCTCGCTCCCACGTTATATGTGACCGGATTTGCGAAAAGGTACCTTTTTCACACACAGAATTTGACCCATTTTTTGGACTTCAAAGCTTCATAACTTCTTGATCATAGCATATAATTGCTTGAAATTTTCAATGAATGTAGCCACAGTATCTGGCTACATTTTGTTACTAAGAGCAAGTTAATTGGTATAAGGAGTCAAGTGTTACATTATTTTGTTTGCTGGTATGTCAAATGTGTGGAAAAGGTACCTTTTCGCAAATCCGGTCACATATACTCTTGACTATAGCAGCCACAAAATTCTTATTTACCAATACACATTATACTGATACACTACAGTAAATATATTCAGGGTGACTTGTTTAGTAGTAAAAAGTGTGTAACGGTACATAATAACAATAAATATTATTAAATTGTACAAGATACTATTATAAATAGTTTTACACAATGTCCCCCCTTCATACAAAATATAGAATCTCAATACTTACCACATCAAGAGATAATAATATAGGATTGCTCTCATTAGTGGTAACAGGAACAGGTGCTTGTATTGATACTATCGGAGATATTGGTACAAGCATTTCAGTTCTGTAATAGAAGAAATGTCATATTGAGCAAACAATTCTTCTATAAAGTAATCCTGTACTTACCCATTCCTAGGATTTGGCAGCTGCAAGATATCTTCTCTTAGTATTGTACTTGTAATAGGAAATGTTGTAGCATCTATAAGGCAAATAAAATAATTATGGTATCCACTGTGATGAGATGCAACTGTACATCTGTATTGAATTGCACAGGATGCTGTTTGCATAGCGCCATAAGCACTCACTTGGTGGAAGTTGATCTAAGACACCTCTTAGCAGAGCATTAGAGAACATGATTTGAGCACTTCCATGAGTAAAATTTGTCAAATCATCATTTTTAGTAGGAAATTCATAAGACCGTCCTGTTTTCACACTATCATTTGAAATGAGCTGAGCTTTGACAACTGCAAGTAATGTGATAACAGTGCTGGTCAATTGTTATGCTTCATGCAATGTTACTGTACTTACTAATGTTTTCCTTTGCTTTTATTGCTTCATTTATGTCACTGTTTAGTGTTTCACCTAAAAGTTTTCCAAACTGTTCAGTACTGTTAACCAAACCCTGGCTGGTTTTTGGTGATGTCTGCATGTACAAAGAAATTAGCAAAGTATTGTTATACGTGACACAACTATAAGATTTGTAAACATGACACCTGAGGGTCACAGGGCCAAGGGTAGAGTGTTTACAAATTAGAAACAAATGGAATGGATATAAATGAATTGTTTTGCGGTATGAGACAAGCATGGATCAAAGGTGCCTATTAGTAACACCAGGAGCTTAAGGTACCGATTGCATTTTATGGTGCTTATGAACTACTGGTGACATGGAAGGAGAAAGAAAGCTAAATCTAGAGGTGTACTAGCCTTCAACATTGGAAATTGCTAAGAACTGTGTCCAAGGAACAATATTGCTATCTTAGTGATTAGCTGGTACATTAGTAGCTAGTTTTGCATGGACAAGCATGTGGTACACCGATGCCAATTCAGCCTAGCCAGTTTTCTACTTCCCATTTAGTTTGTAAGTATTGGAGATGTTAACCACACAAAAACAGTCAAGCTGTGAAAAAATGGTGTGGCCTTATAAAAGCCTGGATGAAAAAAGTTGTGAAATTGAAGGTGATGGCCAAAAATGACTGCAATGATGTCACTACTGTAAAATTTTAACAATGCACACAATCATTATGGTTGAAATTTGAAAGTAATAGCATACTCTTACACTGAGTTATGGTCCTTTAAAGTCACAAATCTGGATCTGTGTGGAAGCCTGGTTTTGTCAAATCCGGTCACATTTGGTAATATTATTGTAATACTCTAATAGAGTGCACAGTTTTTGAGGACTTCTAACAAACTTACATAGAATGTTCTAGAACAATATAGTACTTCTATTAGTAGATCTATGAAATTACAAAAGTGTATTTATAAGTAGATTTAAACTAGAATTTTTATTTATAAAGCAGAAATTAAATGAGGTGATCAGTCAAAGTAGCAGTGGTAGGATACAGGTCTTAGGTATGTAGGTCCCTGGTTCAAATTCTGGTAAGTTTTTTTCGACATTTTGTGCACTTTTTACCCCCTGGTGACTGCTCTATTAGAGTATCTTGATCCTGTGATTTTACACTTGTTTGATTTTTGCTTTATAACTTTGTAGCTGTGACTATTGCTATTAAAAGTATCAAAAGGCACTGCTACAATGATAAGTTTATGTACACATAAATTTTCAAGTTATTCCCATTGTTGGTTTACCCTGTAGCCATGCAGAACTTTGCTCTATCTTTTTACGTGAATAAACGTTTACAACTCCTTGAATATTCATCATATTCACAGCAAACTTAGTATGTGACTTCACCTCTATACATTCTTCATTTGTGCCAAAGATCATGACAATCAAATTGCACGCTTACATTTTATAGCAATATTTGCAAAGTGTGCAAAAATAAATCAAAGCCCCCATAGCCCCCCATATGGACATAAGAAGAATAAAATTAAATTAAAATTAAAATGAAATTTTGAACACCCATATCTCGCAAATTGCTGTTGTGAGTTTAATTGAATTTGCTGTGTGGCCTACCCTACAGGGAATAAGAATGAAATTGAACAGCTATAATACAAAAATGGTGTGCTCTGGAAAAGAAGCCATGGAGCTATGCACGCGTGAAAAATGTTTTCTTTCTTCCTGTCAATATACTCATGGTGTGGCATGCAGGCTTTCTTGGGCATATGACACACTACTGTGTGTCTTGATGTACACTGTATTGGTAAATACATAGTTTGTATTGTGACTTCCTGTGGTGTCAGTGTACATATATGGGGCTACAACTGTACTGATTTGTAAAACTGGCAGCAAGTTTTGAAATGACACTACAATTGTATTGTAATGTATCTACTGTAAGTGGCATGATACATTTGGTGAATGGAAAGTTGGCTATATATATTTGTTAACGGATGAACAAATTTCAGAATTTTGTTATACTTATAAAGATCACTTGATTTCTTTCCACATGGGTGCATACGTATTTTATAGCAGCATACTGATAGTGTTTGTAATATAAATGTTGTGGACAGTTAAGCAACTGCAAATCAGCAAAATTTACAACTGCCAAACTTTGTACATATACCAAATAATACTAATAAAGAATCATACAAGAGTGAGCATTAACAGCCATTACCTGCATTCACTCATTCACTCTTTGTCTTTGCAGAACTTTCAGCACGTTTACCATGAAATGTACGACTTTCACACAGGATACAACTGGGCAGCAATTATATAGACATTAAAACCAAAATTGATTGTGGGAATCGATTAATACTCATGTGATTAGTACGCAAGACATAGACTAGATTTCACCATGATAACCACTCAGACAGAGAGCGCTTTGTTATCCTCGCTATCCCAAGAGTTGAAAAACGTTGGGCTAAGGTGAGAACTAGTGCCTTAGCCTATTCATCAAGCGTTTCCACACATATCCAAATATGGACCACACCCCCATCACAAAGTTATCATTCTGCATGCCATGAAGTAATCACTCTACAAGCAAGCTTACCTATCTAATTATTGCATACCGGGTAAACATTATAATAGTAGTGATTAAAACATTAAATTTGTGTAACTGAAATTCTCCGTGATATCTCTAGGATTTGTCCATTCATCATAATCAAATGTAACCAGAACATACTAGCTGCTGATCCACAATCAAAATTTTTAGGCATGCATAATCATAGTGGTTGCACTCATATTGGCTTGATCACCCTGTGCAGGCTATCAGCCTGATATGGATGGAAAGTGTTACATAGTAGTTGTAAAATGGGATATTCGAGCTTTGCCTGATATGTATATCCTTATTCTCATGTTACAACTGTTACATGTAGGTCATTTACTCCTATTTATACACACAATGACACAAGAAGAATTACAGTACTGTACCTGTTGTAGTTGTTGCCAATTTTGCTGGTTGTTGTCATTTAAAAGATTATCAAATATTTCAGTTGTTTCCTTTAAGTGTATAAATACAGTTTAAATGGTTTGTAAATGATCAGAGCATCAATGTTAATTATAGACATGCCTGTAAATAACAGTATATATTTTTACCTCAAAATATGCATCATCAGGTTTTAACCTGTCAACCACTGTCTCTGTAACACTGTATACAAGTACATGTATCACTTGACTATTCATAAAGGTTAACTACAGATACTTAACTTGTTGAGTGATGTTATGATGTCAACTGCTAGACCAATTTCCTGTGCAAAAATAACTTGTTCTTCTAACGAAGTTAAGTTAGACAGTGTTGTGGCAATATTGGTAACTGCAACAATCTTTTCTTCTTCTCCCAAGTTACTTAATGACATTGTAATGTTGTTTACCTGTGGTTCCCTATTTGTATGTGATGTTCACAAATTATAATTTACCTCTTCAATTAACTCATTAAATTGTATTCTGAAGCACTCGATAAATTCCTCCCAATCATCCTTACCTTTGCACCTTCTTCGTACGGTACCTAAATGTATGCATGAAAAATTATCATGATATTTTCATGTAACAGTTACTATATAAAGTCCCACAGTACCAAGCTGCATTTAAGAATGTGCACAGCACATGCTGTTTTCTCAAATTAAAATTGCTGACAAAAACAGTTGTCTGATTGTACAGTTACAGTACTTACACAGCTTGGATTATTGCATGTTGAATTGCTAGAATTTGGATTAATGGAGATACATATTCATAATGTGGAGGACAGACAAATGCTTGTTTCCAGGATTTCAGAGTTACAATATGTTGGGATTATACAGTGGTATGTAGCTACAACATTTAACAACAGTGTACAAGTGTGTATACAGACTTGTTGAAGGTTTAAGATACACAAAAAATCATATACTGTAAGAGGTACAGGGTTGTATCATGTCTTTACTTGATTAGTCTACAAGTCCTTTTAGCAGTTTTTCATTTCTACCCTGTAACTTTGATAGCATTTCTTTCTAAGAGAGATTTGGCCCCCTCCTTAGTTAACCAGAGAGTGTTCCGTTCCTTGCTTTATGAATACAAAACCTCCTCATCTATTAATGTTGTTTACTCTGAAATAAAAGTTAACATCATTGACCATTACGAGAGGTAAAGGGGGGACAATGGGTCACGTGCACCATGCAGCGTTACTATTTATAGCTATGCATGTGCGCACTCAACTCAAGGCACAGACGAAAGTATTGGAGTCACAGATTCTGTCCAGTTCTATCAGTTGAATAGCAGCTTAGCACTGCTCATTGTATGTGTACTGCTTGATATGCTCATTCTGTTTGTGTGCTGCTAGATAGGCTCATTCTGTATGTGTGCTGCTAGATAGGCTCATTGTATGTATACTGCTCGACATGATCAGCTTATGTGTACTGCTAGATATGCTCATCGTACTGGTAGATATGCTCATCGTATATGTGTATATACTGCTCAATATTGTATGTGTACTGCTTGATATGCTCACTGTATGATCACTGTATGTCTTGTTATGTTCATTGCTTGTCTGCTGCTCGTTATGCTCAGTGCATTGCTCAATATGTTCATACTGTTTGACATGCTCATTGTATGTCTACTGCTCATCATGCTCAGTGTATTTGTATTGCTAGATAGGCTTGTTGTATGTGTATGCTCAGTGTATGTGTACTGCTCATCACGCTCAGTGTATGTGTATATACTGCTTGATAGGCTTGTTGTATGTGTACTGCTCGATATGCTCATTGTATGTGTACTGCTCGTCATGTGTGCGCTGCTCGATATGCTCAGTGTATGTGTACTGCTCGATATGCTCATTGTGTGTGTACTGCTTGTCATGCTCGTTGTATGTGTACTGCTCGTAATGCTCAGTGTGTGTGTATGTGTGTGTACTGCTCATGATGCTCAGTGTATGCGCATTGCTCGACATGTGTACTGCTCATCATTCTCAGTGTATGTGTATTGCTTGACATGTGTACTGCTCATCATGCTCAGTGTACAGGTATGTGTATTGCTCATCATGCTCAGTGTATGTGTATTGCTTGACATGTGTACTGCTCATCATGCTCAGTGTATGTGTACTGCTTGACATGCTCAGTGTATTGCTCGATAGGCTCATTGTATGTGTATATATTGCTTGATATGTTCGTTGTATGTGCGCTGCTTGATATGCTCGTTGTATGTGTATTAATTGATATGCTCGTTGTATGTGTAGCGCTTGTCATGCTCAATGTAATGCTCGTCAAGCTCAATGTATGTGTACTGCTCGACATGCTCATTGTGTGTGTGATGCTCGACATGCTCAATATGTGTGTGATGCTGGATTTAGCTTATTACATGTGGGATCCTAACCCATCTGCGTGTGCAATGTGGTTATTGTGTGTGCATAACCTTAAGTTTGGGGAAATTGGGCGCAGTGAAGCTGCTTGACCAGAATGATGCTTGCTACGTAATAGCTATGGTGATGAGATCACGTCATTAATGCAGAATGCTGTGTTGGTCAGGCACTTCACTCAGTCACATTCTGGGCTGCCAATATTTTCCCAAATTAGGCCAATCATGCACCTGAGTTTGGGTAAGCTTGGCTAATACAATAAGATGTTAAATGTTGTTTACTCTGTAAATAAAAGTTAACATCATTGACCGTTACGGGAGGTAATGGGGGGACAATGGGTCATGTGCACCATGCAGCGTTACTATTTATAGCTATGCATGTGCGTACTCAACTCAAGGCACAGACGAAAGTATTGGAGTCACAGATTCTGTCCAGTTCTATCAGTTGAATAGCAGCCCATCATGCCGAAAACACCCACCCACCCACCCATGTGGACATACATGAATACACCCGGTAACCCAGGACTAACAGGGCGCAGTGAAGCTGCTTGACCAGAATGGTGCTTGCTACTATGGTGATGAGATCACGTCATTAAAGCAGAATGCTGTGCACTAACTTGGTCAGGCACACGTTCTGGGCTGCCCAATATTTTCCCAAATTAGGCCAATCATGCATCTGAGCTTGGGTAAGCTTGGCTAATACAATAAGATGTTATGGAGTATATAATATGCAGAGTTACCATTTAATCCAGCTCCGGCACATGGGACTTCGACAGTGATACCAACAAGAGTTTCATTCCAAGTAACATTGAAGCCCATATAACTGACCATTACAGGGTGGCAAAATCGATCTTAACAGATAAACAATAAACAAAATACTAGAAAAAAACAATATTATACTTACTTAGGATCAGTTTAGCTACACTAGATCTGGCAAACCCACTGTATTCATTTCTAACAGTACATTCATAATCTCCAGCATTGTCTTCTGATGCAGTAACTGCAAGACTTGATTTTGTTTCTCCTTCAACAGGAACTCCATTTAGTAACCAGCCATATACAAATGTAGTAGCCCCTAAACCAGTTGCTAAACATGAAAATGTAACTCGATCACCTGGGTTTGCATTTCTTGTCACTTGCTCAATAGTTACCAGTAAATTGGGTGCTAAAAACAACAAAATTAATAACAGAGACTTTCTGTATATCATACATTATGTGTATAAATTGGGTGGACAACCTGTGTTATGCTGGTAACAAAATATCTGTTAGGTATACCATCTATATGCACACGACTTGTGCTCTTTTGTGTCCTTCTATAAAGATAGGTAATTAGCTGTCTTGTACAGTATATAGAATTATTTTGAAACCACACACCACAGCTGATATGTAGTTATGATATGAATGCAGTAGCTATTGACATCAACCATCAGTGTTGAAACGTTCCACTGGCACAAGCTACTGACAACAAATGGAATATTAGTTGTATGAAGGTAAAGTTTTGGTGGACCCAAGCAGAGCTAAGGTTGAGGCTCGAGGGTGTTAAAAGTCAACCCCAGCTCACCTCAAACTCACCAAAACTTACCTAGTGAAAGACATCAATATATTAACAGGTACTCAGTTAGCAATACAGTAAGGGTTGGGTTCAGCTTTAGTTTCTTGTTCACTGGATGTGGTTTCTTCTATTTAATACACCATCTTTCTTGACTTGTATTTATAAAGTAGAAAAGTAGAGAGGGTGGTTAGCTGGCAGCAGTAGCTGAATGCTAAAGATCCTGGATTAGTGCTGATCACAGCTACAGGTTGGGATCTACTTTAGTACATTTTTTCTCTTAACTATGCTTTCGTTCATCTCTATGTTTTTAGCCAAGGGTGCCCGGTTGCCATGCTCTAATCATTTAAGGGCATAGTCACTATATACATTCTAATTGTTTAAGGCTATCCTTTTAATAGTGATTCAATCATTATATCAGTGCACTTACAATCATCTTAAAATAGTTTTGTGACATCTATACATGCTCCTGTAGATGAAAATTGTCCAATGTATTAGAATGACAGTCAAATGTTTTAGAATAACTGTCCAATTAATTACATTAAATGTATGTTTTATTCAAGTAATTGGATAGAGTAAGTCAAGTGTGTTCAGCTATATAACTGAGCATTCTTTGCACTTTTGATCAACTGCTTCTCAAAGGTATATAGCTACTACAGTACATAGATATAATAGTCTGTACTGAAGTGCATACAGTAGCTGACCTATGTATAATGTGTGCATATACATACAGTACATGATTGTGACTGCACATAACAGCCCACATTGTTTTCTCACTATATATGAATGATGTGTACTTTCCTGCAAAACATACCAATGACGGTAACAGTGATGGTTTCACTATCACTTCCAATAGGATTAGTGACAGTACATGTGTATGCTCCACTATCATCCAAAGTAATACTATCAATGGAGTAGTTAGCACGGAACACTGCAGTAGTACTAGTATGCTCCACTGCAGTAATACTAGTGGACTGTACTACTGGTCCATTATCCTTCCTCCATGTGAATGTGTCTGGGGGAGAACCTCGTGAGGTACAAGGCAAAGTGAGGGGAGAACCAACAGCAACTGTTACAGTAGGTAATGATGGAGGGTCTATCATCGGGGCAGCTGTGTAGAGAGACAAAAGGTGGTTATCAATGAGGTGATGGGTACCTACATATCGAGTGACTTACTTCTTCCACTAAAGTACACACCCAATTTAGTTGTTTGGTTCATCATTGAACTGTCCAGTATGACACATGTATAAACACCTTCTGCAGCTGGAGTCAAGGATGTTATACACTGCCATAAATTAATCACTCCAATAAAATTCATGAGACCTGCTATATGTGACTGCATTGGATTTGCCAAAGGCAATTCACATAGTCCATATGGTATTGGAACTCCATTAAAGTACCATAAACCCAGTGCAGTGTTATCATCACTACCAGCAGGTCCTAGTCCAGACACACAACGGGCAACCAGACCCATTTCAGTATCTCTGATGTTTGAGTAGTCAGTGAGGAGATTACTAGTTAAAATCTCATTACCACCAGTTAATACTCCAGTTATTGCAATACCTAATGTGAATATATACATAGCAATACTATACATACATAGCATTTACAATACAGCAAGGCCTATATAGGGGTGTCAGAACAAAAGTGAAAGCAGTAATACACAGTGTTATCTGAACTCCACTTATCCGAACTTTTGGATGTCAAAAGTGATTTTTCTATTAGAGTAGTGTGTGTGTGTTCTATTAGAGCAGTAAAATCATAACATTTGAATTGTTTGTAAAAATGTTAAATACACTGCTTTTAAGTGATTGTACACAATTTCAGAGTTGTGATTTTGAACACCAGATGGTCCTAAAGGGTTTGGATAACTGAAGTTCCGGCTCAGTATAGGATGTACCGAATGCTGCCAATAGTGCCAAAGACAACTGGTCAAGGGGGCTCTTTCCCACCACCAAGAAAAATTATGAAAATGTTATATTTTGAAATGTTATCTGAAGGTCTGTACTACTGTATTAAAGTGACATTAGCAGGATGTACAGTACGTATTCATTCTTCAATGTTAGAGACAAAACAAGAGTGGTTCTAAAGATTAAAATCTAATGAAGTTTAACAAATGTATCCATATTATCATACAAAATCCAGAAGGCACAACTGATATTTAGCTAACTGTAGCTATCACTCCATCCTGAAAATGGATGATTATAGTTATGATAGCGATGGCAAGGGATTTCAACCTTTTGGCGTAAGTCTCACAACTGATGAAGCTATATTGCTTTACCTTACAACTTCAGATCAGTACATATAGTATATATGGCATGTGGGTGGATCAAAGGCTGATCCCAGTAGTGCAAATTAGTTGTAAACCTGTTTACAAATGGTTGTGACTGGTTAAGAAATGGTTGTAACATGGATAAGTACCTCTTTTAGGTCACACAGTTGGGCAACTATTTTGACACCATAAATGAAGTACACCACACGTTCATTCATGGGAAATGTGCTGCCAATAAATAGGCTAGATTTCAATGAATTACCAAACCAGTAATTACCATAATGAGTATAACTATTCCTTAGGCACAGTACTAACTGATTATAAAAAAATGGCTTTCTTGCCCCTTCTATGTTACAAATGGGCATCTTTGATCCATGTGACCTCATACTGCAAAAGCTTTAAAACTGCAAAAGCTCAATTTGTATCTGATTTGTAAACACCCCTAATAAAAGAGTGAATGATCTTGCTATATGGGTCATTCCTGCCAAATCAACAAGGGATTGTAGGGTCACCTCTTGGATTTTGATGAAACTTAATGTGTCTTTAGTGCCCGTGGTGCTCATCACCCATACCAATTTTAACCCCATAAAACACATGGTTTTTGATTTATGACCACAAATAATTATTTGAAGATTTCATGAAGATTTGGTCCATCTCAAGTTACAAAATCAATTGTAACTTTGTACCATGTTAATATCTTAAGATAAAATTTTCACCAATTGAAGACTGCTGATTGACCTTTCAAGTGGTGTATAAATTATGGAATATCACCTTAATTAAGACAGAACGTACATAGTTGAAAACTTTAATTCTTAAATATTTCCAAAAATGAGTTTAAATTCTTTAAATTTTTTTACTGAATAATCATTGGGTCATGGTCTATGTTTGATAACTTTTTGCGGTGGGACCACAATGGGTTCAAGAAATATGCTATAGAATTTTTTACTCAATTATTGCTGTACGGGAGTATACATCTCCAGTAACCACTCCCATCTAGGTCATGCTATGTATGTCTCACATAATGGAGGTGTACAAGTATAGTGCAACCTGTATTTAATGACAACCTGTGTTGAAGGACCACCTTATAGAACTGTTAATTCATTGGTTGGACATTAATGTTATAGATCCAATGCAGCCATCCTGTCTGACAGATCCAAAAATGGTCTCGATAAACATGTGGACTTCAAAATAAAACCACGATGTGTCCAGAACATGTGAGCATTATACTTTTATTCAGAAGTATCTTCTTTATTAAGCCAAATCCCACCACAGTACACTAACATACATAGGCTAACTCCACACTACAGTACTACACGGGTGCATTGATACAGTGAAACTCCTCAAAAAGGACAGTGGATAACTAGGAGGATACTTGTTCACAGTCCATTTTAATAGTATACATGAATTTGGACCACTTCTAGAGCTTCTCTAATAATGAACATTTTATCATGGTCCCGTGCAGGAGAAGGGCTCCATGACACATGTACTTACTTGTAAGTCAACAGTGGCGTAGTTACCATTGATGCAACCGAGGCAGCTTCCTTGGTAAAAATGCTCAACAACAGCCTGAGCCTCGGTCTGAGTAGGCCTGATTTTTGGCACCCCGGATTTTCTACTCAAACATTGCATTACTGCACCACACATAATAGAATCCATGGCTGTAGTACTAAGCAGGGCTGGAGCCCATGGTGACATGGTGCTGGACCACTTTTCAGCTACTCAGTTGAATTCAGTTGTAAAAAGATCGAGATACTCTAATAGAGAAGCCATTGTAATATACTCTAATAAAGCATTCAGTATGGATTATAGTCACTGTTCTCATTACATTGCTTGGTCTAAATTTATGTTAATTGCTTTTGCATTACTTTTCAAAAGTTCCAATGAGTCAACTGCATGGTATTGCATTAAGCTATTTGATCATGCGTATCATGTATTAGCAGTTACAATAAAAAATATATAGCCTCCTCGTGCCATTTCAAAGCATATATTATCAAAATTTTCCTTGAGGGAGCATGCCCCCAGACTCCCTAGCCTGGCATGCTTAGCACATGCAGTTGAGCATCACATGAAAGAGATAATCTCTGACTTAAACATCACATCAGATAAATAAAAAGTATAGTGTGCATGACTATGACCTCCATTGCAGTCCATGGATGACCGAAAAGTATTCATACCCATACATACCTAGAATATTAGAAAAACATGTTCTGTATTCATGCAAAGGAAATAGTGTAAATATCCAATACCATAAATTTTGCATACGTATTTGTGTGAATTTAAGACTTGCTTGTACTGATCTTCAAAGTGCACATGGATGTAATATACTTGTAATACTGTAGTATAATTGCAGCAATTACTTTCACATGCTATACATACAGTGAAACCTTACTATAATTCCTGGGACCATGATAAAGTGTTTGTATTAGAGAAGTCACAGAAGTGCCTTAGATCCAATGTATGCATGCCATTAAAATGGGACCATAAACAAGTTTCCAGGTTATCAAGTTGACCATGGGTGTCTTTTTCATTGTACCTATGCAGCCATATACTGTATGTAACTTAAAGGTGTGGAATGGGCCTATGTGAGTGCACAGTAACTGATTTTATTTGAAAAGATGGAAAAATTATAAAACATTGACGTATACAAAATTCCACTGTATACCACAGCATGTTTAATTATCTCCTGAACCTAGGCTTGTGCAAGTTATGCCAGCATAATTTTGAGCAAAAATAGGCTAGCAAAAGCATCAAGCATTATGCCAGCATAATAGGACGATTTTCAAGAATTTTAATTAAAACATGCAATGCGCATGCCAAAAATACTACTCAAACATGAACACACTGCACATTATTACTGCATTTCATATCAAAACCTTGCAGTGTTATATATTTACTATTTCTTGACTGATTATTTACACTTTATGGAAATAAGATCGGGATACTCTAATAGAGCAGTCACTTACTCTAATACAGCAGTCACTTACTCTAATACAGCAGTCAGGAAATACAGATATACTATAATAAAACAGTCAGCTCTTAAGCATAATATTGATTTTAAGAGCATCATTTTGAGCATAATAGGCTGGATTTTTGAGTACTCCTCAAAAGCATAATAGGCAATTTTCAAAGCATAATTGGCTCAAGCCTACTTGAACTCATTGTGGTCCCATCACAAAAATTATATCAAACATAGACCATGACAGTGACTATTCACTAAAAATTCAAAGAACTTTAAACAGCAAATATTAAGAATTAATGTTTTTGACTAAGTTCTTTTCAACATAAATTAAGGTGATATCCCATAATTTATGCATACTTTCTTTGCGCAGCAAAGTTCTACATGTGAATGGAGAAGTGACACTGCAACTGCAACATACAATAGCTTGAAAAGGGGATGTGCTCCAGACTTAGTAGGCATATTAAAACAGAGTCCTGCAGACATATCTATAGTACTTCAGAAGCCCTAGGTATTTTATAGCTTAATATTTTCGTGGTTTTGTATGCTAATTGGATGGTTGCAGGTTCGAGGCTGCCCTGGTGGTCCAGTCATGGATTTTTCTCCTTTCTCCACCTTTTCAAATACACTTTATGTAACAACTCTAAATAGGCTGTAGGACCAGGTGTCCTACAAACCTTCAGCACTTGTGCCGTAAAGCCTTAATAAATAAATAAATTAAAAAATTATGTAAAAATATTATGCATGGTTTCTGATTGATCTTCTGAGCTGTACAATTGGTATTCAAAGGACAGCAACTGCTCAGACTTGTATTTGCAGCACCATGCCAAGAGCATATTAGCTTCCTGGGGATAAAAACTTAAAGTAATAGTTGTCATTCTCTCTGTTTGCAAGTGATGACTGTTCTATTAGAGTGTTTGACTGTTCCATTAAAGAATCTCAATCATTTTGAAATACTTTCCTGGTTTAATATTAACCTCAGACCTGAAGAGATTTCAGTATCCAGACATTCACTAGCTATCTAACTCGACACTAACTTTATTTATCATCAGAGCTTCTATAGGCACTATTTTCTTCCAATAATCATAATCAAGACACATGGCAGTGTGTAATGCAGCCAAGAAGCCAGCACACAACATCATGAGTATATTGACAGGAAGAAAGAAAACACAATTTTTGCACCTCCATAGCTCTGTGCTGCCTATATGAAACAAGACGATTTTTGCTGTGGACACATGCCCACCAGTGTCAGTACTCCACTTACCAAATTTAAGCAAAACCGTATCAAGTGTTCTCAAGATATGCAATTTCAAAACTTGGCTTAGTTTCTTCAGTGCTTTTCTTCTTATTTTTCTTCCTCTTTTCGCATGCTTACAAAAACTGCCATAAAACGCGAAGGACAGTGGAAATGGAAAATGGAATGGTCAAATTATCATACAAATGTATAGAATAAACAATTAGTTAGTGGCCACCTCTTAAGACCACCTTCTTGCAAAGACCAACTCTGTACAAATACCACATTGCAATTAGGCACCAAAGATAGTTAAAGCATACTTAATGACCTTATTAAAAAGACCACTTCATGTCACCTTTTATAAGATCACCCCTGTACAAAGACCACATGTACCTCTTCACATTGTAAACCTAGCTATGTTCAATGAGTAACACTATAAAAAAGTCTGAAGAGGGGGCACTGGCTCCCATGCCACCCACCCTGGATCTGCCCCTACTCCCTGTAGAAATTTTGGCTACATGTACACATTTCCCTGTAGAGCATTCAGCTGCAAACAATTCAGCCTGTATTGAGCTAATGATTAATCAACATAATTGTAATAATTACTGAATAACATTGTTAACTGTACACTTGTAGTATGGTGCATGGGCAGATCAAAGGCTGCCTCCAGTGTTACAAATCAGTTTACAAATAATTGTTACATGGCTAAGTACCTCCTTTTGGCCACACAGTCTGGCCACTAATTAGTTCAAAGACTTCAAACAAAACCAAAGACTAGACCAACACAGGAAGTCACAATACAAGGTTAATACATCAAGGACTGACAAGGAGGTGAATCGCTCTACAACGAATAAACACATAACACTGCACTCATCTGAATGAATGGAAAGTAGTACAACTGCTGGGCTGAGTTGCAATCGGTAGCTATCAGTATACCACATGCTCGTTAACCAATAAATTAAGCTAAATAAGGTTATTATAGCACTGCACCACTCAACAAATGAATATCAGACATTTCAGCTACACCTATCTGAATGATGCGAAGCAGGAGTGATTGGCATCGATGATGTCACCTTGGGGCTCGTGCATAACAAATGCGCTACCAATGAATAAACTAACTAACAATGATTTAACTAACCATCACGATAGTAATTAGTGAGTGAAAATCGTTCCTTGTACACAGCGCTCATCAGTAGCCAATATTAGCCTTGCGTTCTCATTCCTTCCATGTTACAAATGGGCACCTTTGATCCGCGCACGCCCCATACCACAAATCAGTTAGAACACACATATTTGTTTGTATCTGATTTGTAAACACCTCCATCCTCTGGCCTTCCGCCCTCAGGTGTCGTGTTTACAAATCAGAATCAAACCTCATGGGTGTGTTACAACTATTACATGTATAGCTAAATAAACAATTAAAATATTTCTCCGTCATATTCATAGCTAATCCTCATTCCTATAGAAAAGAATACTACAAATTAAACATAATACCCAAAGCTGCCAAAAGAAGTGATATCTAATCAAAACAGCCAAGCTGTAAAATGGGTGCGGCCTCCAAAAGCCAGGGTGAAAAAGATGTGAAATCTAAGGTGGCAGCCAACAAATGGCTGTGATGGTAGGTTAATGGCTAAAAATTAATAACAACAATTCAGGTAAATTTGCATTGCTTCTTCCAAGTTTCACTAGGATTCAGTACGAAATCCACCTGAATTGTCGTTATTAAATTTTTTGCCATTAACCTACCATCACAGCCATTTCTTGGCTGCCACCTTGGATTTCACATCTTTTTCACACTGACTATTTTGGAAGCCGCATCCTTTTTTACAGTTTGGCTGTTTTTGATTAGATCATCTTATCTCAAAATCAGATGGTGAGATGCGTTAGATAATACCAAATTCAATGATCAAAGCCCACCTAAACTGCTTTGCCATGCCTTGGTGCTAGTTGGCACATGACTACATGTGTCCTATAAAACTCAAACCCACAATGAAAAGCATTCATTCCATTGAGTGTATACTTGTAGCAAGGCTCTAATGCATTGTTTTTACTCACTGTCAGTAATCATTTCACTATCCAAAACAAGTTAGCTAGGGTCCGCAGCACGAAAAATCGATAATCTCCAATCAACTACCTAACTATTGTCATGTGTTAAGCTAAGTGTAATTTGAATAACACCAGCGTAACGGCCAAGTTTGTCACTTCTGGTGAAAAACGACACAAATGTCTTAAAATTACATGATTTTTCATTTCAGCGGTTTGTAGAGTTCTACGTATGCCATGATAGTCACTCTCAACATTGTTCAAGTAGTCTATCATCAACTCAAAGTATCAGTGTATGGTTTGATTTTATTGGTCAGTTTCTGGTGGCAGCACGATCTGTGCACCTTTTTGGTGGCAAACAAAATGTTTCTTTGTCTGGAGCAAAAGACAAGCAGAGCATGTGCAGCAACTACGCCGTGGGTCAGCAATGACCAGTACTAGGTGAATTACCTGCATGCGGAGTATGGTTATAATTAAAGCATGTTAGCCATCTGGCTTAGCCATCTGGCTTAGCCATCTGGCTTAGCCATCTGGCTTAGCCATCTGGCTTAGCCATCTGGCTGAGCCATCTATATGTTGAAATTCGGCCAAAATGATGTGATTTTTGCAAACAAATACCAGAATGGTTGATAAATCAGTGTAACAGTCTCCAACGGCAAGGATATGAAGCTTATAAACACCTAACAATACAGATATCTCACCCAGTAAACGCACAGAGAAATCCAATGTATGAAATAAGCACTCACATGATTGAAATTCAAATTGCAGAAATATCCATGAAATTGCCTTCATTTCTGAAAAGGAATCTTGAAGTGCACTTCTTTTGTAAATATTTGTGTTAACTGTTTACTCAGGCATGGTCTGGGCCAGTGCAGGTGTGTTTTATACTGTGATGACATCAAAGAGAGAGTCTTAGACTGCTGGAGTAATTGAGATACTGAACCCAATGCATACAAACTTGTTGTCATTTGATTTCAAATGATTTTAAGAATATTGGAATAGATTGTGACTGTATTTTCTGCGATTTGAATTCGATCATGTGAGTGCTTATTTCATGCATAAGATTGCTCTATGCGTTTACTGGGTGAGATATCCATATTGTTAGGTGTTTATAAGCATCGTATCCTTGCTGTTGGAGACTGTTACACTGATTTATCAACCATTATGGTATTTGTTTGCAAAAATCTTGTCGCTTTGGCCAAATTTCAGCATATAGATGCACTGTAGTTCAGTCAAATGGCTAACAAGCTTCAGTTATAACCACACTCTGCATGAATGTACTTTACCTAGTACTGGTCATTGCTAACCCATGGTGCAGTTGCTGCTTTGCTTGTCCTGTGCCTCAGAGGAAGAAATATTTTGTTTGTCGCCAAAAAGATGCACAGATCGTGCTGCCACCAGAAACTGACCAATAAAATCAAACCACGGAAACTTTGAGTTAATGATAGACCACTTGAACAATGTTGAGAGTGAATATCGTTGTATACAAAGAACCCTACGAGCCACTGCAATGGAAAATCACGAGATTTTAATACATTTGCGTCATTTTCTACCAGAAGAAAGTGACAATAGGCCCTGGCCTATTACGCCCAAAATTTTACCTTTTATGCTTTTGAGCATTGCTCTCAAAATTATGCTTTCAAAATCAAGATTATGCTCTAGAACAGACTGTTTTATTAGAGTATATCTGCCTTTCCTGACTACTGTATTAGTGTAAGTGACTGCTCTATTAGAGTATCTTGATCTTGTTTCTGCAAAGTGTAAATAACCAACAAAGAAACGGTTTAATAAGTTATATTACATGTTTTAAAATATGAAATGCACTAATAATACTATTGGCAGTGATTGTTTGCTTTCTTTTGGGCATGCGTACGGCGCATTTTAATTAAAGTTTCAAATAATATCGTCCCTATTGTGCTGGCATTATGCTTGATGCTTTTGGTCACCTATTATGCTTTAAATTATGCCGGCATTATCAGCCGGTGCCTAAGTGACAAACTTGGCTGCCACACTGGTGTTATTCAAGTTACACTTAGCCTAACACATGACAATAGTTAGGTAGTTGATTGGAGGATATCGATTTTTCGCATTGCAGACCCTAGGTTAGCCTTTGACTTTGTAACTATTATAACAAAAGTTGTGCTTATTGTGGAAGAAATTTACCTCATTATGCTGCTAATTAGGTTTCATTATGCCAGCATTATGCTTATGCTTTCATCTCCTATTATGCCTAGATTTATGCCAACATAATCGACACAAGCCTATCCATGAAGGTATGCACAATTTTTTATGATACTTTTTAGTAGAAGCATTGTGGCAGCCACCACGGGAGCCCCACTATAAACAACTATCATACTATGCGATAAAGATATGTAAAAATCATTACTTATAAGCACAAAATGATTGCTTATATTGGTTAGTGAAGTCTTAGCACAAAGTACATATGTATGTACCTGATATACGAAGTGTTAATGGTCTACTGGTATAGTTAACACCACCAATAGTTACAGCACAAGTGATGGTACCAGCATCCTCTGCAGTTAGATCATCACCAGTTACACTTTGTGTTGCCTGACCAGTAGGAAAACATGTTGGATTACCACTATTATGAGCAGGATGAGTGTAACATCCTGTAGTGTTCCACTGGTAGTTGGTCACTGTAAATGATGGCCCATTACTTGATGTCGCCATACATATCAGAGTGACACTACTCAATATGGGATAGTCAAATGTGTTAGCAGATCCACTAACTGGTGTACCAGCTGGATTACTCATTATAGTCACCAAAATAGCTGTAAAAAGCACAATAATTATGTGAGAATATATATAAACCAGGAGATAGCTACATGTATAATTCTACAAGTACTGTATAAGGCAAAAAATTAAGAATTTTAAATTCGATTCAGGATCATAGAAAAAAGTAGGGAAACAAGGGAGGTCACCTATATTCTAGTGGAAATTTAATCCCTAATTCAGTCATGGTAGACAGACTGAAGTAGGGATTAACAATGTCTACTAGTATATCTGCAGATGTAGGCAACCTTCCTTGTTTCCCTACTTTTTTCTATGACCCTACATATGTAATTTACTTAAAATTCTTAATTTTTTCCTTATACTTGTTTGTTTATTTTTGTACCATTATTCTGACTGGTGAACCCATCAATTGAAACAATGGCGCCAAAGATAATATTTTCGACTGAACGCACCCCAAATATAAATTGCTGACTCGAAAGTAAAGTGACTATTATGCTTTGTTTTTAGCCATTACACAGTGCTACAAATGAAGAACAAATAGGAGTAGTGCCTCAGCAACCAATCCAGTCACCTCGAAAAATATGGACGATTTGTGCTCCCTAATTAACAATCAATTACTGACTCGAAAGTGAAAATAGCTATTATGCTTTACTTTCAGCTACGTTCAGCCCATTTAATATCACTACAAATGAAGAACAGTAGAGGAAGTGCCTCTGCAATCAATCCAGTCACCACAGAAAATATGGATGATTCCCATAGGGAAACCACTGTGCTACTGTGAATCGACACCTTTGGCTGTTAGTAAAAAAATGGGACACAAAGGAGGACAAAGGTAAGTCCATGATGTGTATGCATTGTACATACTGCGGTATGCCAAAGGCACATCTTGGGACAAAGCAACGTCGAACAGTGAAAAAATCAAGCCCATAGCCTTAACCATTGTCTAGTTGAGTTTGTTTGAAGGCATCAGGCAGTTAGTCAGTCAGTAGAAAATTCCACTGAACAGAAAAATAAAATTTTGTAGCATTCTATGAGAATATTATGCCATTAAAATTCCCAAAGTTATGCCAGCATAGAACCCTCATCTAAATTTACAGTAGTGTAAGCATTTTAAAAACATGTGACATCTACATAATATTATGTGCATGTAGCATTTGTGCCTTGATATGGTTTTCTTGTATGACTAGTAAGATAAGGCCAGGAGATAAGGCCAGATAAAGGTAAGGCCAGGAAAAGTTACTAGGCTTTATCTGGCCTAGTAAGATAAGGCCAGATAAAGGTAAGGCCAGGACTCTTGTAGGCACATATCACATGTAAGCTTGTTATTTTGGCATAAAATGGTGATTGTACAATGCATTGTTTAGCCATTAACTTTTCAATTGAGATCAGGTAGGCTGGCAATTGCAAGTAGGCCAAACAACTAGGCCATAATCATGTCTCCTGTATCTCAAAGATGGTGGATCTGACTAACTTGGTCACTTTTCTCCAGGTATGCTCAAGTTCTACTGAATTGTTTTGAACATTATCATTCACAGACAGAATGAACATCTACTGTAATTACATCACCATGTTGTGAGGATGAGCTGGCTACTCAGTGCGGCAGCCTTAATATACGTATATATATATATATATTTATATTGACAACATTTTCATCACCACCAGCCAGATAGCAAGCAATTGCAGATTAATTTCAAACACTTGCAGTGAACATCCAGTTGCATTGCTATGCTATAAGGAAGAACTGGCTATATTTTCTTCTCGGATGGCACAGCAACCCAATATAAAATTTGTGTTTTGATCAACACAACAATATCATCACCAGCAGCCAGATTGCAAGCAGCCTCAGATTCATTTCAAACTTCAAGGCCGGAGGAGACGGTCCGGGTGGTCAGTCCTGAGCCGGACCAATAATCTGGAGTTGAACCGACTAGCTGACCAGCTCGAACTACATTATTCTCATGCAATCTTTGCGGAACGATCACATCTACATATGTAGCTACGTACATTTTACAGATGTTATTGAAAATGCATGACCAGTAGTTACCTAGTTTCACAGCCTAACTAAAGCACAGAACTACACGTATAGTACCTCCAATTACCATACAGTACAACATAGCATTCGTATCGTTTTGTACAGAAATGATTGTGGGTTCTACGTACAGTATCACGTGTGCTGACAGTTGGCATTTATCACGTGTAAGGCAGGTGCCTTTTTTGATTCTAAACCAGCACACTTATATCACAATTCAATCTTCATAAAATAATCATTAGCATTCCTTGGCTTGTCTCTCTTGGCTTCTTTTACTGGGCGAAGGGCTGGCAGTGACAAACTAGATGACTCATTCCGCGGCAAGAAGCTGTACACCTATACATTACACGGTGGTCATTTGGATGAGATGTTGAGTAGAATTCACTCCTCTTCAACTACCCATTCGTCCTGTTGAGATACCGAGCAAACTCTCAGTCTCACCCACATCGCGCCATTTTCGAATACTGATTGGTCTCGTGACTGTCCACCAGTATATTTACGTGATGATCCGTTCACTTCATACAAACCAGTATAGTAGTACTATATTTTTGTAGCTGTGTAGCTTTTTATTGTGGCTGTGTGAATTCACTGTATAGTAATTATATCTTAGCTAAAGGGGGCCATGCTGCATGGGTTCCCTGCGAAATTTGGGGGGAAAGTTGCAAGTTGCTAGGTAGTTTTACTTTAAAATTTAGCATCAATTTTAAATTTTAAGGTATTTTCAAGCCTTTAAATTGAAAAAATTCTGCAGCTCCTGGGGGTTGCACCCCCAGACCCCCCTTGAACTTCTAATTGCTAGCTAACTTCTAATTGCTTGCTAACTTCTAATTGCAAGTTTCATGCTGTGCATGTCCCCTAAATGTCAGGTCTACAATTATACATAGTATAGAAAGTCTGAAGAACAACAGATAGGTTTGAACATATTTATATAGCTAGCTAGCAGTGAAATATCACTAAATTGCATATCTGAGTGTCTAATTTTCAAAAAGTTCCTGTGGGGGCATGCCCCCAGACCCCCCTAGAATGCTCGCGCTTCACACTTCGCACAGTGTACAACAGCTCCTCTCATTGGCATGTGTATAGTAGCGATTTGAACATTATAGTCAATGGCCTGACCAACTCAATTTTCCCTCCTCCGGCCCTGAACTTGTAATAAGGACTTGGAGAGCATCCAAGTGCATCACCATGCTGTGAAGGAGGGTTGATTTTCTCTTCTTAAATGGCACAACAATCCAATTGTAGAAATTTGTATTTTTATCGACGTGACAATTCAACCAGTTAGCAAAACAATCGCAAATCAATTCCAAACTTGCAGTATAGATGGAGAGAACATCCACTTTCATCACCATGCTGTGAGGAAGATCTGGCTTTTCACTTCTGAGATGGCAGGATAGCCCAAACAAATAATTTTACATTTTGAAAGAGATAAAAATGTCATTACCATAGTAAACTGCCTCAGATTAATTTCAAACTTTCAGTTGGGTTGCTATGCTGTGAGGAAGAATTGGCTCCTCTCTTTTCAGATAGCATGGCAGCTGAATTATAGAACCTAGTATTTTTATTGATGTGAAATTTCATCACAACCAGTCAGATAGCAAGCTTTCTCATTAATTTCAAACTTGCTGTAGGGCCTGATTGAACATCCAATTGCATCACCATGCTGTGAGAAAGAGCTGCTCCTCTCTTCTTCAACCCAGGTATAGAAGTTCCTTGAGAATTTTGTATGTTGGATTGCTGAATACTGTAAGTTAGTCTCTTGTAAACATTGATTCACAGAAAAGAACAGCATAAGAATCACACATAGTGACACACATAGTAGAGCATCATACTCACATAAACGAGCACTTTGTGATAAAAGCACAAAACTTTACATATTCCTATAGTCTGTACACCTGATCACAAGTTTGAGAGGTGCAGCTATCACAAATTTGACCTTCAATCTCCTTTACAGCTCATGTTATCTTCAGTGTCCAAAATAGTTACCTTTGTCTATATTACAGTACATCCATAAAACACTCAATTTGTTCAAAATGGGTGTCAAATTGAAGATCTTTATCCAAGAAACAAGTTGATGCTTGTTGCAAGTTCATAGCGCATACCATTCCAAAGTTATCATCATTTATATGAGATACAAGTACGTACATATACTGTATGTGACTGGATTTTGGAAAAACAATCACATTAGAAGTTTCGAGATAAATGGTTTTAAAGAATTCAAGTCAGCATAACTTGCCAAGGATAGCAAGCATGCATATGAAATTTACACAAAAGATGGATCAATCTATTACCTTACAGACCACTTCCAGTACTTGTAGCTGCTGGTAGAGTTTCCCACCAAATAAGATAGAAAATCTGAGCAGTTGGATGAGTGAAGTAGTATCATGAGTGCTCACCAAGGGGTGTAGGGTGGGGGTGTAGGGTGGGGGTGTAGGGTGGGGGTGGGGTGGTGGGGTGGGCAAGAGATAGGCTTCAAAATGGAGGCAGACCATGATAGGAGTCCAGACACGAGATTACAGGACTTTGCTGGCTCCTTAAGTTAGTGGCTGATATGTAGCAAAATCAAGAGATAAAAACTTCTGGCCAACATTGTCAGGCCATCCACCAGTAAACCACTGATTCTTGCCAAGTCAGACCCTTCACAGCGCCATTTGAGATCTCTACACCACCCAGAAAAGACGTCTGTTAAAACTAGGGACCCGCCGATTATGCTGGCATAATCATGAGCATAATAGGTACCTGAAAGCATTGAGCATAATAAAGTGAGTCATACTACAAATCCTTGATAGTCATAATACATGCCACAGAAAACGATTGATATACTCTAATAGAACAGTCAACAACTCTAATAGAACAATCAGGCAGCTGACTGTTCTATTAGAGTATATCGATCTTCTCTGTGTAATGCATTTGGAAGAGCAAGGATGTGCTTCTGCCATTTATTATGTGCCCATAACTGCAAATGTATTAGCAAAACATGGGAAATGAGGCTAAAGCTTGAGCATAATAGGAAAAATAATTTGAGTTGTGCAGCATAGCATAATAGGTAACAATTTGAGCATAATAAGCAGGTTTCTAGAAACCAGTTTGAGTAGTACTGAGTGTCAAAATTAGTAGTACGATAGTGTGGCTATCCACTGGTGGTGTTAGTTTGATTTTGCCTGATGTGCGATTTAGATCGGCTTTGTAAAATCTGGTCACATAATTATGTTATGCATGGATATGCAACCTTTGTCCAGTTGCACAACCACCTAGGATCTTGGGCTAGATATGATGCAATGGAAATGCATGTACACTAGAATGTCATGTTCAGCTATACTATAATTTTGCTTTGTTGGCTATCCTGCTCACATGAATCAAATGTTACAAGTAGCTATTGCTACTCTATGTGATGTATAGCTGTATGGTAAGTTTAGCAACATGTTT